>NW_017729024.1:154928638-154944875 GCF_001723915.1 Gavialis gangeticus | reverse complement strand
CAACTCAGGCCTGGCCACCCTGCAAGAGAGGGTGCACAGCATCTTGGGATGATGGGGGACTGTGAGTTAACTTGAATCTGAAGGGGATCTGAGACAGAAGTTCAATAAACTGATTCAACCTAAATCAGTTAAGTCTGATACTACATCCATCCAGGTTTATGTTAAATCAGTTTCAGCTATTTTGAAAGCCATTTATGTGCACTGAACTTCTGGCCTGAGTCACTGCGGGTATGTGGCTGCATTTCCTGAATCAAAAGTGAATGTCTGTCCAGTTTTTCTCAGTCTAATCTTTGCTGTTTAGACTAACCTGCAAAGATTGAATCGATTTAGCCCCGGGCTTTTTGACTGTCTGTACTTAGCCTTTGAAAGCGGCGTAGGTGCGCAGAACTTCTGTTGTGTTACAGAGTAAATGTGCCTAGGTGTGACGTGATGAGTGCTGTACCATCCATCTCGACCAGGGACCCTTCTCTTGACTCACCTGCAATGACTTGGTGTTACTGTATGAAAAGGAGGGGTCCAGTGGTGATCCTCTTCCTAGAGACCTCGCGGACAGAGGTACTCATGGTTTCAACGCGATGTTCCATGGGGCTCCACCTCCCCTACAGCCCATCCACTCGCCAACCGATCTGTGCAGCCCATGTTGTTCCACCATGCCCAATGGGCCCCAATTTCCCCGAGGGGCCGGCGTTGGCAAAAATTCCTACCGGCTAGCCCAGCTTGATATGATGGTTGGAATCCTAGCCTCGACTGTGGCTGGGCTAGGCTCTGGTCTCCTCTCTTCTTTTCCTCTCTGGCGTCCTCCTCTTCCCTCTGGGAAGAACACCTCTAATAATTTTTCTTTTTTTAGAAGTTAGACGCTGGTGGTGAGGGGAGGATTGAAGTAATTCCTCCCACCCAGTGTAATGCAGGGACCCAGTTCCCCCTGCTCAAAATGCTAGCTCCAAGCTGGCTGCCAGGCTCCTGCCGGCCACCAGAGCTTCACCAGGCGGGGCGCGCTCCCCGCCAGTGTCCTCCTTCTCTCTCCGCCGGGTTCCAGAGGGGCCTTTTAATCTTCCTGTGGCGGTGTCCTGGCTGCCGTGATTGGCCCAGGGTTTCCCCTCCCCGGGAACAGCTGTTTAAGGAGCCAGCGTAATGCCGGCTTGCACGGCCGGGGGTACTGCTCCAGCTCTGGCCCCAGCTCCAGCGATGAGTTTCCCCAGGTGGGAGGGTCTTGCTCAGGTGGAGTGGGGCTGGTGGGGGTTTCCCCACCTGCTTCCGGCACCTGTGGGGGCTTCTCGCTGCCACAGACCTCCCCCCATTAAGTTGCCTTGTGGTGACTGGGCCCCTCATATAACTTTCTGGATGGCCTGATGCTCTTCTGCATGAGTTTGGCATGCCTCCTGGGCCAGCTCCCCTGGACTATGACATCTAGAGAGGAAATCCACTACAAAATTATCCTTGCCAGGACGGTGTATTATCATGAACTTAAAACGGTTGTAAAGCCAAAGCCCAGTGCATAATACAGGTATTCTCACTTTGTTTCCTGGTTAGCCACTGCAGTAGGGCATGGTCTGTCAGCACCCAGAATACCCACCCCATTAAATAATATTTAAAGTATTCTATCACCCAGTGTATCTCTAGGCACTCCCTTTCGATCATGGCATACCTGGTTTTGGCGTGGCTGAGTTTATGGCTTGCGAAGGCGATTGGGCGCTCATCTTTCCCACATCTTTGCAGCAGTACAGCCCCTAGGGCGCTGCCTGATCCGTGCGTCTGCAAAATAAAAGGGGCAGAGAAATCGGGGTGTGCACCATGACATCTTGGCACATTGTCTCCTTTAGATCCTCAAAGCTCCTTCTCATTATAGGCATCCACTTTAGCACCGCTGCTGGCCTCCCCTTGAGTGCATCTGTAAGGGGTGTGGCAAGATCAGCAAAATGCAGTATGAACCTCTGATAATTATTAACGAGCCCCAAGAAAGAACGGAGTTGCCGATGATTATGTGGTTCCTGGAACTGACGAATGGCCTCCACCTTATCATCCAGGGGGTGGATGGTTCCCCGTCCTACACAAAACCCTAAGTATTTAGTTTTGGTCCCTGCCAATTTGCATTTTTTTGGATTGGCAGTCAACCCTGCCGTTTGAAGCTCTCCCAGGACTGCTGTTAGGGCCTTAAGGTGCTGATTCCAATCGGGGATGAAGATGATGATATCATTGATATAGGCTGCCGTGTAAGCCATGTGTGGTGCAAGCAAGGTGTCTGCACCCGCCTAACTTTGAACACCCACTCACGTGCGGCCTTGGCCCATGCTGTAGAAGGCGCATGCTCTGGCTTCATGGGTACCCTGAGGTGGGCTTTGGTTGTCCCTCTGGCCTCCCCTGAACTCACCTGCCACATCTTTAAATGTTACTTCAGTGAGGGGAGATAGCCTCAAAGGTCCCCTCAGGGATGACCACTCCACTCGTGGGGTGTTCATGGGGCTCCACCTCCTCTATACCCCAACCTTACGCCAACCTCTGGCAGGGTGCCAGGTCTTAACACGGCTGCCTCCCTTCAGTGGATGTTCCTTGTGCCTGATTATGTTCCTCTCTCCTCCTTGAGGCAGGATCTTTGGTTCTTTCCGGCCCTATGCCCAAGGCCCCTCTGAGCCTGTTGGCCCTATTCCTGGATTTCCCTGTCAAGCAGGGGTAACAAAACGAAATGAAGAAAAAGAAAAAAAAAAAGAGAGAACCCCAAAAGGGTCTTCCCGTCTGGTGTCCTACCAGCTCGTTCTTCCCACACTCCTGCCTATGCTTGGCAGTTCTCCCCCGATGCTGGTCCTGCGGGGTCTCTCTCCCCTTTTCGCTCCCAGCCCAGCTCCCCTACCCGGTACCTGGCTGTGTTCAGGTGAAAAACCTTCTCTTCCTCGAGATAGGTCTCAACCTGTTCTTCTGGGTTGGCACGCTGCTTGTTCCATTGTCCGGAACTTCCACCACCAAACCTCTTTGGAGGCACTAGGGGAAAGTCACCCTCAACACTCCTCCCCTCCTGGGGTCCTGCCTCGGTTCCCTCGGTGCGAGGGAGCCTTGTTGCCTCAGCTGCCGCCTGTCACCTGGACATTCCCTGTTCGTGCCAGCTCTGCCCGTTGCTGGCACGGACAGCCTCCGCCTCCTCACTCTCTCTCCCTGCCTCACTGCTGGCGGCCACTTTTATCGCCTCCAGCTGGTGCCGCTCTGTGACATCACCTGCCGGCTTTAATCATACAAAAGCATGGCTCGTGAACCATGTGGGCTCTTCTCCTCGTCCTTCTGGCCTTGCTTCCCCTGCAGGTAAGTGGTTTTCTTGTATCCCCTTCTTTATTTCACTATTTTTTCCATGCCACACCTCTCAGGTGGGGCTTCCTGATTCCTCTTCTCTGTCACCCCAGCGCAGTGTCCCTCAGCCTCTGAAAAGTGGCCGCCACGCCATTCAGCCCAAAGGGCACCCATACAAATTTGAACAGTCCCCAAGGGGTCCCAAAGGCGGTTTTGGCACAGTCAGTGGCTCGCATTGGGATTTGCCAGTAAACTTTGGCCAGGTCGATGGTCGATATGTACCCATCTTTCCTGATTCTCTCAATGAGGTGGGCTATACGTGGCATGGGGAAGGTGTCAAAGGTCACTACGGCATTTAACTTCCTAAAGTCTATGCACAAGCGAAGTGACCCATCCGGTTTAACCACTGGTACAATCAGACTGCGCCATGGACTTCGGGATGGCTGGATGATCCTCAGCTCCTGCATTTTCTCAATCTCCTGCTGCATCTCCTGCTGCAGTTGTTGGGGTATAGGCCTCCATTTCTCCCGGACTAGTGCACCAGACAGTGTCCTGATTTCACGCTCAATTCCCCAAGCTCACCCAGGGGTTTCCTGAAACAAATCCCAGAAGGCTTCTATTACTTCTTTCAGTTCCCATTGCTGACCAGCATCCAGATCTTCTCCAAGTTGCACTGTCTCCTTCGGCAGGGATTCCTCCAATTCCAGGCAGAGGGGTCCCAGTTCCCCACTGTCTCCCCTGTGCCAGCCAGTCCTGGGATGCCTTCCATTCCTTGAGGAGGTTAACATGATAAATTTGATGCTCGTGGTGGTGTCTGGGTTTGAGGACTTCATAATCCACCAGGCCTACTTTTCAGACCACCCTAAGTGGGCCTTGGCACATCGCATATTTTTACTCGCTGATGCAGGAAGTAAGACTAAGACAATATCCCCTGGATGAAATGTTCAGGTTTTCATTTTCCTTTTATATCAAGTCTCCTGTTGTTCTTGTGTGACTCGCAGGTTCTGGGAAGCAATCTGCTGGGCCTTCTTGATCCACTCCTGTAGGTCTTGCCAGTATCTCTCAGCTACTAACGCTGACCCCACTGGTCTCTTCCATTCTTCTCGTATGACCTGCAACAGCCCCCGGGGACTGTAGCCATATACTAGCTGGAATGGGAAGTACTAGGTTGACCCTTGGGGACCATCCTGTAGGGCAAACAGTAGTGGCGTTAATATGGTGTCCCATCAACGGGGTCTTCCTGTGAACATCGCCTGAGCATCCTCCTGATGGTCCCATTTAGTCTTTCGACTAAACCATTTGTCTGGGGATGGTAGACCAATGTTTTTAAGTGGGTGATACTGAGGGTGCTACAAAGAGCCTTCAGCACACCGGACACAAAATTCATCCCCTGGTTCGGGAGCATCTCCCGTGGTATGCCTACCCTAGCGATCCATTTGAGGAGTTTTTCTGCCACCCAAGTCACTGTGATCGACCTGAGTGGAACTGCCTCTGGGAACCTCGTGGTGTAATCCACTAAGACAAATATGTATTGGTATCCACCATGAGATTTCGGTAGGGGACGCATGATGTCGAGCACACCGCGTAAGACTGGTGTCTCAATTATGGGCATCAGTTGCAAGGGTGCCCTCTGTGGCTTCCCTTCCTGCACCCTCTGGTGTCTCAGCCACCTGTGGAGGGTTTGGGATTGAGAGTATGGTTGAGGGTAGAAAGGTAAGAAAGGTTTATTGACTTAACAAAAACACAACTATGCATAGTAACAAGACAAACAATGACAGACAAAAGCAATCCACATCAGCAACTTATCAGCAGTCCCCTCTGATGCCTGATACACAGCAAGTTCTTTTCACAAAGATCAGTGAAGTTAGGCATCCCCGATCAGTGCTGTCCAAGGGATACTGGGAAGGACCCTGGAATGCAGTTCTTGGGCTCCTTGAGGTCCACAGGTCCACTGATCCAGGCAACAGCTAACTAATCCTTTTCACAGAGCTGCATCTTCCTTCTGAATGGTTTCCAGATACTCTAGCTGATTTATAGCTTCTGAATTGTACTGATAATATACAACCACTTGGATTCCTTTTACTTCAACTGTCCTTAGACTGACCAATAGCAGTACAAGCCTTGCATTCCTTTGATAAGGTAATTTTAACTACACCACAGGGCCTTACTACTTCTAGGCTTTGCTAAATTTACTAGGCCTTACTTTATACAAGGCCTTACTATATCTTAAACTTTAATTAGGCTTTTAGCAACAACATACAGCTTAATATCTAAACAAATACAGAAAAACACTTAGTCTAATCTTCATAGAGCCTTCAGCAAGCATCTTTATCACACAGACTTACTTTTCAGCTGCCACACTCTGGCACTCTGGGCAGGATGTTCCCCATCTCTCCACATCTTCCTGCAGGCAAGGCCAAAAGAACTCCTGGATTAGCCTCGCCCAGGGTTTGGTATGCCCTAAATGGCTGCCTAGTGGGGAGCTGTGTGCCAATCTCCATGTGGGTCAGTGAAGTGAGGATGGAACCACTAGCTGCTGTTTTTCTACCCTTCCCTCCTCACCCCTCTGGACCCGGTATTATAGCCCCCCATTACCTCAAAACTGGAGTTACTGTGGGACGTTCCTTCTCCGGGTCCTTTGTCCTGAAGCATTGGAGCTCTGAATTTTCCCTTTGAGCCTGCCAAAACTGTGCCACGCTAGCCACTTTTTCCATGTCAATCCTGTCTTGAGCCGCTTCCCTCTGTGGAGTGGAGGTTTCACTGGCCCAGCCTTCCCCCTTTCTAAGTTGCTTTCTTTCCTCCTCCGTCGGCCAGACCCATTCCAGCACCATTTAAAATGGCTCCCATTCTCATCCCATGATCATCTCACAGGCCAGCGCTGGCGCCAAGCCGACCTGCAGTTCCCCTTGGAACTCCATCACCTTCAAGAGAAGGTAGCAGTTCCAAAACCTCCTCTTGCCACCCAATATGCACATCATTACCAATGGTCTGGCTTCCTTAACTCTGGTCCACGGGGCTAGATCCACTCGGAGTAGGGACTGGAAGCATCCCGTGTCTATGGTCGCCTTTACAGCCCTATCCCTGATCCAACCTGTCATGATGGGGCAATCCCATCCTCCCTCGTGTATGATGGAGCCAAAGCTACAGTCCATGGGCTCACTTTCTCGGGTCGGGGTGCATGTGGTCAACTCATGCCCCAGTTTGCTAAGACCAAGTCCACTTTCTCCGGAGATATGTCTGACTCGTCCGCAACGATAACAGACAATGCCCCTTGACTCCCTTTCAGCAGAATTGACCACCTCGCTTCTCTGGCCGCACTCTCCACTGGGGCATGAAGGCCTCGCCTGTGACCTCGCTCTTTCTCTGAGTTGGCAAAAGCCTTGGCCAGGTGGAGAGCTTCCTCACTGGTCCGGGGTTGGTGTCTCCTGGCCCACACCTGGGTGTCCTCCTCCAGGTCCCAGAGGAATTGCTGCAACAAGACTTGGTCTATGACCCCCTCCCGGTCAAAGTGGCCGGCGGGTATCCATTTATTAAGCACATCCCGCAGGTATTGCAGCAGACTGTGTGGCTGCTTGATCTCTTTTGACTTCTGGGCTTGAAATGCCCATCTGTGGCTCTCTGGAGAAATCTCGAGCCTGTATAGGGTCGCAGCCTTCACGGTGTCATAATTTCGGGCATCCTCTCTAGACAGGGCCCAATAAGCTGCTTGAGCTTGGTCTATCACCAGAGCCCCCAACTGGTGAGCCCACTGGGTATGATCCAACCCAGTCTGCAGGGCGGATATTTCAAATGCCTCGATATAGGCCTCAGGATCATCTTCCCGCGTCATCTGCAGCATCTTGAATAGGGTAGCATTATACTGCATCCACTCCTGCTGGTGGGCCCCCTGCAGTTGCTGTATCTCTAGCACCTGCACTATGGCTTGGATGGCCTATGCTAGAAGCTCCACATGGGTTACCGTCGGTGCCTGCATGCTGGCTTTGACCCAGGGCAGGGTTTCTAACCCACTAGCGTTGATGTCTCAAAACAAGGCTTCCTAGTCAATGCACCACTGTGAATGCACTTAGGTGTGATGTGACGAGTGCTGTACCATCCGTCTAGACCGCGGACCCTTCTCTCAACTCTCCTGCCATGACTTGGTGTTACTGTATGAAAAGGAGGGGTCCAGTGGTGGTCCTCTTCCTAGGGACCCTGCAGACAGAGGTACTTATGGTTTTGACGCAATGTTCCACGGGCTCTGCCTCCCCTACATCTCGTCCACTTGCCAACCGATTGGTGCAGCCCATGTTGTCCTGCCATGCCCAGTGGGCCCCAATTTCCCTGAGGGGCTGGCATTTGTGAAAATTCCTACCAGCTAGCCTGGCCTGCTATGATAGTTGGAATCCTAGCCTCGACTGTGGCCAGGCTAGGCTCTGGTCTCTTTTCTTTTCCTCTCTGACATCCTCCTCTTCCCTCTGGGAGGAATGCCTCTAATGAATTTTTTTTTTTTAAGAAGTTAGATGCTGTGGGGGTGGGGGGGAGGATAGAAGTAATTCCTCCCTCCAGGTCTAATGCAGGGACCCAGCTGGCTGCCAGGCTCCTGCCAGCCACTGGAGCTTCACCAGGTGAGGCGCGCTCCCCGCTGACATCCTCATCCTCTCTCCACCCTCTGCCGGGTTCAACCTTCCCATGATACATCTCCAGCTGCTGTGATTGGCCCAGGGTTTACCTGCCTGGGAACAGCTTTTTAAAGAGTTGGCATAATGCCGGCTCGCGCAGCCACGGGTCTGGCCCTGGCGCTGGCTCTGGCGGTGAGTTTCTCCGGGTGGGAGGGTCTTGCTCGGGTGGCATGGGGCTGGTGGGGGTTTCCCCACCTCCTTCCGGTGCCTGTGGGGGCTTCTCGCTGCCACATACAGATTTGAACTGGTTTTTAATCACTTATACCGGTTTATGTGTAACTTTTATCCCTAGACTTAAGGAACAGGACTGTCAGTGGCAAAAATTTTAGAAGCAAAAGCAGCATTGGGGACTAAGTATTAGATTCTTAACTGGCAAAAATTCAGCATAGCTCTCCTGAAATCAATTCATTTATTCTCATATGCTGTGAATTGACCTGTGGCTCATGCATAAATTTTAAAAGATGAGGTGATATTTTATTAGAAAATTGTATATATATTGAATAATTTTTATACACTAATTGTTGGTTCTATTGCTAAAAGGAAAACGATATTATGTACTGAATTATAACTTGGATCAGGATTTCAATCCTCTATTTCAACAGAAGTTTTGGATGCCTGAGTAATGTATTCAGCACATTGAAAACTTCACTTAAAATGGGAATACTCAAAAGTATACACTTAAGGTTAAAGAGTGGGAAAGGTAAACTGTGCTTACCAGGATTCAATCCTCCTGAATGTAGGCCCTCTCCATCCCTTTCCTCTGTGCCTGGGCAGGTGAAGCCCTCTGTGTATTCTTTTCAAGCATCTCATGTTAATACTTGTTAGGACAATAGCAAAGGTCTTCTGAAGGAAGGCTTAGTTTAAAGCAGGGGTTTTCAACCTTCTTTAACAAGTGTACCCCTTCTGTCTCAGTTTTACCTCATGTACCCATTTACATTCTTTTCTTGTTTTTAAAGGGGAGGTGCAGATTGAGTCCCTGCAGTGAGGGAGAGAGTGGTGTGGGGGGTGAGGCAGGGCATGGAATGGAGCCATGAGTGGCTCATCTTGGGGTGTGGGGAGTGGGGGCGGCTCCCACCAATGTGCAGATCCTGGGAGAGCGTGGGAGCATGCACCCCCAAATCTGCACATGGGGCAAGGGCAGGCTGCCACTGGCAGTGGGGTGGGGGGGAGAAGATTGAGCCCCAGAGGTGGGGGGGGGAGTGAGGCTGGAGCAGGGGTTGCTCAGCCAGGGCAGGGCACAGGACTGAGTCACAGGGGGAGGGGTCTGCAGCCTCTCCAGAATTTGCCATAGCCCCCACAATCCCTCTCCCAGTGCCACTGCCACCCGCCCTGAGTGCAGCCCAGCTCAGCCCTCACCGGGAAGAGCCCAGCATGGCCCCAGCCCCTGCCCCACCCCACATACAGATTCAGGGGCACACCCCCCCATGCCCTCCTGGGGTGCACATAGTGGAAGAAGCTGCTGCTGCTGCCCCCCACATATGGCTCAGTCCTGTGCCCTGCCCTAGCTGGGCAGCCTCAGCCCCACTCCCTCCTCCCACAACAAGGGACCTGGTTGCTCTCCACGTGGCCAGGCTGCACTCCTGGCTGCCCATGTGCTGCACTGCAGTTGCACACATGCATGCCGAGTTCTATGTACCCCTTAGCACTCTTTTAAGTACTCCTAGGGGTATGCGTACCCCCTGTTGACAACCACTGGTTTAAAAATCATATCACTAAAAAGATGAGTCCTGCTCTCTCAGTGACACTTCAATCTGTCCTTAATGGTGTGATTCACAAGTGACTTATGCATGGGGAATTCCTGTGCTCCGGCTGCTAAGCTTTAGATGCCCAGCTTGAGAAGGGGGATTCACAAACTTGAGTGAGACACCTAACTTAGAATACTACCTTTGCAATAAACCAGAGACTACCACTGAGAAACAAGCCCTGTCCCCTCACTCCCACTCTTCATGCTAAAAAAAATGCTATGTGGGTACTGTTGGTACTGCATCAAACCCCCTCTATTTATTATGCCATGATTAATATGTCCAAATATTGAAACAACTGGGGATAGTGGCCACTTCTACATAACATAGTCTGGTGGTTAGAGCACTTAACCAGGAAATAGGAGACCTGGGTTTAATTTGCCTAAGGGGATTAATCCCACCTCTCCCACTTTCCAGGGGAGTATCCCCTCTCCCCTAATAATGAACTGTATTTCCAATACATGTAATAATTTATTGGTATGTTATCCAATGCAACATGCATAAGCAGCCCCAAGATCAAAGACCAGAACCCAGGACTCCGTCCCAGCCAAGTGTCCTCATCACTGGCCTGCTGCATCACATTACCTTTTGCTTTTTCTTTCTCAGGGCCCATGATGCTTTCATACTGGGCTGCACAGTGGTCCAGTCTTTGCAGGAGGGATATTAAGAACTTTCATTTTACCATAGCAGTTAGGAGATGCTGCTGGGAAATGTAGGTAACCCAGCTCCGTCTCCCACACACCATTCACAGACAGGCACTCTCACAATTAGCTTTTATACAGAATCTCACCACCTTCTCCTACTTGAGCTGTGTTTTTCAATGAAAGCAGGTGTCAATGCTGAACTCACTGCTGACAGGCATACTTGAAAGCATGCCTATGAGCTCAGGACTCCCTAACAGGCTTAAGTGGGACAGGTGCATCCAGAGACCAGCCCTTAAATAGATTTGGTAGGGTTTCTGTGAAACTGTGCCTAAATTCTGCTGAAGTCCCTTTGTAAATATCATCTAAAATGTACCATTGCACAGTATTATACAGTAATTGTATATGTCATATGATGTTTAATGTTTCCTGTTTGTACAAATTGAGTTGAAGCAATCTTTCTGGACTCTGTGCCAGTAATATACATTTGTTTGTTTCTATAACCGTCATAAACAGAGATTGACAGAGAACTGCATTCTTCTTGTCCTAGGTGAAAATTCAGAATGATTTTAGCTATGAGTTTTTTGATAGCAAATGGTCTTATATGAAACACAAGGAAGTGTCTGTAACATCTAGTCATGGACGTTCCTATCATCTGGACACAAGTAATAATATTGAAACAAAGGTATTTATAAACCAGCACCCTATTTTATGAATTTTCCATGTAAGATTGCACTATTATTTTTTAATGCTGTTTTATGATTAATTTTAAACATTTATAGGCAAAGTTCTGCTATTTTGGGTAAAAATACAGATAAAGATTTTGCACATTTTACTGAGATGTCACTGCTCTGGGCTAGAGCTGTTTTTCTCTTTTTAAGAATTTATTGGCTGTGTTTGCATTTGAAAAAATTTACACTGGCTTCATTTCCTAATTAAATAATATTCCTGATGTTATTATTTTTCTTTTAAATAGTTCATTCAGATATCCGTTTCTCCTTGTTTTTATATTATTAATATTACATTCTTCAGTATTTTGGAGCGAGGGAAGTTTAAAATAAATTAAAGCTAGCCTTACCTTCCATTATAAAAACATATTTCAGGATTGAATAGTGCTAAGAATTACTCTTCTATGAGGCAGGCCATGGTGCCTCTAAGTTGCCTAAAAATCATAGAATGAGAAGTAGAGCTGGAGGGAACCTCCAGAGGTCATCTGGTCCAACCCCCTGCCTGAGGTAGGATCATCCCTATCTAAACCATCCTATACAATCCATCATCTAAATTCTACAGAAGACTACTGTCAACCCTGACACAACATGGACCTAACGGTCAATATAGCCTCAAGAGATCCCAGGTAGATGGCTATGCCCACCACTGCAGAGGAGGAGAAAACCCCACAGTCCTTACCAATCTGACCAAGAGGTAAAATTCCTTCTTGAACCCAAATCCAGTAGGAGCATTGGCACACCCCAGTCAGAGCTTCCAACCTTGGCTGCAGCCAACACCCAGTGCCTCTGGGAAGGCTTAAAAACACTCTGACACATGTAGTACAATGGGGGAGGGGGTTGGGGGCAATCAGCAAGGCCCAGAAGCATGGGAAATAAAAATAAAAGTGTTAAGCAACAAAGCTTCTTCAAATGACTGATTTGTGAAGTAATAACTAAATAATCTTGGGCTAAATAATGAAGATGTTTATTAGTTCATAACCTCATTGCTAGCAAGATGCTAGAGAACACTCTTACATTATTTCAAGAAATTGTCTACTTATTACATACATTGAGACTCACACCAATTAAATTAAAACATGTTTATTTGTTAATTGGGGAAAGAAGCTGAGAAGCTGAGGTAGCCATACTTACTGTGGAAACCTCAGTGATGAATTCTGATATGGTGTCTTAGGGGGACAGGAGCAGCTGACACAGAAAACGGTGTGCCAGACTTTCACATAATGAGAATAGAGTTTCTGGTACCTCATGTCTGTCTCAAGCAGCCTCCATTAATCAGTTTCTGTTGTGCTGTGAATGCCTGGAAACCACTATTAGCTTTCACATGGGAACCTTCGTTTGCCATTTGGTCCTTTTCCTAGTTTTTTAGGAGATGGAGAAGGAAGAAGATTTCTTCAATTAAAAATTAAAAGAACTCCCCTACATACAACAGACATGGTTTTTTACCTTCCATTCTATTCACAAATGAGATGACAGGAAAGCACAAAAGCCTGAATACACTTTTGTCAGGCGAACTAGATAACGTCCATCCAAGACTTCTGAAAGAACTGGCACGTGAAATCACAGGTCTGGTACCAATACTACAAGTTGGGGATAATACCATACAATTGGAGGAGGATAGTATAGGGGTAAAAAGTAAAAGTAATCATGGCAGCTGTTGTTTTATTCATCTAACCTCAAAGATACGCAAGGAAAGAGCAAATCAATGGAAACTGTGATGCAAAGTAGTCTGTTTTCTGAAGTTAGATTGTGCCATACTCAGCTTTTTTATTGGCTAATTGACTTCCTATATTAAGGAAATGTAGTAGATCTCATTTATCTGGAGCAGGGGTGGGCAAAATGCGGCCTGCGGGCTGGATGCGGCCCACCAGGCCATTCTGTGTGGCCCACAGGGCCCCTAAAAATTTTAGAAAATTAATATTTATCTGCCCTGGCTGCCTGTCATGTGGCCCCCAATATCTTCCCAAAACTCCGTAAGCAGCCCTCTGCCTGAAATAATTGCCCACCCCTGATCTGGAGATTAGTAAACCTTTTGATTTAGTGAGACAGAAAAATTAATAGTTGAGATGGAGAAGATGATCTTCATACAAAATTGTAAAATGAGTAAGAAACCAGCTAAGGGATGATGAAAATATGTACTTCAGAAAGGAAAACATATCAGGCTAGTGGAATTCCACAAAGACCAGTCTTTGGATGATTTTGCTTAATATCTTCATGAAAGTTTTTGGCACAAAAAGCAGCACCATAGTGTTGAACTTTGCTGATGATGACATAACATTAGAAAGTATCACCCATAAAGAGAAGACCTGAGATATCATAAAGGAAGAATAGGAAGAGCTTAAATATTGGAGTAATGGAAAGGGATCATATTAAATACTACAAAGCACACAACCTTGAATTCAGGGACCAGCAATAACAATTTTTGCTGTCAACTGGCAGCTCATTGGTGGGAAATAACTGAGCAGAAGACTTGGGTTGATTACAGAAGGACTCTGAACCATTAATGTGATGTGGACAAAAATAAAGCAAATGTGATCCTCAAATGTGTCAGTGAAGATATTTCCAATAGAAATAGGCAAGTATTAATGCCATTTGATAATGCAGTTTGGAGACTCCATCTCGAATACTGCATACCAATTGGTAACTAGTGGGTAGGAAAGAGAATCTCAAAATGGATCAGGTACAGAGAAATGCTCCTGGGATGATCAAGGGAGTGGAGTGCCTTCCATGCAAGGAGACTAGAAGAGCTTGGCTTGCTTAGTTTAGCAAAGTGAAGAAGGAAAAAACTTAAAATAGTCTCTATAAGCACATCATGGGGCTTACACCAGGAAGGAGAAGAACTATTTAAACTAAAGGACCACCTTGCCACAAAAACAGACTGGTATAAATTGGACATGGATCTATTTACACTGGAAATTAAATGAAGTTTTCCAGTTATCACAGGAGAGAAACTTTAGAACAGTCTTCCAATTGGAGTAGTAGAGAGAAACAAATCCCCAATTATTTTTGATATGGTGCTTGATCAGTTTATGAAAGGGATTGTATGACTTCGGACAGCAGGGACTGAATGTCCCTCCCAGTCCCACATTTTTTCAGAAAACAAAACAAAAAGAAATCCTGACTTTTAAAGAAGTACACAAACCTGTCACAGGATCCAAATGTGGTGAGTTCTACAGGAAGGAGTAAATCAGAATGCAGAGGTTTCATGTGGAATGGTTGTCCTCTCCCTCTCCTCCTCCTCCCGTCCCCCTTCCCCCCCCAACCCCCCAACACCTATTGTTTAGCAGCCAGTAAAACATCACTATATCTGACTGGCAGAATCCATTCAATACATATATTGCTGTATGACATTTATTTTTTTATCCCCATAGAGTAGGCACTTGATGGTCATTGACAATAGTGTGGAAGTTGCTCAATTCATTAATAACCGTCCAGAATTTCTCACACTTGCGGAAACATTCTGGAAAGAGCTTGCCAACCTTCCTGCTGCCTATGAACACAATGCATACCGAAGGCTAATTGAACAGTTTGGGACTCATTTCCTGCACTCTGGATCTCTGGGAGGACATTACAAAGTTATCTTTTACGTGGATACTAATAAAATGAAACAACAAGGTATAGTACTAAAGGATCACTTACAAGAAACAAAAGGAATGTAAAAGCAACCCCCCCCCTACCTTTTCCCCACTCCAATCTGTCTCTATTCAATACTTATTAATACAAAGCTAGATGTGGACTGAAGCCACAATATTTAGAGTCTGGATTTTGAACACTCCAAGTTCTGGGACATTTGGACCTGAGCTCTTAATTCAATCTATTATAAATGTAAAGGACCATTTGCAAACTTTGTATCCTAGTCCTGGTTCCGATTTCAAGCAACCCTAAAAGTCAGGTCCCTGGTAACATTACATTTATCACTCAGCACATTCATTGTGTGATGAATTGTAATATGTTGCATGTACTAGGCAATTCATCACACTAATGGCAAGTGGAAAAAAATGGTGAACCAGCCACAAAGAAGGTCTTTCTTAAATATGGAACATCTTGTGATTGGTTTATATCATGCTTCAATTTGAATTTGTGGCATGTTATACTCAGAGTGATAGCTATTGGCTGGGTTTTCCAGCATCCTGAGGTGCATTGCTCCCTACCCTTGCTCCCCCCTGCCCAGTCCCAGCAAAAGTAAGTGAGCTTCTGGCAGCATTGCCTCAGCTCCCCTAGCTAGCAGGTGCCCAAAATGCAAATTTGCATGCTGTTCCCCCCCCCGCCCCACAGGGCAGCCTGCCCTTAGTATGTCAAGCCAGACACACTGGGCCATATTTGTATCGTGTAACAACATTCCTCAGTCTTCATCATACAGGGGTCAGAGGACAAATCTGCACAGATAATGCTACTCAAAGACAAGTGACGGAGGAAAAATGGGTGGCAAGAGAAAAGGAATGCATGAGAAAAAAATATCTACCGTATGTGTCATCCAGATCTCTGCTCACATCCCTTGACATTGTCCCTGGTTACTAGTAGCCCTCAGTGCAGGACCTGTTTTTTTAAGTACTCTGTATGGCAAAAAGCTATAGGAAAAAATGTGTCAGTTGTTCTTCCCCTAAGGAAGGCCTTCAAGTCAAGGAAATTAACTCCTACCATTCTGTAAGCATAATGGCTCTGTTTCTTTCCAGGATTGAGCGTAACCGATATGCACAAATGTACTACATCAGGCTGGAGTTTCTTCTTTGTAAAAAAGAAAAAGACTGAGTGCTCAAAACTGGATGAATTGTTAAAGTCATCTTTAGGTAAGCAATTCCCTGGCCCAGAAATTCCTCATGTTGCAAGTTGGATCAGAATGGTTTACACGTGGAAATTGAAAAACAAACAAACAAAAAAAAACATACCACACAAAGGGCTTTTTGATATAGCAGAACCCTTTCTTTCTGAGTAGAAATACAGAGAATGTACCTATATAAAAAGATTTCAGATGTTAGAAATATTTTCCTAAGTGTAAGGATAGTTATGTATTGGAATAAGTTTACTTCATTTTTAAAAGCAGGTTAGACACACCTCTTAGGAATGGTTTGTATATAGTTTCATAGTCGGTAGGGTTGGAAAGAACCTGAGCAGATCATCAAGTCCGACTCCCTGCCATGGCAGGAAAGAGTACTGGGGTCAAACAACCCCCGCAAGGTGTTCATCCAGCCTCCTCTTAA
>NW_017729024.1:154921023-154923638 GCF_001723915.1 Gavialis gangeticus | reverse complement strand
CGGGGGTACCTGGTGGTTGCTTATAAGTACATAAGGGATGTACATCAGGACCTAGGAGAATGTCTGTCCCTCATCCAAGTCGCTGATGAAGATGTTGAACAGTGCAGGCCCGAGGACCGAGCCCTGCAGAACCCCACTGCCCACATCCCTCCAGGTCAAATAGGACCCGTCCACCATCCTCCAGCCAGTTAGTGACCCAATTGACTGTGTAGGTGTTGATGCCACAGTCCCCTAGTTTTTTTAATGAGAATGGGGTGAGAGCCAGTGTCAAAGGCCTTCCTAAAGTCCAGAGATACTATATCCACTGCTACCCCTGCATCTAAGGATTTTATGACCTGGTCATAGAAGGCCACCTGTTGTTCTTACCCTGGGATATGAGGATGGCTAGTCATTCTGTCATATTCCCATCCATCCTTATTTTCTATGATTCAATAAGAGGAATTGAATTTCCAATTTAACTTGTGTTCATTTGGGGGACAATTCTGATACCATATAGAAAAGAACCTGGGAAATAAACCACAACAGTTACCAAAATTGCGAAAACTTGCACAAGGAGCTGTGAGAAAAAGTAACAACAAATGCAAAGGCTCATATCATGAAGCCAAATCTTGGGAAGTGCTGCACACTAAAGCTGATAAATGCTTGGAATCTCTTAGGAGAGCAATTTTATTGAAGCTAATTTTTTGCTGATTTGTGGGTAGGCCAGATATTCTCAACCTTTTTGGAGGTACCCCTCAGAAAATGACAGCTCTTAGTTTTCATTCATTTTCTGACTACAGAAAAAGTATAGAGTAATTCTGCTGCTGCAAACATTTCAGAAAGACCACAACAGGGCAGAATGCTTTTAACACTGGATTCCTACTTGAAATCTCTGGGTTTATCTTGTGAATCATGTTTGCACACCTAACAGGATTGACACTGCATGGCACTCTGTGGCATCCTTGAAGGGGTCTCAGGGTACCCCAGAGTGCTGCAGCATGCTGGTTGGGAATCACTGAGATAGGCATTTTTTCACATCCCCACAGTCATATTCCACGCAGTTCCCATGTGTACATTTACATCTCTCTCTCTCTCTCTCACCCTTCATCCTATCCATCCTTGGGGGTCTTTAAGAGGAGGCTAGACATGCACCTGGCTAGGGTTGTCTGACCCCAGAACTCTTTCCTGCCCAGGGCAGGGGGTCGGACTCGATCTGCTACGGTCCCTTCTGACCCAAACATCTATGAATCCTGTTTTCTGTTTCCTTTCCTCATTGGTCCATTTTTGTCTTTTCATTTAAAGTTTGCTTCTTTCCTCACTAGACAGCTACATGGCTGTGTAACGGGGCCTTCTTGGGGCCGATTTGCCATTGGCCCGCCCACCTGTTTCTGGTCCAACCGCCCACCTTCTTTCCTGCCATGCCTTGATGATATAATTAGGATATTAATTAGGCAGGAGGCTGCCTATTTCCTGCCCCAATGCCAGGGGGCACTATCTGTGGCTCTGTTCCTCCCCTACACCACAGCCCAAGCCTCGCAGATGGCATCCACTCTTCTTATCATCACTGGCCCCACACTGGGCCCCAGAATCCTTCAGTCCAGACCCCTACAAAATCCCCCCACTCAGCCGGCCTACCCCACCCTCATTCTGGGCTGCCTAGTTCCCTGAACTATTTCCCTTCTCGGGCGTGGTCCCCCCGGGACCTTTGGCCACACAGGCCTTGGCCTCATCTCCAAGGCCAGTCAGAAACCCCAGGCCCTCAGCTCTGGGTGTCCCTCGTGGTGGGCCCCTGGCCCGACCAATCGAGGGTACTCTGAGTCAGGTACACTTTCTCTCCTGGGTCCGCCTTCTGGCTCCTACTAGGGAGTAACCCACCCAGTTGTGGGAGCTAGGGTTATTAAGGCACCCCGACCAACCTTTCACCAGGGTGGTAACTGGCCTGGCATTTCCTGGGGACTCCCACACCACTGGGAGCCCCATCAGACCACCCACTCCTGGCAGGGTGCAGTTTTAGGTCACACCCAGGACCAGGAGCCTCCAAACCATCCCCTACAGCTCCTGCCCTTACCTCCAAGATGTTGCATGCAGCCTTGCAGCCAGGCAATGTTTCTGCCTGGCCTGCCAGCAGCAAACTGCTCTGTTTATATAGACAGCCAGAGAGCTAAAATGGCCACCAAAATCAAGCACCTTCTGGCTGCTTGGCTGAGCCCTTAAAATGGCAGGCACCAACAGTGCCCTGCCACAGGGTGTTTCAGGTGGTTTTGTGAGGGAATGGACACAGGCTTTGACTGCTCAACTCTGTTTTACAAGTGCAGACTCAAGATGCCTGGGTGAGGAAGCTCCTCTCTGATAGGTTATTCAGGAGCTTCTCTGGCAGTCATTATAAAGCAGGAATAAAGATACACCTGACTTCTATTCAAGTTAGGAAATACTATTTCAGGATTTGACCCAGTGTTACTATTTTAGGATATATTATAGATTTCATAGACATTGGAGCTGGAAGGGACCTTGGAAGATCAGAGCCCATCCCCCTGCCCCAGGGGCAGGAAGTCAGCCAGGGTCAAAGGATCCCAGCAAGATAAATGTCCAAATGTCTCATAAAGGAGTCTAGAGTAGCTTCTTGCACCACCTCTGAA
>NW_017729024.1:154910241-154916023 GCF_001723915.1 Gavialis gangeticus | reverse complement strand
CCAGGGGCAGGAAGTCAGCCAGGGTCAAAGGATCCCAGCAAGATAAATGTCCAAATGTCTCTTAAAGGAGTCTAGAGTAGCTGCTTGCACCACCTCTGAAGGTAGTCTGTTCCAGGCCTTTGGGGCTCAGACAGTAAAGAAGTTCTTCCTTATGTCCAGGCTGAAAGAGTCTTGGAGGAGTTTGTGACTGTTTGACCTTGTCATCCCTTGGGGCACTCTGGTGAACAGGCGTTCCCCCAGATCCTGATGTACACCTTTTATATACTTATAGGCAGCCACCAGTTCCCCCCTGAGCCTGCGCTTTTTCAGGCCAAAGAGTCCCATGTCTCTCAGACTCTTATCATAAGGCCTGTTCTTCTGCCCTCTGATCATGCATGTGGCTCTCCTCTGGAATCTCTTAAGCATCCTTTTTAAATTGTGGAGCCCAGAATTGGATGCAGTACTCCAGCTGTGGCCTCACTAAGGCTGAATACAGTGGAAGGATGACATCCTGGGATTTGTCTGAGAAGCATCTATGGATGTAAGCCAGAGTTTTGCTCGCTTTACCAGCTGCAACATCACATTGGTGGCTCATATTCATCTTGTGGTCAATCATGACCCCCAAGTCCCTTTCAGCCATGGTGCTAGCAAGCATAGAACTGCCAAGCCTATAAGTATGTTGTGGGTTCCCCGCCCCCCCCCCAAGATGGAGTACCTTGCATTTTTTGGTGTTGAATGCCATCAGGTTCTCATTCACCCATTTTCTGAGCCTGTTGAGGTCGGCCTGGATCACCATCCTATCCTCAGGTGTGGATGCTCTACCCCAAAGTATGGTATCATTGGCAAACTTGGCCAGTCTGCTTCTGACACCAATGTCTACATCATTAATAAAGATGTTAAAGAGTATAGGCCCAAGGGCGGAGCCTTGGGGGACACCATTGGTCACGTCGCACCACAAGGATTTACTTCCATCTATTACCACTCTCTGGGTCTGACCTTGGAGCCAATTCCCCAGCCCTCGAACTGTTATGTAGCCGAGGCTGCAGTTGGCCAATTTTTCCATGAGGTGACCATGGGACACCAGATCAAAGGCTTTTTTAAGTCCAGATATATGACATCAATCTCTTCTCTCTTGTCCAGGATGTTGCCATCAGCCAGCTTGTCAAGAATAGTATCTTTGATAATTTTTTCCCAAGATCTTCCCCAGCATAGAGGCCAGGCCCTTGGGGTGCAGTGTGTGGCCATCTGCATTGTGCCGCTGGTAGTCCAGATACTGCTGTGACTGCCTACCGTAGGGCTCACCGGCAGGGCCTCGGGCCCTCCTGCGCAAACTCCCATGCTAACTCACATGCTGGGCCTAGAAGCATACCTGTTTGCGTGTCCTGTTTACAAGGCTCCAGTAACATGGCTCCCTGGAGGGCTGAGCGAAGTAGGAGCCAGGGGGGGCATGACCCTCCTTGGCTTCACTCAGCTGCCCCACAGCTGGGCTATGTCCCTTCCACCACAGGCCCCTGCTTACCTCCAGGTAGGCTGGGGCTTGTTGGGGTCCTGGTATCCACTTGGGGGGTCCTGGGGGTCCCTGGGCTCATGGGGGCACAACAGACTTCCGCCTGTGAGCCTTTTCCCAGAGCTGGGGACTGAATGTGGCTTCTGCCATTGCTGGGCCCTTTTTAAATGGTGCGCATGCGCAGAAGGATCCACTGGCTCTGAGCCATTCTTGGGGGTCCCTTCCCCCATCAGAGGGGACAGGTAAGTGACCCCCCTCATCTCATGTGCTGGGCGGCTTCCCTGTCTCATGTGCTGGGCGGCTCCAGTAACATGGCTCCCTGGGGGGCTGCGTCAAGTAGGAGTCAGGGGTGTGTGACCCTTCTTGGCTCCACTCAGCTGTGCCACAGCTGGGTTACTTCCCTCCTACTGTGGGCCCCTGCTTACCTCTGGGTAGGTTGGGACTTGTCAGGGGTCCTGGTGGTCCCTGGGCTCATGGGGGTGCAATGAGCCTCCACCCGTGAGTATCTCACTGGAGTCGGGGACTGAATGTGGCTTCTGCATATGTGATCTATCCTGAGATTTCTGTGCTGATCAGCCCTTTAATTCTTTCCTAGAACAGCTATTTACACATAATGAGGAATTCTTATTTTCTTTCAAAAAAAAAAAAAATCACAGTGCTTCTGTCTTTTGTATTTCTGATCCTGGAATATATAGGAAGCACTAATAATCGGATTCAAGGTGAGCCCTATGTAGAGGGAGGAAGTCCATCTGCTGTTGCCAGTCTCAGTTTTCTAGACTTGGATAATCCTGCTGGAAATAGTGAGAGATATTCCCAGTGGGCCAGATCAGTGAAATACAATCCCAGAGTAATTAAACAAAAGGTAAGATGTTGCTTTATTTTGCTAAAGAAGGTAGCTTCCTCTAAGTGGGGGACATAATCAAATTAGATAGGTTAAGCAGCTCCAGCTGTATGTGGAAACAATTTTCTATTCAGGTTGTTTTATAAAACTAAGTTAAGACAACTGCAAACTGGACACTGGAAACAAGGTAATTCCAGATAAGGATAAAGGTCTAAATCCCAGCAGGCAAAGCTCTGTGTCCATATCATAATGCTGAAATATCAAGTATAGTATGAAAACAGAAGGGAGACTCCTGTCAGCAAGCTGAGTGAGTCAGTGCAAGCTCTAGGGCTAGGGACAGACATTACACACAAACTGGTTTAAGTGATCAGAAACTTGTTTAAATGTGTAACAGAACAGATGTTCAGTGCACATAAAACAGTTTGAAAATGGCTGAAACTGGTTTGAGATAAATCTGGTTGACTGCACTATCAGACTTAACTGATTTGGCTCAAACTGGTTTATGCAATATCTATCCCAGACCCCATGCTGGTTTAAGATAAACCAGACTCCCCCAGCATCCCGGCATGTTCTCTGGGCTGGGCAACGCTCCGTGCTCCACAGCAGAGTTGACCCCTCTCCTCTGCTCCCTGGCTGGAGCACTGGCAGAGACCACAGACACAGTAGGGTCTGCCTAGCTTCCCCCTATCCTACCTCCCCCTCACTGTTCAAGCAGGAATCCCCCCTCCCATCTCCCACAGCACAAACCCCAGCTCCATGGACCCTAGGCACATGGTGTGCTAGGTATTAATGTCAAGAGGTGTCTGTGTGTGTGTGTGTCTCCAATTTCTGGGACAGAAAGACAAAACAGTGACTGCTTACGGCTTTTTGGGGCTAATCAACAGGGCAGCTTTTAAGTCGTTTAAGAAGAGTTTAAACTAATGGAGAGAGGCTATTGTTTTGCTGATGGGGTGATAAACACTGTTATCAACTCCCTGCTGGCTTGCTTGCCTGTCAGTTTGCTGCAGACAGTATAAAGAAGCAGGAAGAGGGAGATTGAAAAGGTTGGTATCATCAACAGATGCATGCACTGCACACCACACTTGCCCTCAGAGTGCTAGCCTGGGGCTGGGGGCTGGCAACACTCCCACCCCCTGAGCAGACAGTGGGAAAAAGTCTGGGATGGTGCAAAGAGACCTCCCTAATCCAAGGTCCTGCCAGGGCCTGGCTAAACCCCCTGCCCCTGAGCTCAGCACTCTGGAAGGGAAGGGAGGGCTGTTCTTGTGCCCCTTGGCTTCTAGTCTGAGCCAATGCAGGCATGCCCCTGAATTTCCGCAGGCCAGAGTGAATGTCTGTCTGGTTACAAGCTGGTTCAGCCTAGCCAGATTAGACTAATTTGCAAAGACTGAATCATTTCAGACTCAGGCTTTTTGAATGTCTGTCCCTAGCCCAGAAGCATAGGATTGTGGAAGGTGCTGTCAAAACACCTGTAATAAAATTGATCATTGTAAAATTAATTTAATACCTGGTATTTAAATATCCATCTTCTTAGACTAGGACTAGTTCAAGTGTGAACTTTTGCTAGTGCAGTTTTTAAATACGTTATGGCAGCCCTCTGACACAGCCATGGTGGAACATTTGAAAACAGCTGAGCTGAAAGGATCATTAACAAATGTTAGAGCTGATTTTGATTGTGGCTGAAATCTAATGATTGTTTCTACTCAAGACTGATAAAAACTTCAACTTTACAAGTCAGATTCAGATCCACAACAATATATGTCACATACTCAACTATCATAGAACCATAGATGATGTTGTATAATGTATATAACTGTATTGGTATCTTGTATAACGTGTTATTAAAAAAAAGGTATTCCCTGAAAATGGTGTATATTTTGCATATAGCTAACACCACTGTATGAGCTGGTAAAGGAAGTGCCCTGTGCCTCAGTCAAAAGGTATTACTTGAAACAAGCCATTGAAGAGTACATGGCTGAAAATGATCCCTGCAAATGTCAGCCGTGTCAAAATGGTGGTGAACCAGCTGTCATAGGAACTCAGTGCCATTGTTTCTGCAAACCTTATACTTTTGGAGCAGCTTGTGAACTGGGAACACTTTTACAAGACCAGCCAGGTAAGCACTCATTTGCTTTTAGATTTCACAAGTTTAAAGAGTACTTTTCTGCTTTTGCAGAGATACTCTCAGTGCTGTTGCTCAGAACAGATGTGCAGCTGATACTGGGTACTAACAACATGTGAAGGACAGGTCAAGGTGACTACTGTGGGCATCCAGCTGACAAAAGAAAAGAGATTAATGAGGTGGGACTTTGCTCTCTCCTAGGCTTTGAGTCTGTATGCTACCTTGCTCCAATATAACAGATAGAAATACAATCTTTCACTACAGCAGATTAACATTTCTAACATTTTTTTTTTAAGTTTCTGTTTCGCAGAGTATAAAAGTGGCCATTTGTCATTCTGGTGATTTTTGGAGTGAAGAAGGAAAACAACATACATTTTTGAAATGTTTTTCTCTTTTTTCCCCCCCTTGAATGGCACAGGCAATAACTGTGAAATTCTGGGTCAAGATACAGCTTGCATTGTTACTATCTGATACTCTGAGAACCAAAATCTTCATTCAGGGATAGATTGGTTAAGGTAAAACCCTGAACTCTCAAAGTGATTCCCACACCACCCTATACATATGTTGCACTCTCAGGGGTGCTCCCTAATAGCTCTCAACTAGTAGTTGTTTCTCTTCCCTGCTCATAGGTGGCATTTCTTTAACTGCAGGATGTAAGTAGTACATAAGTCTTGGTTGCTGCCAAACTTGAGGAGGAGATTGACCTACTGACCTGAACATAGCATGTGGGGACAAGTACTCCTAAGGTTTAATTGTGGCTCTGACACAGACTGGGAACATCAAGTCAATGCAGCCAGTACTTTCAAATGAGATGCCTTAAGTTAGTCACTTAAATAAGTGGACAGACCATCAGAAGTATGAAGCATGCCACCAGAAGCATAACGTGCTTCTTGAGTACCTTGGGCAGCAGTAACACACAGCATAGCATCATGGGCTACACTACCAATGTCTCAGTGGTGGCTGTTGTTATTTCTGTGCCACCATCTCCTTCTGGGGCAGTGTCGAGGTTTGTAGAGCTGTGCAAAGCTTCGGGTGCCAATTCAATTTGGAGGAGATTCGGCCCTATTTGGTGGCTGAATCTCTGAATCCAAATCAAATCAGGGCACCAATTTTAAGGTCCGAATCAATTCAAAGCTCTCTGAATCTTAGGAAAAGATTCAGAGAGCTTTGATGATTTGGACAGTCCTTGGTGGCTACAGCAGGAAGCTGCAGCCGAACTCCAAGCTGGTACGTACTGGGGTGGAGGCAGGGGAGGCTGGGGGAGGGGAGAGAGGACCACAGGGAGACTCCTGCCAGCCCCCCCGAACGCAGGGAGACTCCTGCCAGCCCCCCCCCC
>NW_017729024.1:154878836-154909950 GCF_001723915.1 Gavialis gangeticus | reverse complement strand
TACCCCAGCCCCCACATGGCTGCCCTGCCCGGGCCAGCTCCGGCCCTTTAAGAAAAAAAAAAAAATGAGAAAAGCCCTGCAGTGTCCTCAGGGCTTTGGGGGGCGCATGCAGAGCCCTCCACGTGGCATGGGGCAGCAGGGATCACCCCCCACCAGCAGGAGCAGTGAGTGCAGGGCTTTTTTCCTTTTTCTTTTTCTGAAAGAGCCAGAGCTGGCCCAGGCAGGGCACCCATGGGGGGTCTGGGGGAGTGGGAGGGGTTCAGAGGGCTTGTGCAGAGCCCCTCCCACCACAGCATGGGGCAGTGAGAGGCAGCAGGGATCACCTCCCCCACCCAGTAGCACCCAATGAGCTAAGGTTTTTTTTTTCCAAAGAGCCAGGAGCTGAGGCAGGTGGGGCAGCCACTGCCAGGCTGGCGGGGGATGGGCCTGACTGATTCAGAGATTTGGCAGCAGATGAATCGAATCTCCGAATCAGATTTGGCCAAATCAATTCAGGACAGTGATTCAGATCACCAAATTGAATCACTGTCCCCTGAATCTGCCGAATCCGAAGCAAATACTAGCCACATTGCACAGGCCTAAAGGTTTGGTGTCCCAATTACCCCTGCTTTGTTACACTACAGCATGCCACAGATTCCCATGATTTTAATGTCACTTGGTCAGTATTTTTTTTTGGCCAGGGTGAGGGTAGCACAACAGTTTACATGCTTAAATATGCAGAGCTACCCCATGGAATTATGCCAATGCAAGAGCAACAAGTGAGAGGAGAGTTTGGGCACGAGGCACTGAGACCTGGATTCAGTTCCACAGTCATGGTTTGGACTTATCATTAGCTCTGACTGCATCTCACTCCTTTTACCAGTACTAACAGCTATTGAGAATGCAATAGAGTACCCAATGGACTCCTCCAATGTGAACTCTCTCTACAATTATACAGGAGTCATTGATGGAAAGTGGAATTGCTGGTCCTCTTGGACCTCTTGCTCAGGAGGAAGGAAGTCAAGGAGTCGAACCTGTAATAATCCACCCCCTAGTGGGGGTGGGAAATTCTGCATTGGTGAACAGCATGAAAGCAAACAGTGCGAAGATGATGAGCTCCAACATTTTCGGTAAGTGGATAGGAAGTGTTTGGGTGTGAATACAGAGTGGGAGATCATGCTTTTGATTTGAAGTAATGTGCAATCTGCTGAATTCAGGCAACAATTCATTGTCTTTGACTTATGACTTAAAGTAATCTCAAAAGCTTTGAACTGGAAAAAAAAAAAGGGTGAAACCAGTAAGTTTGAAGTCATCTTACTTTTACTGTAGCCTAACTGCAGCTTTTTGGAAGCTGTGACTAAAACCTCAAGCTTAGAGATAATAATAATGACCTTCACTTTTGTTTATAGCTTGATTGAACCCCACTGCTTCGATATGTCCGTGATGCCTACAGAATCCTGCTCACAGCCTCCTTCCTTAGAAAATGGATTTGTTCAAGTAGGTTATAAAATAAATCTCTCTAGATCTATGTTCTGATTCTAGCTGCAGTCAATAGACTCATAGGATTTGTCTTAAGTTTAAATCCAAAAATGATAGCCAGTGTGCTAATATGTATAATTATAGCCAGTGTGCTTATATTTCTGGTTAAACTTTATACTGGTGAACCAGATGTGGCTATAAGGAGTGATGAAGACACTAGAGGGGCACCTGAGGGCACACTGAGGTTTAGTCCACAGAGGGTCGCGCCGTGACTTAGCCACAGTGGGGTGCCTGAGTGGCACACCTTGCACACGTTGGTGGCCAGGGAGCATGTGTGGTTTTGGAGCCCTGAAGGGGCCAGAGCCCAAGATTAGGCAGGCAAAAAGGGAGAAGGGCAGGGATAGGGGCAAAACCAGGCCTAGAGGCCCACAGACCAAGAGGGCGCAGGACAGGGACTGTAGCCCAAAAGTCAGGTCCAGTGCAGTGGATCTAGGCTGAGAGGGATCCAGCCAGATTAAAGGGGCTAAACCTGGGAAGGTGGAAGCCCGAATAATTGCATGGGGGCCCAAGAAGACCTGAAGTAATAACTGGTAACAGCCACTAGGCATGGGTACATCTAGGAGCAGGTGGCCACAAATAGCTCTTAAGGTAAAAGGTGCCCTGCGGGGGGGGAACGGACAGGGTAGGAAGGCCCACCTAGTACCTGAGGGGCAGGAGAGGGACCAGTGGGGTCTAGGAGGGACCTGCTGGCTGATGGACCAATGAAGGCTTGATTTGGGACTCTAAGGTAGTCTCTCTTCTCTTTCCCTCCTCCCCCCACAACTAACTACATGAAGGCATGGCAGATGAGAGAAAAGAAAAGGTACCCACAGAGCCCAGAACAGAGCAGAAGCCAGACGGCCACTGGTGGGTGTCATGGCTGCCCCTGGGAGCAAAGTCTACTACACCATGCCCAAAGGAGTTTATAATATAAAGCAGAGAAGACCGGAAAAGAATGGAAGGAGAAAGAGGCACAGAGAAATGTCACATTGGCCAAGTCCCACAGAAAGTTAGGGGTAGAATTAAGAGCAGAATCTAGGGCCCAATGCACACATCCACCGGCATGGCAAGATGGACAATTTTGGAATCAGCTCCCAATTGCACCATTACTACTAGCCACAAAATTACTATGCATTTTGTGAAATAATTTTGTGTCTTATTTCCCATTTTATCACACTTTTAGTATCCCAGCCACATGTTCAGGTAACTATCTAAAATGGGATTAACTGGTAACATCAGCCAGGGGCCTAGGCCTTCTGACTCAATTTAGTGCCTTATGCATTAAGCTACACTGGGTGCATCTATACATGCTATTAATGTGACTGAATAAACTCTGGTACAAACTGTGCCGGAGTTTATTGCTCCCAAGTGCCATGTTTACATGTGCATCCAGGTCCCACAGCATTTTGAGCTAGTTTGGAGCAGCCTTGGCTGAGAGGGGACCCACGGGGTCAGCCTGGGGCTGCTCTGACCTGGGTCAACATGCTGCAGAGGGGCTTTGCTGAGGCATAAGGGTGCTTCAGTGCAGGACTAGCCAGCAGGCAGCCCCGTCACTGAAGCACCCTTCTGTCCCTGTGTCTACATGCGAGTTGTTGTGCACTAAATAACACCAACACAAGATAGTACTTGAGTTGACAAGTACTAACCTATGGTGGTGTTTATTAGTTTAGTGTGGCCTAATAGGGCCACATGCATAGTTGTGGAGACTTTATTGCAGAGCTAATTCGGCAACTCTGCAGTACATTTCATGTAGATGTGCCACAGTTTCCATTCCCAATGGGACTATGCACAAACACAGGCACCAGACTGCCTGCTGTTGCAAGACTGGGTCCAACATCACTGAAGAAATATAAAATCCTTAATTGGTAAACCAAATTTGTTTGTATATCTAAAGTAGAATCCATTGCCCAGGGCCGAAGCATAGGAGGTGCACACGGGTGCACGTGCACCTCCCAAGTGTGGCGGTGCACCCCCTACAAAAAGGCACTGCTGACACTGTTGGCCACACCTGCGGGCAGTTGCCGCTCACCACCCTGCTGCCGGCACCGCCGGCAGCATCTGTGGGTGGTCTGCGATTCCCGCTGGCTGCCACTGACAACTGTGGGTGGTCACTTAGCTGGTGCTTGCCACTCCCCTTCCACTAACAACAGTACCACTAGCATCTACAGGAGCTCCCCCGCTTACTGCCACTGCCCTCCCGCTGCCGCTGTACCTCCCCAGCCACTGGGGGCATGCGTCGTTCATGCCATTGCCTGATCCTAAAGCCTTTACTTGACCAATACTACCGACCTGACAGACTTGGGGGGAATTAGCCCTAATTTAGATTGAAATTTAGAGGATTATTTAATTCCAAAAAATCTCACTTCTCTTACCTTCCACACAAAGCACTGGGGGCAAAGAACTTGAATCATGTTAAGATCAATCTTTTGATGTTTATAGAAGAGACAGCATGATAGATTAAGAAATATTGGTTCAAAAATCAAAATTGGTTCAAAATTGGTTCTGTGTTAATAATTTGCAGCTCCTACACTGGGGGATAGAGGAGACTTTTGCAGCAATGCAAAAATACCTGGCAGTCCCAGGTTTTGGGCATTTTGCTGGTCACCTGCAGTGGCAAGGAAGGATTTTTTTTTTCCTCTTCATTCATGAATCCTTCTGGTTTGCACTTGCAGGTATTCCTTAGATTGGGCTCAGTGACCCAGGCAACCCATTCCAAATGTATGTTCCTAACTACTTGCTCATTCATTCATTCTTTAAACAAAAAACATCCTGTGTTTGACAATATAGTTCTCAGATCTTCTTGGAAGTCCAAAACATTAGGGATATAGGATGGAAAGTCACCTCCTGGGTCGCTGAATGCATTTCGTTGGAATTGTAGACATCCCATGATATTCTATTCTTAAAATTGGTCAATCTCCATCTTGAAATCAGTTCAGGTTTTTAACCCCACACTGATTCTACTGGAAGACTGTTGTAGCACCTCAGTGTATGGATCATGAGATGCCTTCTAATTTGTAGTATAAATTTATTTAGAGTCGGCTTATTTGCATTTGTTCTTGTGCAAACATTTTCCTTTTAGCTTAAATAGGATCAACACCAATTCAATATTTTTGGCATTTCTTACATATCGCTCACTACGGATCTAAAGATTCCATTATTCATTTTCTTTCAGGATGCTGAAAACTCATATCCTGTTGGGAGAAGTGTTGTTTATGCCTGCAGAGATGGATATGCTCTTGTCGGTGACCCTGCTGCTAAGTGTGGCGAAGATTTAAAGTGGCACGCTGGGAACAGGCAATGCCAAAGTAGGTTTAAACTGGTTTTCATTGAAAAGTACTATTTTAGTGTTGACTTTTGAACGCTAGTAAAGCTTTATCCTACAGTTGCATCCTTCTAGCTCTCAAGACAGAATCAGACTTAAATTGCTTTTCTCTCTTCTTGAATGAAGAAACTGTCATAATGGAATGTACAATTGGTCCCTAAAGTCTGGATGGGAGGAAATCAAAGACTGAAAACAATCTCACAACGCATCTAGCCAAATTCACATATTATACTAGAATGGTAATTTTGTCCTGGCTGTATCTGGCAACTAGTCTATATTCTGGAGAATAGGGATTGTAAGCCCTTGTGATTTTCATCAAGGTAACTGAATCACTATTCAATTTATATAGGAGTGAAGTGCTCTGAACTCCTCCTTCATATCCCCCTTCTAGAAGCGGAGAATGAATTAAGAGATAAATTCTCATAATATACAGGTTAACCCCTGCATAATACTCCTGAGGTAGAACTATACCTGGACAATGCACATGGGAGAAGATGGTTAATTTCTTACAGAATGACATTTTGCAATCAATTTAGTCTTGGATCTGTGATCAAGACTTGCCATAACTAGCATATGTACTTTATCAACCACACTATGTACAGTACATGTCAGGGAACAGAGGAGAGTTCTTGTTCAGTTCACTAGGCAGGGACGATAGACTTGCCAAAGAAATTTAAGGCAAGCTAGGAGATGTAGGACTGCTTTCTCCACAAGCTTCTGACTCACCTTTCCTCTCTCTGTCCCCAATGCTTCCTTCCATAGAAACTGCTTGCGTCTTACCTGTTCTGGGGGCGCATATGAAGGGACAGCCACAAAAAACTTCATACCAGGTAGGAGAGAAGGTGACTCTGTCCTGTCCGCACAGTATGCAGTTGGAAGGGGCAGCTGTTATAATGTGTGAGCCCAGTCTCAAGTGGTCTCCTGATGTGAACGGTATCCAGTGCATGAGAAGAGGTAAGCCACTATATTATTTGGTCTGAATAAAACACTTAACAGTACTTCCTTCAGTGTACCGCAGTATTCTACATCAAGTGAATAAGAAGGGATTGCATGCTACTTCTCTCATGGCTTAGGAGCTGCAATTATCATGATGTTCACCCCAGGTACAGCTTCTCATGGGGTCTATATATGCCCCCTCACACCTCCCTGAAGGCTGGGGCAGAATTAGGTTGTTAACATTTTAGCAAGTAGTTCCTTCCCATTGTTGTTGCCTCAGCTGGCTGCAGGGGGGACATTCCCACCCCCACAAGTTTGTCCACAATCAAGGAAGAAGCAAGGCATAAGCAAGAGTTGACCTGAAGCACCTCATAAGAACTCCACCATCCTGTAACCTTCCCTCTGCCCCACAACCTGGAACATACCCAGTTCCTCTCCAGCCACATCACACTACCACATATGGCCAGCCTAAGGCTTTAAAAGAGCTACCTGGGATACACTTCAGATGGAGCTGCCTTCTTTTAAGCTAAGTACAAACAGTCAAAAGGCCTGAGGCTGAATCAATTCAGTCTTTGCAGGTTAATCCAAGCGGCAGAGATTAAATTGAGAAACAACCCTACCTTACCATCCCCCCAACCCTTCTCTGCTGGAGCAGCCAGCATAACCCAGCCCAGGGCTGGAAAGCATGCTGTGATGCTAGGGGACTGTGATTTAAACTTGAACCAGGAAGGGGTCTGGGACAGAAATTTCATAAACCTGTTTGACTCAAATCAGTTAAGGCTGATAGTACATTCAGCCATGTTTATCTTAAACCAGTTTCAGCTATTTTTAAACCAGTTTATGTAATAGAACAGAAGTTCAGTGCACAGGCTTAAACCAGTTTCTGATGACTTAAACCAGTTTGTGTGTAACTTCTGTTCCTAAAATTGTTGAAGTGCAAGCTATTCCTCATTTCAACCCTACCAGCTGATTGTAATCAGCTTGTGTTTCTCCATGTATTCCAGCCCTTTGTACAGATAATGATTACAAACTTACAAAAATGTGAAAGCTGAAATTCCCTTCAGTGATGTTTAAAGGACAACTATACTCAGAGGCTACGTAGAACCCCCTGCAGTCTATTATTGGCTATGGCTTTAGTTCAGCCTTATACAGGCATATGTAATAAGCCTTGCATTATACTTTCATTGACAAAGAGCATGGGGGTACAAAAAAGAATAATGCAAACAAAAGAAAATACATAAGCTAGGAAATGCCAATGTACTAGGAAAAACACTAAGAAGCAAAAAAATTGAAAAGCTAGAATATCTGTTATGCATGTGTATATATAATTAACTTTACATAAAGCAGTGAGGACAGTAGTCAATAGATAGTTTATTTTAAGGAAATGACTACACATGAGAAGCAAGACCAGGTCTTCTAGTAATCTTCCAAAAGGGGGCAACACAATGATATTAGAGTAGAATTTCAGATAGGACTAAGTTTAGTGTTGTATTACAGAGCATTGCAATTCTCTGCCTCCCCTCCCCTCAGAGTATTTTGCTGAAATAAGTCTAAAATTGTGTGAACTTTTAAAAAAGAATGCAGCTCTGCTTAGCAATATTAAAGCCATACTGTAAAAGGTAGAATATTGCAGATACAGGATGTCATGCACAGAGAACATCACTCTTGTGTAGCACTATATGGGTTTAGAAAAGTCCTTATGTTACTTGCTAGAAAAAAACCCTCAAGAATATTAGTTTAGCAAACCTGTTTTTCATTTCTACATTTGGCTCAGGCTACCACCCAAGCATAATCCCAAGAGTTCTACAAGGACTAGCTAAAGTCAATTTAGATAAAGGATTGCATGCAGACACTTGTAGATTTCATTGGCTGCACTTCCATATTGAGAGATGTAATTCCTTCCAGCATGCATATCAGTGTAGCTGATAACTCCAAAACTTAAGCATAACAATGGTGCAGTTGTCAACATTACTAATTTGTTCTTTAGTGTTACTCAGTTCAACAGAAATTGGCAGCCCCTGTAGAACTGTGAAGGGAGTTAAAGGTTATATACAGTGCCCCTCCCCCACCTGGTTTGACTGGGCTGAGAGCTGGTTCAATATTCAGCACTGTGCTCTCAGCAGTGTATATTATATGCTTAAATTCTACCGATTCCCTTTTTGCAGTAGAAAATTGCCACAAAAGAGGCAAGCTATAATGTCATGCCAGAATATTATAATCCAATGCCTTTTTAACCTGACTAGCAGGATGATGCCAACCTGGTTTTCTGACCCGTGATCATTCATCTGTGTTCTTTCTCTGTAGTGCCCACTCTGAAAACAGAACTGACAGAACCTAAATGTCAGCCATGGGAGAAACTGAAGGAGTCACGATGTGTATGTAAACTGCCCTATGAGTGTGGGTAAGTTCAGGCTGAAGTTAGCAATAACTTTCTCACTTTGTTCAAGACCAACTAAACGTCTCAGAACTTCAGGCCATGACAGATCAGAGCACTTTGCCTATACCATTGTGTTAGGTGCTGTGTTTACATTCCAGCTCAATCAGTCCTCGGCTCATCACTCACCTGCCTTGTCAGAGCTGTCAGTGGGTATTAGCAGCAAAAGAATTTGGTTAAATGACTAATGGCAAATGGATAGTTTCAGCTCTGTTTGATCATTGAAATGGGAGGGAAAAGATTAAAATGGTATGCTGAAGATTAAGGAAGAGTTAAGGCTGGCATCTCCATGGGACATAAGGTATAAGCTAGTGAAATTGGGCAGGAGAATTGGCAGAAATTGGACATAAGCAGTAAGCTAGTGAAATTGGGCAGATGGCTTTTCTCAGAGACAGGAGAGCTGATCTCCTGTTTACACAGGACTTTGAAGAAGCTATGCTGTGACACCAGCAGAGGCTTTAGGTCACCATTTCACATCTCATTGGGGCTGCACATTTTTTTTTATTTGTTTAGTGCTCTGAGCCTATGGCTCGCTTCTCAGTTGGCAAAATAGGACAAACAGTGGTGTGATTTGGATTTGATACTAGGCATCAAATGCTCCAAATTCATTTGGAGAGGTGGAACAACAAGCAAATAGTAGCTGAAAGAAGGCCTGTGGGCACTGGAGACTTAATATTTGAAAACCACTCATTGTCAGGCCAGATTTCACAGGAGCTCAGCACTTGGGGTACAAATGCTTGAAGGTCTGCCATAGTGGCAGCTGGGCACTTTGGAAATCCATTGCCCTTCTCTGGAGGACTCAGCAGGAGCTGAACTCTTAAAAGTTTGGTCAAAACAGAAAGAGAAGCAAACCGCTTCACACTAGGACTCAGTCTCCCGCAGTGGGTCTCTATATTGCTATGAACACTTTCCCTCTCAGTTAGCTCTCCCCCAGCACCTAGCTTCCCAGGTCTGCAGCCCGTGTTTTCAGAAACTCCTTTCTCTGCAGACAAGGAAACTAGACTGCCTGTTTTGGCAGGGTTTATACTCCCTGAGCCCCACCTCTTCTGGTCAGGTGTCTCCTTGACCTGCTGCACCTGTCCCTGGCTCAATGGGCAGCCTCCCTCATCTGCCATTCCCGCATTCTCCCCTTTGACTATGTCTGTGGGCTCAGCCTACTGCTTATTGCAGAGGTGCTTGCTCCTGAGTAGTCACCTGTAGCTTTAGGGATCCTGCTTTCATGTTTCTTCAGCTGATTGCTTGTTGGCCACTGGCCCTTGCTGAGCTGTTCGTCCCCAGCCGCAGGCTTTGCCCCATTACCTTTCTCCTCTTAAGGAAACAGGAGCCCTTGGCTCCCCATTACACAGAGTCTTCAGCAATCACTGGGGAGGGGTGGGAGGAGAAGTAGTTCTAGTCAGTGCAAGCAAGGGCTATGGAAGTGGCTATTTTTAGTCATTTCAGTAATTAAGTCAGTGGGACTTGTACTCCTAAGTCACACAGGCATTTTTGGAAATGCCATGCAAGAGACTCCAGCCCAAATGTGCACGTTATGAAGAGCTGAAAATTAAAAAGTTAGTGAGTCTGTGACAACTTCAAGCCTCCAGGAGCAGCCATCAATGATGCCCCTTGGTGGCCATGTGACTCCTGCCCCACTCCAGTTCCCTGGGTACCTTCCTTTTTCTCTCTCCTGCCATGCCTTGATAGACTTAATTGATTTGGCAGGAAAAAAAGGAGGATGCCTTAAGGTCCAAGAGTAAGCCCTCATTTGTCCTACTGCCAGTAGATCCCTCCCAGACCCTGCTGGTCCCAGTCCTGCCCCTCTCATGCCAAGTGGGCCCTCCTGGCCCATCCATGCCTCCAGGGCACCTATTGCCTTAGGGGCTATTTATGTTCTCCTTCCACTCCTACAGCCATGCATATGCCTCACAGATGTTACTGGTTAAATACTCCAGTGGGCACCATGCCCCAGTATGATATCTGGACTCCATAAGCTACCACACCTTTGTCAGGGCCTTGGCCTTCCCAGTTTCTGCCCCTTTTCTCTAGCTTTTCTCCTTTAGCTAGGCCCACTGCACTAGGTCTTGGGCTCTGGGTCCTCAGCCCTGGTTTTGCCCCTCTTGGGCTCTGGGTCCCCAGCCCTCCTGGCTTCAGGCTACTGCTATCTCAGGCTTTAACCCTCCTGGCTTCAGTCTGCCTGTCTTGAACCTGGTTGCGACAGGCCCCAGAACACCCACATGTCCCTTTGGCACCACTGTGACTTGTGCCCCTGCGCCTGGCTTGGCTCAAGACCTCAAATGCTCCTTAGGCATCCCTGTTGGTTCTCATTCACCCTTTATAGCCATAGCCAGTCCACCAGTATAATCTGAACATAAACACAAGCCTACTGGGTTGCACTTCTCTACAAACTATAAGCTCCTTACTTGCAATTCTCCAGGCAACTCAGGTATCAGTCAGTCCCTCTCCTGCAGCCATCTTGCTCAGGAGCTCCTCTTCCTGCCTTTTGCAGGGCTAGACTCACCATATGTCCTCAGGTACTACCCTTATGTACCTCCTAAGCCCTGCCCCTTCCAGTCAGGTGGCCCCCCAGCCACCCACAGGGGTTTTCATTTTAGACCTGATGGATAGCATTCAGGGAAGCTTTCAGCTGCTATTCTTGCTGCATTGGCAGTAACCTTGCTTCCCAAGCAGGGTTCTGCCCTGCTGTCCTACTGCTGGGCTGCTAGCTCTGCAATAGGCACTTGTAGCCTCTGGATCCTGGCTGCCTACTCCTGTACAGCCAGCTCAAAATGGGCAGTGTTTCCCATCTGGGGACCACCAAGCTGCTGCTTGTCCCTTTAAAGTAACAGGAGCCTCTGGCTTCCTATTACAAAAGTCAATTCAGTTTTAATAGGCCTGAATCACTGTGCAATGATGAAGCACAGTCCTGGCATTAGGACACCTAGGAAACATGCATTTAAATCCTTGCTTTATCACAGACTTTTTGTTTAAGCTTGGGCAGGCCACTGGGGGCTAGATCCTTAATGGCACACTGGTGCTTAAATATCCACATTGGGATTTTCCAAAGCAAGGTGCTGGTCTGTAACTTTAGGAACCAAAATACCTTTAGGAGTCTGGCCTTCATTTCTCTACATCACATGTTAAACTGGGATAATAGTACTACCCAGTATTAGAGACATGGAGGAATGAGGTAAGATAAATACACTGTTGTGAGGTATTTAGATACTATGAGGATAGATAATGCACAATGCTATATGTAACACCAGCATAATCAATATAGACTTGGAAGTTGCATGCAGGCAGTCTGGGTTGGCTCACTTGTGTACTGTATTTTCTCCCCATTTTTATACTTCAATAAATTTTGTTTAAACATGACAGAAAAGTAGGTAAACAATTATTTCATTCTCAGGTATGTCTTTCTCAGAAGATTACAGTGTTTTAGAGAAAGTAAATCACCAATTCTTATGAACAATAAACAAGGTAACCCTGAAGTTTGCTGGGACTACACCTTATTGCTGTTCAGGGATTAGAGCCTGGGGAAAGGGTTTGATTCCTCACTCTAGCCCAGTAGTTTGGTTTGCTGCAGAGAGAAATCTCTCAGCCTCCATTCAGTCAAGCTGAAGAGATGCAGGTGTCATGACAGCTTATACTGGACAAGTCCACCACACTGGATTTATGTAGTCCAGCATTTTGCTTCTAACATAGCATCATGCTTCAGAGCAAAGTGAACAAACCCACAGTGGGCAGATGTGGGACAATCTTGCTTCACAAGGGTCTTGTCTTAATCCATTGTAGTTAGAGATGACCTTAACACAGGGGCAGGCAACATACAGCCCACAGGCCAGATCCAGCCTGCCAGGCCATTCTGTTTGGTCCATGGGGCCTCTAAAAATTTTAGAAAATTAATATTTATATGTTCCTAGCTGCCTATCAAAGATGACAGGAGCCAGGGCAGTAGGACCCAGAGGGAGCTGGTGACAGGACCCAGCAGCTGCAGTGGCAAGGCCCGCCTGGGCCCCACCCCCTGTCCCGCAACCCCCAGCTGGAAGCCTCTGCCTAGCAGAGGCTTCTGTTCTGGCCTGGGACCATTCCCACTTCCCTCCGCTGGTGAGGGAAACTCAGATAAGAATGGGGGGGAAGGCAGGGGAGGACCACAGGCGATCACTGCAGTCCTCAGGGTTGGGCAGGGCCAGCTGCTGTGGTCCTGGTGCTGCAGCTGAGAACCACATCATGCTGGAGCGGCTGGTGGGGGGGTGGAGAGGAGTGGCAGCATCTATGAGCAGGGAAGCAGGGAAATGGCTGTGGCAGGTGGAAGGGAAAGGGCAGTGAGTGGGCACACGGTGTGCAGTGACAGCTGGGCAAGAGCATGGGGCCCATGCTGGTGCACCGGGGAGAGCATTGGTGGGGCCCAAAGTGGGGCGGCAGGAGCTCAGGGCCTGGGTTGGAAGGGGCTCTATGCAGCTGGGCCAGCTCCCCGCTCTCCCTGCTGGTGCAACCCAGCCCAGCTCCATAGAGTTCCTGCCAGCCTGTGCCCACGCTCCTGCCACTCTACTCTGGGCCCTGCTGGTGCTGGCCCCGGCACACCAGTGTGGCCCCTTACTCCTGCCCATCTGTCACTGTGCTCCACATGCCCACTTGCTCCCACTCACCCCCCACCTGCTGCAGCCATTTGCTCACTGTTACCGCCACTCCCCTCCACCCCCACCGCCGCCTGCTGCTCTGGCATCATGCTTATCTCCAGCCCCTTTCCGCGTTCATTCAGTTGACAACTCCTGTATTATACAACCACCTCTGTGTACACTACACAAACACATGTAAATCAGGACAAAAATATTTTTTGAAATCAAATGAATGAATGTTGTAGTAGATATTTGCTTTTTAGAATATAATGTGGTATTTTTCCGGTTCTGGGATGGCAAACTCTTGCTAAAGGAGCATTTCTGGGGGGGCAAGGGGAGGGACTTCTGGTGGCAAAGGTCAGGGGTTAGGGCCTTGCAGCCTTTGAGACCTTGCAGCCCTCAACAACTTGCCAAAACTTGGTAAGTGACCCTCCACCCAAAATAATTGCCTGCTCCTGCCATAACACTAAAGCTGCAAGAGTTTGGGCTATTTTGTCATTGGAGAGTGTCAGAGCTCAGCATGTTCCAGCCACATCTGTCCCTTTTCTAAAGCCTATAGTAAGCCTACGCAATAGCTTTCCATTTGTTCTTCATTGTTGAAACAGGTCAAAAGAAAGAAATCACTGAGTCAATATCTGACCCTTAGTCTTTTCAGTTAAAGTTACTTATATTCATATTTTTAAAATCAGATGTTAGGATTTCTATATTTGCTGGTGCATAATCAATGAAGTAGGTCTTTGATCTATTTTTAAAACTGGTAGAAGCAATGGAAGTATATGGATTAGGTTTCCACTGACTTTCTTCTGACTGTACTTTCTTCTACAGAAAGTAAGTTTACATTTTAAAATGACGGATTTTCTACATTTCTGCTTACAGAGATAATGTTGGATTGACTTAGAGGATGAAAGCTCTCTCACTTGTCTGGCTGCACAGCAGACAACATTACACCCACAGATCTGTGACCTCCCTCTGTTAACAGTACGAACCGATACACTATAACCATCTGGCCCTGATCTTGTCTGCAAAGCTGGCATTGGATTCATTAAGGGTCTCAGGCAGAGTATGAGACATGGCCCATACATGAGCTCCCTCACTCCTATATTTCAACTGATGTGATAGATTTCACATTGTAGGATACTAGACACTTAGTCTTTTTACCTGTTACAAACTAAGAAGGCTTAAGCTTGACTTGTATTTGAATGAAAAAGAACTGAGGAACATTTGGATAATACATAAAACAGAGCTGGAGATGTAGTAATAAGTACTTTGGAGCAGTTTGGGACAATTTGTCCTTGGAAGTGCCAGCATATTGAGAGGACACGACACTGAAAGCATAACCACTTATTCCTATGAAAAGTTCCAGGTCATCTATATAGTTATAAAAGGATGCAGTGGCCAAGAGTGGCTACTGAATTTGGATGCAAACTTGGGACACCTGAAAGGGCCTGATTTAAAGAAAGGAAGTGCTTCCTGAGAATCAAATCATACCTCTTTAAGATATCACAGAATAGGAACTGTAGTCATTATCCTGTCTCTCTGGCCCGGAGACATGGATCATGATGCTCAGTCTGAAAGAAGGCATTTTTTCCTCATGGGTTTTTTGTATTGAGAATATCCTTAACAAAAATAGGAACAGTTCAGCTAAGTCCAACCCAAAGGGCACATCCACATATGCACACTTACTGTGCAGTAATTTAGTTTACTGCACAGTAACCAAAAATTACTGCGCAGTATGGGTGCACGTCTACACATGTGTGCCTATACTACACAGTAACTATGGTAACTTATGCCATCTTGGACGTAAAATTTCTACCCACATTATGCAGGTAGCAGGTTTACGGCTTAGTAATTACTGCAGAAACACACATGTGGATGCGTTACTGTGCAGTAACACTGTGTGTTTGGGCAGATTTGGGGCTAACTTTATTACCAAGTCAGGCCATACACAGTGTTACTGCACTGTAATGCCTGCGAACGTATATGCCAGCCTAAAAGCTGCTTACTACACAATAAATGCATATGTAGACATGTCCATAGAGTCCTTACTAAGCTTCCGTCTTTCTAGTAGCAACTCTCAGTAGTAGTCCTCTACTAAACCATCTGCCTGAGAATGCCTATAGCAAAGTAACCTAGTTACTTCCTATAACCTGCTCCTCTTCCAAGTTCCTTCAGTCTGTAGAAATCACCTGACTCTTCTCATTCGGGTGCAAATGTCGCTTCTTCCAGAAGCAAACATCTGTTCTGAAACAAGCTCTACTTTAGACCAGGGCTGGGTAGAATTTACAAAAGCAGATCACCCTATCGCAGGCAGCTAAAATCAGTTTGGAAAATCTTGGTCAATATTCTTCTTACTTCCTGTAAGAAGGTGGCTTTAAGAGCTCTTGTTATACAGCCTGAAAACACAGCTACTTTAGAAAAATAAGGGAAAGACTGCCCTGCCACCAACATAGAACATGAAAACTATATTCTGTTACCTACAGAGAATTGTTTCTACATCAAGTAATTTTTAAATCTGTTTATAAGTTATAATTTATAAAATCAGCTCTTTCACAAGCTGGATTTCAATTTTTTTTTTGTTTCGTAGCATGGCAGCTTCTACTTTTTTATAAGTAGAACAGAAATTCTAAGGTAACGGCCTTGGATGAAGTCAGCAAATGTTGTCTACATTTGTATCTCTACAAAGTTCTTCTACTTCTGCACTAACATTTTTGGATGAAGTCTGAGGCTCTCAAAGAAGAACAGAGACTAGATCTTATAGAGATTTTAAGCTTTGTTGAGGTTTAAACAACTTTAATGAATAAAGACTACATCTTGCTGTCAGGGAACTTAATGGCAAAACCTCCAATGACTTGAGTGGAACAGGCTCAGGTCCCAGCCACAACATGCCTGTGATGAAGAGAAAAGAGCTTCTTCTGATCTCACTTCCAATCCAAAGTCCATTCTGATGGTTGGGCTAGTAAGTTTAAGGCATGTTAGTGTCTGTAGCTAATAGCACATAAGGGGGTGATCTGAACAAGTTAAATGTCTATGTCTGTAGTGAAAGACCACTTTACCACCACACCCCTAGTTGTAACTCTAGAGGTTATTTCATTAAAGTCCCTGGGGATACACCATTTCTCTGTGAGAGCAGAAATGGATATAATAGATAGGTCCTCCCCCCATTAAGTGACGTCAGTATAAAAATGTGTACACAGTGTGCATTTTCTTTTATTTTCAGTTCTTCCCTGGATGTCTGTGCTACAGATCCAAGAAGCCAGAGAAATGTGGCTTTAACTGTTTGTAAGATGCATGCCCTTCAGTGTATGGGCAGAAAATACTCTCTGACCAAGGATGAAAACTGCAGAATGTCTGCAGCAACTGAAAAATCTTGTGGTTCTTGTCATTTATGGGAAACTTGTGATGGTAAGAGATTCCTCATTTTATTACAGATGAATTTTTGAAGACCTGCCTGTTGAACAAAACCAAACCATTATCTACTTATACACTAGCCTTGGCTCTGTCTCATCACTTGTTATGCCTTCATTTACCATCTGTAAAACAGACATAATTCTGACATACCAGAGCTCTAAGGAACATGCAAGACTGAATCAGACTCCAGGTCCACCCAGTTCTGTCTCTTACAGTGGTCTGATTCTTTATTGCTGGAGAAAACCCTGTAGAGACCTTTATGGAATAACTTACTCACAAGGAAAGTTTCTTCTGAACTATAATTACTTAGAAGTTGGAACATAATCCCTTTTGAAACTTTGGGCTGGAAACTCTGGCCTTAGTGAAATCGATGGGGAACTTCCCTTTGACTTCAGTACAAGGATTTCAGCCTGCTTGTCACAGGCGACTGGTAGGGGGGCATGGCGGAGCACGTGACCCCCCTGAGATTGGCCTCCAACTTGGCACTGCTCAGGATGAGGCAGATTTTTTTGCTGCACGGGCCGGCGGCATGTTGGGGGAGGGAAGGGGGTGGTCCTAAGCCACGGCACAGAAGTATAGGAGTGGATGTGGGGCTTTTGGCCCTCCCCCAGCCCCACCCACAAATCGTGCCCCTCCCAGACTCAGGAGGCACCAGTCACCCCTGCTGCTTGTTTTATTTTTAAATCTTCTGCCTTGTTAACTGTGGATATCCTCACATTCCATGTCATAGTCCAGTTCTGTTTTTAATCTTGCTGAGTGATATTTGAGGATAATTATTCATTGGGTAGAAAAAGTGTTTCCTTTTAGTGGTTTAAAATCTGTTGCCTTTTAGGTTCATTGAATGTCCCTCCTTCCTGCATTATGAGAATAGGCAAATGAAAACACTCTTACTCATCCCTGCCATTAAGTATTCAGTCACGACCTTGTATCTCCAAATGGAAATTATTTCATGTCTTTAATTGTTCTGGTTAATGGCCTCTGAGTCTACCCTGCCTTTTGCCTGACTTCAGAATAACAGTTAACTACCTCTCTCTGAATCGCTTCTATTTCTGAATCATCCCATTTTACTAAGAGTAAAACCAAAACTTAATACAGTATTCCAGGAAAGGGAGTAATATAAATAAGCATTTGTAAGGTGTCCCTGCTCTGAGGCACAACATAGGAGATAGTTTTTAGTACATATTTAAAATAACAGTATGTTTAGATAGGGTTTTATCTCTTTTGTCTAATGGGAACAAGCAGTTATTCCCATTAGAAATTGCTTAGATAAAAGTAGTCAACAAAAAGAGTTAAAATAGGGAAAGAGAGAAATCAGACAACAAGTAGTAGAGTAGCAATATGGCTAAAGCTTCATTAAGGACAAAAATAGGGACAGATTAAACATAAAAAGATGAAAATTAAATAAGATTGTGGCAAGGCACTGTGTGTGCCTGCCACTTTAAGGCCCTGGAGCTGGCAGCCTCCAGGTGTCTAATGAGGGCAGCCATTTTGGGTTCAGGGCTGTCCATATAAACAGGCAGTTTGGCTATTGGAGGTCAAGCAACAACACTGCCTGGCCAGAGGTCTGCTGAGTTTCATCCAGAGGTAAGGGAGGAGCTGTAGGGGATGGTAGGAGGCTTCTGGTCCTGGGTACGACCTAAAACTACACCCTGCCAGGAGTGGGTGGCCTTGTGGGGCTCCCAGTGGTATGGGAACCCCCAGGAAATGCCAGGCCAGTGATCACCCTGGTGAAAGGCAGGTTGGGGCACCTTAACCCCTAGCCCTCACCTTCGGGTGGGTTGTGTTCCATTGGAGGTAGTAGTGGGGGTGCAAGCCCCAAGGGGAAGAGTAGAGAGTTGGAGGCCAGGTGTGGCCAAGGCTACCTGAGCCCTGCGGGGGTTTGAGACCCTGAGCTCAAGAGTTGGGGCTAGGCATGGCTACGGCCACCTGAGCCCCCTGACGAGGGAAGCCCCGAGACCCCAAGTAGAGGGGGCATTGCAAGCAGTAAGAAGCCCCCAGTGTGAGGGGGGGCAGCACTGTGGAGTCCCAGGGAGAGGATGATGTGGAGCCCAGTAAAGGGAGAACAGGGGCTCAGCCAGAGACAGCGAGAGCTGAGTCCTGACCCCAGTAAGTCCTCCACCATTGGGAGGCAGAGTTTGGGTCAAAGATAACATCAGTAGTAGCACCATGACCTGCTGCCCAGGGGGGGAGTGAGAGTCCCTTATGAGACCCTGAGGCACCAGTCATGGTGTGAGGTACCCCAGATCCCCATGCCCGTGAAGGAGGACTCAGAGAGGAGGACCCCGGGGAAAGAGTAAAGGTCATATAATGAGGCCTGCCTGAGCTTTCCCTGACTGACCCAGGAGGGGACCAAGACCAGGAGGGTCAGAAAGGCAAGGAGGCCCACTGAGAGGGACGCCCAAGAGCCAGGGGTCTGGGGTCCTGACTGGCTTGGGGGTGGGCCGGGGCTAGTGTAAGCTGAAGGTCCCAGTGAGGGGAACCACACCTGAAAGGGATCCGATGGCAAGAAGATATGTGGCCCAGTATGATGGCAGCAGAGTCCACCTGAAGGGAGGAACCCAGGTGGAGTCCTACAGTAGGATTCTGGGCCCCAGCGTGGGGGACTGGAGCGTGGGAGGACATCATGAGGTCATCTGCGAGGCTTGGGCTGCAGTGTAGGAGAGGAATGGAGCCGCACATAGTGCCCCCTAGCAGCGGGGCAGAAAATGGGCAGCCTCCCACTTAAATTACATCTATTAATCCATTATTAAGATCAAGGCATGGCAGGAGAGAAAGCAGGCGGTTAGCCAAGGACAGGTGGGCAGGCCATGTGGAGACTGGCCCCGAGCAGGCCCCCTGTTACCAAGATATAGGAAAGAAATCTCATGTGTCAACTCGTGCCTTGTATGGCAGCTTGGCTATGAACAGCTTGGCACACGTATAAAGCGGAAGATAGGGCACCTTAAAAACAAACTGGTTCCGAGAGGCATGAGCTTTTGGAGGCAACAACTTACCTCATCAGATGCTATGTCACGGACCATTTATAGCATCAAATGAAGTAGATTGTTGCCCACAAAATCTCATGCTTGTCTGAGTGAGTTAGTCTCTAGGGTCCATTTTTTCCCTACCTTCTCTCGCAATTTTCAAACAATAGATGTAAATATAGAGAAAAGAGCTATACTTTGAGGCATCCACAGCAAGCTGTCAGAAAAAAGCCCCCAACCTCTCAGCCGAGCAGCAGCTCCAATACATGCTTAGGATTTCCTTTGCATAACACTGCAATTCTGATTGCGTTTGTAGTTTTCACATTGAACCTGTGTATTGATCAACTTTACTTCTAACCAGAAGCAGGAGCATCTACAACTTGCTCAGTTATTTGCAGTTTTGATAGATGCTTCTTAGTCTGTTTTTCTTCCAGTGGGTTAGGTACCGTTTTATATGCGTTTTTGTTTTTTTGTTTTGTTTTTTAGAGCAAACCAACAGATGCATATGCCGCGAAGATGGGCAATGTGAGGCGGGGGGAATGAGCATTTGCATCAAAGGGAGTGAAAATGTCACTAATCAGACGATAACTGAATGTGAGGCTGGGCTCCTCAAGTGCCAGGGGGAGGATGTCACTATTGTCAGCATACGACCCTGTGAGGCACAGAGTGAAGAAGATATTTAATGGTTCATTTAGCTTATTGCCACAGGACATGGCAAAACATGTCAATAGTTGGACAGTTCCTACAGTCTGTCATGCTTAAAACTGCCTCTGAGTTTGTTTATTCCTTTCTGTGTACATAGGCAGACAAAGGTCTTTGGGTAAATGTGATAACTTTTATTAGACCAACTAAATAGTTGGAAAAATTGTTCTTTGCAAGCTTTTGGGCACACACTTAACCCACCAGATGGAAGCTTTGACATGAAGCCCATTGAAATCAATACGAGTCTGTCCATTGGCTTCAAAAGACTTTGAATCAGGGCTCAGGTACTCAGAATGAGCATTTCCAATGAAGCTCACATAAGGACTACAGGTCTGTGCCTATTGCTTGTGAAGGGCATGTCTGCTTTACTTTTCCCTCAGGATTAAATCATCCCTGATTAAGCATCTAAAGCATGTAAATTAATTTGGAGAAAAAAAAACTTACACAGATGTGCAAACCTATATTGATCAAACTGACTGGTAGAGCATAAGGCAAAGAACACCCCATTAATGCAATAAGATCTATGATTAGTCTCTTTTTACTGAGTACATTTATTCCCAGCCTGCCTTATTCAATTAAGCAAACAACATACACGGCACTGTACCTGTCACTGAGCCTGAAGCTTCTAAAGGTCAAGCCAATGTGCATTACTAATGAAGGCAGCTTTAAATAATGGAAAGGATTGCTATGCTGTACCTTCTCGTACACAAATCTGCTCCAGTCAAATGTAGTCTTATTTTATATTGTGCTGACTTTCACCAACTACTGGGTTTTTGAACAGAGGTGCCCACAATGCATTGTCTATATTTGTTATATATTTACAAAACATCAGGTTTACATATGGCAAAAATGTATAATAAAATATTTTCCCAAAGGAAACATTTGTCAAAGTGGGGCTGCTTATGAAACAAGTCTTCTAATGGAAATGAAGAAAATTTTGCATGCAGGTTAGTCTAATGATCCTTCAGGCCGTGAATGCCATTAGTGTAAGGCTGCAAAATGTTGTACTTGAAAAATATAGACCAATAAGGAGTTGCCTAAACTTTCGTGTGTCCTTTGTTACAGCACTGCATTAGAACACGGATTGCAATAGCACCGCTGTGCTACAGTCAGTTTATGCAGTCAGTTATATTACAAAACATGATCAGTTTGGGTTTAAATCAACCCCTTTGCTCCCAGCAGCCTCAAGTTTTGGAAAATTGCTTCCAGATACAGGGCTTGATTCTGATACCATAGAGACCAATGGAGAAGCTGCCATTGAACTCAGTGGTACAGGGTCACCCCTCTGGACTCTGAACTTCTCTCTAACAAAAATCAAACAAAGCCCAGTGCCGGTCCACTCTACTGTTTTTAATCTGAGTTTAAGAGCAGATTTTTTTTCTCGTGAGAGTTAATTTGATTGCAGAATAAAACAAGAAGACAGATTCTACAGTGTACCTTGGAATGGCCTGCCAGCCTTATATAATATATGAATCCAAGGGTTGGGGTTTTGGCTTTCATGTTTTCCATAAAGGAAGACTTCACTAATTTTTCTTTGTTAGATATTGTATTCATCAAGTTAGCCATCAGGGGAGCTTTCTCCACAGGAGGGTGGGTAAAATGATAAATCAAAAAAATTTACCTTTCATTGCGTGAAGGGAGAAAGCTGTATCAGTGCAGAATTAATGTGATGGAACGTGTCCCTAGATTTCTCTAGGCAACATTCCTTAGGTTGTAACAGTGTCTATGCATCAATAGACATTCAGTACATTACACAAGTGCAAGCTATCAGCAAAGGCTTGTATTAATCAACTGAGGCAAAAATTGATACTAGAAAATATGATGACAAAGGTAGCTTTCCATTCACACATTTTTTCTGTTATTATTACACATAATGTCAGCAGATGTAACACAATATTCAGTAGTGTCTTTCATCCAAGATCTCACAGTAATTGCCCATTTTCATCACTTTTAAGACTCAAGGTCTGAATCAAAACCCTCAGCTTCTACAAAACCCAGAGGGTGTATAAGTCTGAAACTCAGTTCACATCTGTGCCCTAATTTCACAGCTGACCCTTAATCTCTGTCACGAACTGACCTAAGTCTCTAGATCACAAAAGCTATGAAGTATTCAAGAGACAAAATTGGTAGCTTGGGCTGATCTTCATTTGCAAGATCTGAGTGAGGTGTGAAAGGCATATACAAGGGTCACTCTCTGCTGCCACCACTAAAATATAGCAGTCTGTCTGATGGAACATGACAGCTGTTTAACAGCTCACAGGATTGCTGAACATAGCCTAAGGCAGGAAATGAAGAATTTAATTTCAACAGAAATTTCACAGGGGAACTGAGGTTTGCCAAAGTTCCTGAGTAAGAAACTGTCCATCACCAGTACTAGGACCTAGCCTCCTTTTTTAACATATCTTTGCACAGCTGTTTATACAATAGGATCCCAATCTGGGTGGATACATCCCCTGAAGGCCACCAGTCTAAGTAATGACGTGGTTTATGCAATAAAGAATGAACTGAGTATGTGGTTTTTCGTTTCTGGATAGCTAGGAATATGAATGCATGAGCTGAGGACAAGGGCATTCATCTTTCAAACAGCTAAGAAATGATATGTCATACTGAGTGACTTGTTCTTTATGGGTACTTTCCCCTCATAGCTTTTTTCACTCAACATCAAAAGAACATGCTAAGCAGGTTACAAAAAGAGTCACCATACAAAATTGTATGACTTTGAGTCAATCGTATTTGTATATTTATTTATATGGAAAAAAATTTCACATCAGGCCACTGTTTGCAGACACCCATGCTGCATGTGTGATTATGGATTTTCTTCCATAGAAAGAGAGGTACTCACAATGTTCCAAACACAGGGCACGTCTACACGAGATACTGCAATGACATAGCGTTGGTGGGCACTAACCATGACACCACTGCTATTTGCAGTAGCAACAAGCTACTTGGCTCATTGCTACTGCACAGTAGGGTAAAAAATGACTTGTGTGCTGCTGGGACTGCTTTAAGAAGTAATAAATAACTGCATAGCACTAACTGCACAGTCGGGCATGTGTAGATGCACCTACACAGGTCAGAGTTTGGCAAGTAATAAAAATCAATTTGCTCAGATTTTAAAATAAATATGCTTCGACTATTCCTATTATTGACTATTCTATTCCTATATTACTATTCCCATGCATAATAGAGAAACAAGGTACCGAGATTAATGATTTGCACAGGACTACAAAGCAGTCTGTGGCACAGTGGGGAACTGAATTCAGTTTTTTTGACTACCAGTGCCCCCTGCCTTAAATGCAAGATCGCCTTTTCACTTCTGCTTGTGGAAATAGTGAATTTCAAAGTAATGTAAAAGAAATACAAATATTTACATTGGCAACTGGATTCAGAGAGTGGAACATATAGTTTATGTCTCCCATGCAGCTCATCAACACAACTTGATTTTGAGAACAATCATAAACTACTCCCAAGTCTCAAGCAGAAAAAAAATGTAAGGCAGGTTATTTGCTCTATTGTAATGAATTTGGAAAGTTATTAAAACCTTTCCCTTTCAAGTGTTTCTGCAGTTTTAATCCCAGTTCACAAATCTGCAGTTTTTAGCCTTTTTCTCCAGGCATCTGGTGTGAGGTGAAGGTGACAAAAATTTATTGCCTGGACTAAAAACCATCTCTTTACTTTGCTGGAGGCAGAAGAAAATCTTGAGGAAATTTGCTGACAAACAGCACAAAGATAATAGAAATACAGTGATCTATGCCTTAAAAAAGAGGCAAGGATTTCTTTGGGTGATATATTTTATTGGATCAACTGAATCATTGGACTAGAGTTAGACAAGCCTTTGAATGCAAGACCTTCTTCAGGTCTGAGAAAAGCAATAGTAAAATAAGATAGCCCACAAAATGTGCACACTTACTTGCTCTCTCTCTCCCGCCCCCTATATCAGTGGTACCCAACCTTTTTTTGCCATGACCTGCTGCTGGGAGAAAAGGGTGGCCATAGCCTGGGGGCGGGGGAGCTCCCGGCATGCAGTGTGGCTCATTGTTTGTGTGCAGCACTGCCCCCATGACGCTCATTTAGGTCACGACCCAAGGTTGGGAACTGCTGCCCTATCTATCTATCTATCTAGATAGATAGATAGATAGCATGTTCTTTTGATGTTGAGTGAAAAAAGCTATGAGGGGAAAGTACCCATAAAGAACAAGTCACTCAGTATGACATATCATTTCTTAGCTGTTTGAAAGATGAATGCCCTTGTCCTCAGCTCATGCATTCATATTCCTAGCTATCCAGAAACGAAAAACCACATACTCAGTTCATTCTTCATTCTAGATAGATATATATAGATATATATGCATACATATATACACACACACACTTAAAACCAAGACAAGGTTATTTCCCCATTTAACATGGAAGGGGGGAGGTCCTCATCTTGAATTTGAGTACAAAAGTGTGTATGGTGGGGAGAGAGCAGGTGTCTGCTGCAGCTCCGACTTCAGCCCTGACCCGGGAAGTGGCAGGAGGTGGAAGGGAAGCAGATAGTGGTGGGAGAGACATGTGGCAGGGGGCAGGCAGTACAGCGGGGCCAGGCTGGGGTGGGGGGAGAGGTGGCAGGGGGCAAGGTATGGGGGGATTGAGGCAAGGGTCAGGCCATTTGATGCCTCCATTCTCTACCCCACTACCACTTCTGATGTCTTCCCCCTCATTGCTGCTTTCCCCACTGCAGTGATGGGAGGGATGAATTTAAGATGACCTTCCAATAATTAGATTCTATACAAAGAAAATTATACCACATGTATATGTAGCAGACTTGCCTTTTGGAGCCTGGGTTGAGTCCCAGGCTTGAAATCTTGCAGGTCTCCCACAGCACACCTGCCAGCTAACAATCCCCTTCAAATGGAGGAGGGGAGTATATATACCCAAGTTACCTGGACTACATATATATTTTCCACGTTTACAATCTAATTATAGGGTGCTTTTCTTAAATTCACCTGAAACCCTGAGGAAAGCCTAGAGGCCATGAGATTTTTAAAAAACCAGATGAGCTGAGACCAGTAGGAAGTGAGTAAGTAGAGGTCAACGGGGCATGCAGCTCCTCCAAATCAATGCAATTTACAGATAAATAAAGGAAGTTTTATTTCACTGGAGATTTTTTCCAGGAATTGAATTGCTCCAGTCAGTTTGTTCATCCCCAAAGAATGCATATCTACTAACTACACTTCAACCAAAGAAACTCGTATACATTTGTACATCTCTACACTTTATAGATAGTAGAGTTGGAGGGTTTTTGAGATAGTCCAAGGAAAGTGAGTAAAGCAAGGGTTTTTATAGCATCAAAAAACCTTCAAAAATCCCTCTTGTACTCTGTAAATAAAATATGAAGATTAGGATAAACTGCTAAGTCACTGGGAAGCTGGGAAGTCTTGTGGGAAGTAAAATTTAGCTTAGAAAAAAGCAAAGTACACACCTTAAACCATATATTTTTTCATACAATACACCTCAAATATAATACACACCTTGTTTTTGAAAGACATAAGGAAGAAGAAAAGATTTCCTACTCTGGGCCTAGCTCAATAATACCAGCACTTGGCAAGAGGCCGATATGAGTATTTGCTGCAGGCTTAATCTTAGCTGCAACCATCTGCAACCCAGCAGAGGTTTGACAGATGGGTCACTCTCACCATGACCCATCCTTATCAAGGGGAAAGAAGAAGACTGGAAATATCGTGGTCGGATGCCCAAAGTCAAAACAAGAATTGTGCCAACCAAAAGAAGGAATTTGGCTTGGGAGAAAAGGGAAATGATCAATAGCACAACTAACCACTACCTAAGAATAAAAAGGTACCAGCTGCTGGAAAATTCCAGTTACAGATAATCATATATGGCAAGCAGAAATAGGCTTATTAATATGCATTGTAGGGAAGAGCTTATGCTGAAGTATTAAAGACAATGCAGTAACAATAAGTTATATTAGGATAAGAATTGGAACCCCTCCTTGGAACACTCCTGAAGAAAGCCTGATACGATCCTGTCACTGATCCAAGATCTTGTCTTGACATCAGACGTAGGAACCAGGAGCCCTGGACAAGACTTCATGGCCTGATCAACCAGTGAAATTGTGTTTGCAACGTTATAGGGTGGTGATCATCTGCTTTGACTAGCTACAAAACTTAAACTTTTAACTGCTAATACTGCTTCAATTTTAATTAGAATTATATTTGTTAGGGTTCAATAAACCCTTGCTTTTAGTTTAGGACAACCATGGCTTATTCTCCTTGCCTGGTATAAGACCCATTATAGTGTCATAGGGACTCAACAAGACAGAGCCTAATCTTCAACTGACTCACATGCCTTTTCTGCTTAACTAAACTCATGCCTTAGCTGCTGCTGAAGACTGGTCTCCATGGGTAGAGCTATGGTTTTGAAGAGAGTCTAATGGTCTCCAAGACTGTGAAATAGAAGAAGAGAAACCAAAAACAGTTACCAGACAGCAAAATTACTCTGTGAAAAGTTAGCTTGATTAGTGGAACATCAAGACAATTAAAAAGGAGAGACAGTAGTTAAAACCTCTGGAGCAAAGAACAAGAAGCCATTAAGTCAATTGACTCCTTCAGCTGCTTAAATAGTAATGCCACTTGTCCTGCACCAAGTAGGTTGCTGTTATCCTGGGCATAGAATCAGCTTCTCCGCTTAACACATGTGTCTCAATCTGGGGAGGGGGGAACTGATTTTTTGGGGAAAGTCACTTATTGTATGTAAAGATACAGTGTATGTTAATGGCCTCTTAGCTTGCAAGTTCATTTGAAGTCAGCAGTGTGAGAGTCATCAACACAGACAGCTCAACAAAACCTCCTGCCTGTGTAGAACAGTCATTACAAAGAGAAAGAAGATACTGTTTTACAGTTTACTGCTAGAAAAAACGTCTTAGTTGAATCTGTTGAGAAATGATACCCTTGCTTGGAGCAATGTGCACCACTGGTTGCCTTATAGTAAAAATTTAAAATAAAAAATGGTAAGTATGCATATCCTTGGAGCAAAAGTGGGAAGAATACTGCTGAGATTTACATATGACAGAAGATGACATGTTGCAAACTAAGGTGTGATTCTCTCACTCCAGAACCTGAGTTGCCATCTCTTGGTAGCAATCATGATTTACCTTAGCATTTCTGCCTTATGTGCAGACCCCGCAATCCCATTTCCTTCAGAACAATGACAGTGGTAATCAGAAATCTAGCTGCCTCCTTGAAACAGAAAATTTATTTAGAGCAAAAGTATTTCAGCGAAAACAATAAAATAGACAATACACACGTCTAGCATTGCCCTAGGGCCTACTATTCTCCTCATCTGAATGAGTTTCTTAAGTCTTTCTCTTTCACTGTCAGTCTCCTCACCTTAGGAAGCTTCTGTTAAAAATAAGTTCTTCTTCTTGAAGGTTCTTCTTGAAGAAGACTTGCAGTCTCCTTTTAATCTCTGAGGGTGTTTATACATGTGCTCCAGGACTTGGGAGGAGGGAGGGTGCTCTAAAGCACCTGGAGTGTTTCATGTATCAGTATCCCCTTGCTGAAAAATGGCAGTGAGAGCACTTTAACTAAAGCTTGTTGAATGAGCTTTAGAAAAAGCACCCCCACCACCATTTTTCAGCACGAGGACGCGAATACATGAGACACTGGAATCTGTTGGAGCATGGTAATTACCTTGCCTGCAGGGAAGCTGTGCTGGGGGGGGGGGACACAGCCAACCCAGGCTGAACTTGCTAGAGAGGGGTTTAATTCCCCCTCCCTGTGCCACGGGCAGGGACCCGAGCTGGGTCTGTCCGCAGTCCCCCCTTGTTGTTGCAGCAGGGTGGCACCATGGCCCCTGAGGCAGAGAGGGGCAGGGAGCAGAGTTAGTTTCCCCTCTAGCCCACTGGCAGCTGGGTGGCTCCCTGCCTGGAATAGGCCCCCGGCTGTCCCCTCCACCAGAGGCTGAAGGGAGGAGAAATAACGCTGTCCCTGCCCCCAACCCAGGGGCCCTGCCTGGCTGTGCCTCCTCCCCACCACTGCAGTGGAAGGGGGCAGGGCCCCTCCAGGGAGCAGCAGCCCCTGTCACACTGTAGGGGAGAACAAGCCCCTTCCCAGCCAGGGGCTGAGCTGTGGGCTCAGGCTGCATGCGGCAGCACTGGGGTGTGGAGCAGGCTAGAGCCCTGCAAGTCCCTGCACCCCACAAGCAGCTCTGCTGGCCCCACAGCGCAGCCCCAATGGAAAGCCGTGACGAGTTCCTGCCCATCGGTCACTCACCTCTCACTGCTTCAGCTACCAGGAGAGGAACGGGGCCCGGCCCCACCCCTGCTGCTCGTTCTGTGCTCAGACAAGCCACTGAGGGAGTGTATTCAGCTGCTGGCCCTGAGACTTGCTCTCCTAAAGGAGTTACACTGCAGCCCCAGGGCTCCCAGCCAGTGGATGCCCTGCCTCTGTTATTTCCACCCCAAATTTCAGCTGCGGCCAGGCTGGGCAGACCCTCACTGCAAGGCTAGTGGCCAGCGGCTGAATAAGCCCCCTCTTGCCAGGAGGGAGCCGGCTCCAAGCACAGAGCAGTGGCTGACATGCTGGGCAGACCCTGCTGTGGTGCGAGTGGCTGAATAAGCCCCTTCCTGCTAGGAGGGTCTTGCCCCAAGCACAGAGGTTGCTCGCACTGTAGTGTGGTTGGCCCAACCCAGCCATTGCCGCCACTCTGTGCTCCAGCCCAGCAGCAGCCAGGCTTGGCAAAAAGCACAAAACTGCAGCCGGGCTGGGCTGGGCCGGGCTGACCCCACTGCGGTGCGAGTGACCTCTGTACTTGGGGCAAGCCTCCTCCCAGCAGGAAGGGGCTTATTCTGTTGCTTGCACCACAGCAGGGTCTGCCCAGCCTGGCAGCTGCTGCTCTGTGCTCAGAGCTGGCTCCCTCCTGGCAACAGGGGGCTTTTTCAGCCACTGGCTGGTGGCATTGCAGTGGGAGCCAGTGGCTGAATAAGCCCCTTCAGTGTCTTGCCCAAGCACAGCATGAGTGGTGGGGGCTGGGCCCCACCCCTGCCAGGCAGCTGGTGCGGCAAGCAGTGACTGCCCGATGGGCAGGAGTCTGTCACGGCTTCCCGGCGGGACTGCACTGTAGGGCCGGCAGAGCTGTTGTGCACGGTGGTGCTGCAGGGACTTGCAGGGCTCTGGCCTGCTCCACACCCCTGCACTGCCATGCTCAGCCCAAGCCCGCAGCTCACTCCCTCACCGGGAAGGGGCTTGCTCTCCCCAACAGTGTGACAGGGGCTGCCGCCCCCAGGAAGGGGCCTGCCCCCTCCTGCTGCAGTGGTGGGGAGGGGGCATGGCCAGGCAGGTCCCCTGGGTTGGGGGCAGGGACGGGGTTATTCCTCCTCCCTCTGGCCGGTGGAGAAGACACCCAGAGGCATACTGCAGGCAGGAAGCCACCTGGCTGCCAGTGGGGTAGAGGGAAAACTAACTCTGCTCCCTGTCCTTCCCTGCCTCAGGGGCCATGGTGCACCCCTGCTGCACCAGCAATGGGGGACTGCAGGCAGACCTGGCTCAGGTCCCTGCCAGTGGCAAAGGAAGGGGGAATTAAACCCCTCTTTGGCCAGACCCCTGCTCCTGCCAGTCCCTGCTTAGGCTGCAGAGCAAAGGGGCTGGGCAAGCCTGGCTGGGCTGGAGCAGAGGCCCACCCAGAGAGCATGCCGGGATGCTGGAGGTCTCTGATTTAACTCGAACCGGTTCTGGGACAGACAATGCATAAACCAGCTTGAGCCAAATCAATTAAGTCTGATACTATATTCAACCAGATTTATCTCAAACTGGTTTCAGCCAGTTTTGAAACTGGTTTATGTGCACTGAATGTCTGTTCTGTTACAGGTTTAAACCAGTTTCTGATCACTTAAACCGGTTTATGTGTAATATCTGTCCCTGGCCTTATTGGGTTATTTCCTTGTTTGCTTTTCCCACAGCTCCCAATATCAGCTAGAGCAGAGTAGTCAAAGATACAGCCCACAGAGCTGGTTCACCTGGACTTCAGGGCTCCCAGAGAAGCCAGGAATTTGGGGGCAGAGCAATTAGGGGCAGGACCTGCTACCAAACTGGGGACACGTCAGCAGCAAGGTGCAGGGGGAGGGAGCAGGGGCACAGCAAGTGATGGCTGCATTAACTTGGGCTCTGCCAACCACACACACCACCACCGGATCCAGCCCATGATGAGCCCTGTAGTCCACATCTGGGGACGTGAGTGAATATAACGTTTCTGAGTAGAGCAATATGATGTAAGATTAACGCAGCTAACTACCTCACTAGAGCAAAATTGTCACACAGGAAATGTTCATAACCCAAAATACAGTAACTTCCCCTCACTAACTTGTTCCAATACAAAACTGCTCTCTCTTACTATTTCTAGCATTAATCTATATGAGTTTCACTTCTACCACACCATGTATTTACTGCAGCCATGCAGTTTGCTAATACATTACTGCAATGAAGTATGGAGTACCGCATCTGCCCACTGACCCAGTAATGTAAAATATTATTGATTTTTTTTCTGTGCTGTGCAAGGTAGGGTAGATTTGTCTCAATAGCAAAAAGAATGGATTCTGGTAATACAGAGTGATCCATGTTGGATTATTCTCAGACAGAAATTTTAAGAAGAATGGGCTCCTTCAGGGCTTAGATTCTATTGTCAGATGTGTGTGTGCATGTTCCTTAGGGAAGTGTTATTATTTTATACAGTTTATGTTCTTTAAAGCCACTGGGCTGAATTCTGCCCTGATGTAAACGGACAGAATTATAGAACTGGAAATATTACAGAACTGGAAATATTTGCTGTCACTGATTTTTGTTACATTCACTACTTTGAAAAAATATATTAAAAATTAAATATACTGAATTAAATTTTACCAAGAGGCAAGCAGCAGCATGGAGTGGAAAAGACTGTGTGGGAGCAGAGTGATAATTTAATTTAACTCTGTGGCCAACTTCTAGTGGGGTAGATTCATATTTTTACATTTTGCTACAGGTAGCATTATACTAAAAAACTATCAATAGCTGTGTCCAGACAAGTGAGCACGTATCCGTTGCAGCATCGCAAAGCAGTTTGAGATGCCACAAGAGGCAGTCTGGGAATGAAAAAATGTTCCCCACACTGCATATTTGCAGTGCAGATTCTAAATCTGATACCAGGAAATCCCGGTGTGTGTGTGTGTATGTATATATATATATATATATGTGTATATATATATATATACACATATATATATATA
>NW_017729024.1:154877457-154878070 GCF_001723915.1 Gavialis gangeticus | reverse complement strand
GGAGGGTGGGGGGGTGGAGTAGGAAGCTGTGTGCCATGCAGGGTGACAGACAGGTGGGGGACCCACCCCTCCCATATAGTCCCACCACACAGTCCCCCTACACCCACAGACCCCACCACCCCACAAACCCTACACCTACCCCTACACCCACCCACAAAGCCCCACAACCTTTCCCACAAACATTGCTGGTTAAATGAACTATCACTTCTGGAGTGGCAGGTTGTGGAGGAAAAAGAAGACAGGAAAAAAGGAAATAGATTATTTTGAAAATGTGAAAAATTTTCTCCTTTGTGTTAAACTGTGCTTAGCCTTCACTGCCGGACTGAAAACAGACCTGTGCCATGTAACTGGAGCACAGAGGACCAAGTTCTTCTTTCAGTGACGCAGATGAAACTTCTGATGGCTTCCAGAGAGATGTGCTGATGTAAAGGACTGAAGGACAGAGCCCAAGATCTTTTCGACCCAAAAAGCCCTGAGTGAAGTGCATCTGCAACATGCTCATCCTTAAGCAGCAATACTAAAGGAGGTTGGATTAAACAGGCAAGGAGATCACCTGAGAGAAACCAGCAAAGCAAGCACCACTTGCAGTGTTTTCAAACAGGAAATGAAAGAA
>NW_017729024.1:154876489-154877257 GCF_001723915.1 Gavialis gangeticus | reverse complement strand
TATATATATATATATACACATATATATATATAAATGTGCAAAAAAAGCTGCGCAGGGCGTGTTCCTATAGCATGCCCTGAGGCAGCCAAAGGTTGGGTCCTCCAGAGAGACACTCAAGCACCCAGCCAGAGTGTCTCTATGCCTGCTGCATGCCTCTGCTACTTCAGCATTCTGCTTCAGTGCACTGGGGCAAATAGGAGAAGGGCAAGGCTGCCAGCAGTGGATTGGGCCCAGGCTCTGTCCCAGGTAAGTAGGGATGGGGCAGGGGGACTGTGGGTGGAGGGGACTGTGTGGGGATGAGGAGACTGTGGGTGTGGGGGGACTGTGTGGGAGGGGTGGGTCCCCTTCCTGCCCCCCGGCAAACTGCCCAGCCTCCCTTCCCCTCCCCCCCGCAGCAGCAGCAGCAGCTATCAGGGCACTTATGGCCTGCTGCTAGTAGAGCCCCTTGACAGCACACGGCACCACTTGAGACCTAGGGGCTCCACATGGTGCACGGTGTTGGCCTGGCCCACTGGCATGCATCCTTGGGCAGAATCAGGCTGGCTCTTGCTGCCTCCTGGGACTCCTGGCACCACACACAAGAGCTGTGCACCAGCAAGCTATGCTGGATCCTGCCTCCACATGCCCCACATGCCGTCAGGCTGGGCTGGCTCCATGGAGGCAGGATCTGGCTCAGCCCAAGGGTTCATGGCTCTAGTGTGCGGTGCTGGGAACTTGGATGACAGTAAGAGCTGGCTTGGTTCTGTTTAAGGTGCATGCCAGATGGCT
>NW_017729024.1:154876006-154876320 GCF_001723915.1 Gavialis gangeticus | reverse complement strand
ACACCCCTTCCCCCTCAAACCCTCACAAATCTCACACCCTGTGTACCCAGCTGCCAGAAATGATGGGACCTGCTAGTAGGAGCTGCAGCTTCAGGGGCAACTGCCACACTACAGCTCTGCCCTGTGTCCACACCTGTATCAAAGTGTATAGATATTTAGAATTCACTGTATTATGCTGATAGAGGCACTGTTAGGCAACCAAATTGCTTTAAAATTGTAAATATCAGTAAAACATTGCCCAACTGATCTCTCTATGTAGAACAGCATTTCCTTTTAATCATGGAAGAACATGGATTTGGGGTATTTTAATGAGA
>NW_017729024.1:154870279-154871006 GCF_001723915.1 Gavialis gangeticus | reverse complement strand
GCAAATAGGAGAAGGGCAAGGCTGCCAGCAGTGGATTGGGCCCAGGCTCTGTCCCAGGTAAGTAGGGATGGGGCAGGGGGACTGTGGGTGGAGGGGACTGTGTGGGGATGAGGAGACTGTGGGTGTGGGGGGACTGTGTGGGAGGGGTGGGTCCCCTTCCTGCCCCCCGGCAAACTGCCCAGCCTCCCTTCCCCTCCCCCCCGCAGCAGCAGCAGCAGCTATCAGGGCACTTATGGCCTGCTGCTAGTAGAGCCCCTTGACAGCACACGGCACCACTTGAGACCTAGGGGCTCCACATGGTGCACGGTGTTGGCCTGGCCCACTGGCATGCATCCTTGGGCAGAATCAGGCTGGCTCTTGCTGCCTCCTGGGACTCCTGGCACCACACACAAGAGCTGTGCACCAGCAAGCTATGCTGGATCCTGCCTCCACATGCCCCACATGCCGTCAGGCTGGGCTGGCTCCATGGAGGCAGGATCTGGCTCAGCCCAAGGGTTCATGGCTCTAGTGTGCGGTGCTGGGAACTTGGATGACAGTAAGAGCTGGCTTGGTTCTGTTTAAGGTGCATGCCAGATGGCTGGGCATCACTGTGTGCCATGTGCAGCCACTAAGGGTCTCTGCCAGGAGCGGCTGCTGCTGCTGCTGCTGCTGCTGCTGCTGCTGCTGCTGCTGCTGTGGGAGGGTGGGGGGGTGGAGTAGGAAGCTGTGTGCCATGCAGGGTGACAGA
>NW_017729024.1:154860423-154869354 GCF_001723915.1 Gavialis gangeticus | reverse complement strand
ACACCCCTTCCCCCTCAAACCCTCACAAATCTCACACCCTGTGTACCCAGCTGCCAGAAATGATGGGACCTGCTAGTAGGAGCTGCAGCTTCAGGGGCAACTGCCACACTACAGCTCTGCCCTGTGTCCACACCTGTATCAAAGTGTATAGATATTTAGAATTCACTGTATTATGCTGATAGAGGCACTGTTAGGCAACCAAATTGCTTTAAAATTGTAAATATCAGTAAAACATTGCCCAACTGATCTCTCTATGTAGAACAGCATTTCCTTTTAATCATGGAAGAACATGGATTTGGGGTATTTTAATGAGAGAATTTGGGGGGTTTAATTAGAGAATTTGCAATTTTTAAACAAGGAATACCGGGATCTCTGCTGGTGAGGCAAGTGGTGGGACCCAGGCAGAGGAGCCTGCCCAGGGCCAGCACCAGGGACCCAGCTGGAGGGCAGATGAGGTGGCTGACCTCCCACCATTTGGTCCCAGTAGGACACACTTCGATATTTCAAAGTGGGCTACCTCAATGGGCACATCTTCCGGGCGATAGCTGCTCAGATGGCAGAGCAGGAGCACCAGAAGACATGACAGCAGTGCTACATGAAGGCCAACTGTGCAACCACAGCCCACTAGCAGCTGGCCCAGAGGTGCAGGAGGCTCTGATGCAGTGCCCATACTGCTGTCCCCATCTAGGTCTGGCAGGTGTGCAGCCATGACGCTGTAGGTCCAAGGGGGTGGATGTTGTTGTAGGTGGCACCAGTTCGCAGCCAGACAGCAGCCCCCACTGCCAGACTGCTGCAGTGGGTAGAGGGTGCAGGGGCCACTCTAGGTTAGTGCTGCTTCAGCAATCTGGCTGGGACAAGGGGTAGTGTCCCCAGATACCAAGTGGCTGGGCTTCAGAAGCTCTCTGAGCTTTTTGCCAAGGCAGCTTTTTAAATGGGGCCAGCAGAGGTGCTAGCCCCAGCCTCTAACTCCCCATGTTTGAAGATCTGGGAGGAGCTGGGCAGGACCAGTTTGCCCCAAGTAGCACAATTTGCCTCACACCAAAGTGCGTAATCACAAGCATGGAGGTTTGGTTCCCCTTGCATCACCACTACTTGTCCCTAGGGAATGCCCATGGTGCGCGCACTTTGGCATGTGACAAGTTACCCCTGGTAGCATAGGGGAGGCTGGGGCCAGCACCGTGCTGGGTGCAGCAGCCTTACCTGAGGTCCTGGGGGCCTCCTGAGGCTGCAGCTGTGGCAATTCTGCAACCACTTTTTTTTCCTTCAGGTCTTTTTTACTCCATTTCCAAAAAAAACCCAAAGAAAAAAAATGGAGCAGCATACGCACAAGCAATGGGCTGTGCAACGCTTCAGTCCCTGATTCAATTTGGTGGAGATTTGGCGCGATTCAGTGGCCAAATCTCTGAATCCGAATCAAATCAGAGGACCCTTTAATCACTCTGAATTGAATCGGGAATATCTGGCAATTCAGACATAGACACAGCTTCAAGTGTCTTTTCTACATACCTTTAGGTAGCAGGTGGCTTGTGATGCTGGGATGCGTGGAATATCCCACAGAAGCATGGGCAGCTCCCCAGCACTCTCGGCAGCAGACCCAGAAGTGGGCCAGAAGCACTTCTGGTCCACTTGCACGTCCATCGGGGAGCGCACTGGGGCCCCCCACCCGGCTCGGCAGGCAGTGCCTCCTGGGTCTGCCTCCCAGCCAATTGAGTACTTCTGGTCTGCTTCTGTTGCTGCCAAGCATGTGGCAGGCCCCCCGACACTCCTGTGGGACACTCCATGCGCCCCAGCATTGCAATGTTCATAAGCCATGCCTGATACCTCAAGGTATGTAGAAAAAACATTTAAAGCTGTGTCTATGTCTGAATCGCTGATTCTCTGAATCGGCATCAGATTTTCAGATTCAGCTGAATCAAATCAGGAACAGTGATTTGAACCAATGAATTGACTTACTCTCCCTGATTTGGGCCAAATCCGAATTGAATAGGGCCCACTTCGCACACCCCTAACAGGCAGCACTCCCTTGCAGCATGGAGAGCATCTGAATATACAGTATGTGGAGTTGCAGAAGTGTTTGCGGCACCACATACCACATGGATGTGCTCGTATGGATGAAGCCAATGTGTTTATATTATTAGGTCCTTGAACAATCGATATTATTAGGACTCAATATTCTTATACTATTAGTCTTTATTCACATAAAAACAAAAAACATGCAGGGTAATATGCATGATTTCTACATGTTCAGAGTTTGATACTGTAACATTGTTAAAAGGCTTGACCATAACATTGTCAAAGGTCACATCCATGGAATAGTTATGCAAGCACTGTAGTTTGGACATGAGACACTTTCTTCGAACCACTTCCTCCACCATTGCAGACCATTGTAACAGGTTTGTGTGTATCTATCTTCTTCCTCACTCAGCGTCATGAACCTCCTCCCTCCCCTTCCCCCTTTCCCTCTCCCCCTACCCCCAGGCTTAGTTGGCTAACATTGTATTTTACGTAACCTAGTTGCGTTCCCCTCCTCACCCCCAGTCCTCTAATGTTAGTCCCTTGCTCGAGCGATATGTATTTCCCTACCAGCTTTGTCATCTTTTTTGGATTCACAATCCTAAACATTTACTAATAAAAGTCAATTTGCTTGGCCATTTCAGTGAGGGTTGCAGTATTAGAACCTTCCAAGCATTCATTAGGTTATCTGTCTCCCCCAACATGTTAATCCACACATTTCCCAGGATATAATATTTCTATCTTCATTTTAGCACACAACATTGCTCCCAGTGTACAGAGGTTGGATGTCTTCTTTCTGCGTGCAGATCCCATTCTGACACAATAAGGCTGGTTCTCATCCCTTGCACACTGGTATGGCATGAGGCAGATGCACCGTGACTCTGTGAATGAAAAGGTTTAGAAGTGATTTGAAAATTAGTTTTGTGAAAGTATGTACCTCAGTTCTCTTCACTGGGTTACATGGCAGCTCACTGGTATTAGAGAGCCAAGAAAAAGATGTTTGTTAAAAAAATATAGCTATATCCTAACACAACATATTCTGTTGTCTCTAGCATCAGTGATACTATTGACAGAAGAATACTAAAAGGGAAAGTATTTTGTGAAGTAGTGTTGAAAGGCTATAGGGTACTCATGTTCAGCCCAGTAGATACAAATAAGGTAAATAGTAGTGGTTTGAATGATTTTGATTTTCTTTTTGTTACTGCAAAAAGTCATAGTTAACTGGGAAGAATAGCCAGTAGCAGTGAGAAAGTAGTAAGTAAAGTATTAAAAAAGATGGAGGGTAGTTTTGAGCTGGGTTTTGGACCCATAAAGCATTGAGCTGAAAATGTTGTTAAGCAATGCCTCTGTATTCTTTCACATTGAGGGGCACTTTTTAAAGGAACTCTCTCAGAGCTGTGTACAGGTGTGCATACGTGCACGCATGTGCACACACACATGTAACCCTCCCCCCCCCAAACACACACACACAGAGCCATGGAAGAATGTGGCTGCTATCCATCTTTTTTTGGCAGAACTACTTTGTGCACTGTAAGCCAAAATGTATTTCACAAATTTACAGGAAAACCCACTGCTGTTATCACTCTGTTATGGAGTAAATAGGAAAGTTGCACAATGAGTGTTGACATATTCAGAAATATTTCACAAGCAGAAAATCCTGTATATTCACTGATGCTAGCAAACAAACACACTTTCACAAAAAGTTAGACAAGTATTTTAAGCATAATATCCCTCAGAGTAGAACAACAACAGTGACATGAATAAATCATGGTACAGGCAGTCTTCAACTTACAACATTTCGAGTTACAATGTTTCACACTTACAACCTTTATAATTGACACCCTGTTTCAACTTTATGACATCATTTTCAACTTTGCAACACTTGATACCATGCAATGCCATGCCAGTGAACAAATTCACTGTGTGACTCATCTTCCTGAAGAACATCTGTCCAAACTTCCTTGGACACTTTCTTTAAGAAAGCAGACAAGACTCCAGAAAAACCTGCAGCCAAGACTCCTGAGAAGACTCCAGCCAACAACCCTTCAGAAAGTCCAACCAAGAGCCTTTCAAAAAGTCCAGCAAAGTCACTTCAAAGAAGTCCTTCCAAATCAATATGATTGCTATATTCAATATAAATACATTAATGTAGCTATGTTACTCATCTATAATTGATCAAGTACAAAATTCTGGGGTATTTTTGGTGAAAATAGGGTATCGGGCCTTGGTTCAGGAACCAATCCCCCATTTATAACATTTGTTTCTTATGAGAAAATCGGTTCCGAGTTACAACGTTTCGACTTAAGACGCGATTTTCAGGAACCAATTGTGTCGTAAGTCCGAGGACTGCCTGTATAGCCTTAATATATTGTACTTGGCAGGTCTATAAATTAACTTGGTAGGTTTAAAAGAAAACAACAACACCTGGATATATTTATGCTGCTTATCTAGAGTGAATATACTACTTGCAGAGAAAATTTTAGCAAAATGTGGAAGGCTTAGTTTTCTAGTTGCCTAAACCAGTATCAGGCAGTCATAATGTAAGCATCATAATTGACATAGAGTTTAAGGAAAAGAACTTAAGGTGGCAAAAATCACAGGGTGCATCTAATCTCATAGCATGTCCTCTCCAGTTTTACAGATTTCATCAGCATGGATATGCTACACTTAGAATGCTTTTTTGAACCTGAACTCCGAGGTTTTGTACTGTTTCTGTTACCAAGGAGTTTTTAAATAGACAGAGTTATCTGAATAGAGGAAGGTGGGACATGAAATCCTAGCAGAGAGCATATATAGTTTGTCAAAGACCATAATTCATGGAATATTAATGTATTTATGCCACTTCTGTTTTAAGATATGGAATTAAAAATACACCAGCACTATCCTTAAATATTTCAGCTATATTTATAAGCACACAAGTATCATACTGTCTTCACAAAATCACAACCCTCATTAAGCAACACTCCTCAAATGATGCTGGAACATCAGCTCACTGTCATCCAATGCTAATGTTCATTCCCAGAAGACTGCTCCTCCTAAGAATAGTAATTCCCAAATGAGCTCTACACAACTCAGGTTACATGAGAAAAATACTTGCTCACAAGGCTCAGTATTCTGAAGGGTGAAGGGCTACCAACCAACTGGCAAATTATGTGAAACTTTATAATGAATATTCATATAGGGCATGTCTACACGTGCATTTAAGCTGACTTAAATTTACTGGAATAGCAGGAATAGGTTGGTGTCTACACATGCAGGCATTAAAGCACATTAATTCTGTGTGTGGTCTGACTTGAGATTAAAGTTAGTCCCAAGTCACTCCACACATACAGTGTTACTGTGCAGTAAGGCGTCTACACATGCATTACTGTGCAGTAAATAATCAGACATAAATTTGATACTTCCATGATGCAGGTATCAAATTTACACACAAATTGGCATAATTTGCTATATTTATTGTGCAGTACGGACATGCAGGTGTAGACACATACCTGTACAGTGCAGTAATTTCAGTTACTGTGCAGTAAATGTACATGTGTAGGTGTGCCCACAGTGTTTGTAAAGTTCAATCCCTGTCCAAAGGAGTAATCATTAAAATCTGTCTTGAAAGTATATGGTCTAGGTAAGTCACAGTATTTTTATGTCTTACCTGTACACATTTCCCAGTCATAACATGTGTCATATCCACAGTGGTCTTTCTTTATGCTGCTGGTAGAAAGGCTTACCCTTTCTGTGGCCCACTTCAGGTCAATACTATCATCGCAGGGGCCCGAATGCAGGAAATGGAACCGTTGTTCACCCTGGCATCTTTCAGCTAAATACTCACAGCTGGGCTCTGTAAAGTTCTGTTTGGTATCTGCATTTAGTAGGCAGATATCTTCAGAGTCATGCCTGTCAGGAGGTAAAGTTAAAAAAGTTAAAACTGAAGAACCAAGAACACCACAATCTTCACCCCAGATGATAGGTAATTTCGTTTTAGACTTCCTTGCTTAATATAATCTCTCTCAGGAGTTCTAGATGCCTGTCAAATATCTGTTATTCTCTCTGTAGCTATTGAAGAAGCAGTTCTTGAGTTTGATTCATTACACTGATTTTTTTATATTGGTGTATCCTACTGATGAACTAGACCCATCATCAGTACTGCAGAATTCAAGACTTAGACAATCCAGGACTTCTATGAAAGAAATGGTATACAATGCATTTTGAGGTAGACTGGAACTCAGGAAAATATGAGAGATTTGTTTCTTTTATTTTTAGAGGGTTTGGTGGGATCAGCTGAGGTAAAGGGATTTAGCCTCCAGAGAGAAGGTGTTGGGGAGTCAGGAGAACAATAGATGTGGTACAACAGCAGTCACCAGATCCAGATCACATACGAGAGGCACAAGTGAGACAGTACAGAAAAGATGATGAAAAGAAACAGGAAAATGTGGAGAAAAGAAGGCTACAATTAGGAGAAGTGTATGCCTGAGCTAAATGAGGTTGAGAAAAGGAAAGAAAAATATTTTGAAAGGTCTGGAGAAGATTCTGAATAAAATACAGATTACTAGGTGATAATCCAGTCTACACTGCTACAAACACCAGATACCATTTTAATTCTGCACATTTTATCAGTGTAAAATAACATGTGCTCCCATTTGTAAAGTGGGTTCTCAGTTAGAAGAGAAGTTTGAGTAGCAGTCATTTTAGTACAAGCATCAATAGTCCCAAGGAGTGGTTCTGCCTTTATTTCTACGTACCCACAGTCTGCATCTGGAGATAAGCAAACGCATTGGGATCCAACTTGTTTTTCTCCTAGCTTGCAATGACCTCTTGTCCTTGTTTGCTCATCTGAAAGAGAAAATAGGGACTGGAAGGCAATTCATAGAAGTGCCAAGAAGCTCTAAGCAGCTAGACCTTTACATGAGTTCAACTGACTTCAACAAGTTCAGACCTTGGCAGATGCTATGCTTTTTTAACCAGCTGACAGAGCATTCAATGAGTAGTTCCTACAAACTAGTGATACAATCTCTCTATTTAACTAGGTAAATATATTGCCTTTATGACCAATGAATCTGAATGTCTTTGTTAGGGGATATTGTAAATAATTACATAGGTAGAAGAGAAGATGAGTCACGCTGACAAAGTTGATGATTTTGGCTTAAATTCCACAACACTTTCAAACAGCCGCTTTATTTATTTAGCAATTTGATATATTCCACTTGTACAGTTTATTATGGGAGGAAACTGGATTCTCATGTCATCTCAGACGTTATGCCCTATGAGGAGAGACTCTGGGAACTGGGTTTGTTTAGTCTGAGTAAGAGAAGACTGAGAGGTGACTTGATAGCCACCTACAAGTGTGTCAGGAGCAAACACCAAGATCTACAGGAGCAACCCTTGAGAAAGGCATCCCTTGGGAGGACAAGGACCAATGGGCATAAGCTAGTTGAGGAAAAATTTAGGCTAGACATAAGGAAAAACTTCTTTTCCGTAAGGGCATCTAGAATCTGGAACACACTCCAAGCAGAGGTTGTGCAGTCACTATCCCTGGAGGTGTTCAAGAGGAGGCTGGACAAGCACCTCATTGTGCTTGTTTGAGTCCAATTACCTCCTGCAGGGGTCCGGACCTAATGAACTTACAGGTCCCTCCCAGTCCTTCTGTTCTATGATTCCAGGAAACTACATGCACATCTACCGTTAAGAAGTTAAAAGCTTTAACATAATAGTGAAATGATCACAACTCAAAGGTATCCTTTACTGGACCAGTTGGGTACACTCTGTTCAATGCACAATCTTACAACTTAATTGCTAAAAATACTAATGTGCTAATAACTTGCAGGGGTACTAACCTTTTTCACAAGTAAGTGAGGAGGTATCCAGAGGAGGTATCCAGGACATCTCTTTCCCACAAGTATAGTGCTTTTGACCAGTAACAATGAAGCCAGGAGGACATCTTAACTGTATGGTTTCATTCACTTTGTAGTCTTTTTTAAGTGGGACTACTGAGATGCTATCAGAAGTTAATGGTCTAAGGCAGACTGCAGCTGTTGTGAAGAGAAATGATTGGTTAAAAACCATGATGTTTCATTTTAGAGAATGTACCTAGCAAAGATTTACAAAAGTATCATTATTTTATAAACACATTCTACCAACAGTGACTTGAATGACCTCTGATAACACTTTCTAGTAGGGCTGTGTGAAGCTTCGGTCTCTGATTCAATTCGATGGAGATTCGTTCCAATTTGGTGGCCAAATCTCTGAATCCAAATCGAATCAAAGGACCCTTTAATCTCTCTGAATCAATTTGGAAAGATTCAGATTGGGACATAGACAGCTTTAAATGTTTTTTCTACATACCTCTAGGTAGCAGGGGCTTGTGAATGCTGTGATGCTGGGATGCGTGGAGTATCCCAGAGAAGCCCGGGGCACTCCCTAGCGCACTTGGCGGCAGACCCAGAAGTGGATCAGAAGCACTTCTGGTCCACTTCTGGGTCCACTGGGGAACACACAGATCCTCCCTCCCCTTTGCCCCCCCCCCCCGCTTGGTGACTGGTGCCTTCTGGATCTGGGGGGGGGCACCTGGGGTCCCCCTGCAGCTGATTGCTGAGCCGGGGGGGGGGGGCAACGTGCTCCCCAGAAGACCCGGAAGTGGACGTCCAGTCCACTTCCAGGTTCGCTGCCAAGCATGTGAGGCCCCCCCTGAACTCCTCTGGGACGCTCCATGTGCCCCAGCATTGCAGTGATCACAAGCTGCACCTGCTACCTCTAGGTATGTAAAAAAAAAAAAACTTTTAAAGCTGTGTCTGTGTCTGAATCAGCATTGAATCTTCAGATTCAGATTCGGCAGGCAACACAGACAAGTGTAAGGTGATGCACCTGGGGAGGAACAACCGGCACCATACCTACAGGTTGGGGAACTCCATTCTTGTCAGTACAGTG
>NW_017729024.1:154850490-154860202 GCF_001723915.1 Gavialis gangeticus | reverse complement strand
GGGCAGCAGGGCAGGCCCTACGAGGAGAGGCTACGGGACCTGAACCTGTTCAGCCTCCAGAAGAGAAGGCTGAGGGGGGATCTAGTGGCCTGTTACAAACTGGTCAGGGGGGATCAGCAGGCACTGGGAAAGTCTCTGTTCCCCCGAGCACTACCAGGAGTGACCAGGAATAACGGTCACAAGGTGGCAGAGGGTAGATTTAGGCTAGATATCAGGAGGCGCTACTTCACAGTCAGGGCAGCTAGGATCTGGAACCAACTTCCAAGCGAAGTGGTGCTTAAAGACCCTCGGGGTCTTTAAGAGGAGGCTAGATGTACACCTTCCTGGGGTCATTTGACCCCAGTACTCTTTCCTGCCATGGCAGGGGGTCGGACTCGATAATCTGCTCAGGTCCTTTCCAACCCTGGAAACTATGAAACTATGAATCAGGGACAGTAATCCAAATCAAATAATTGAATCACTGTCCCTGATTTGGGTCGAGTCCAAATCGAATAAGGCCCACTTTGCACACCTCTACTTTCTAGTACTGGAAGGAGCTCTGCATATGCATGTGATCAGCACCATGGAAGTCAGTGGAGTTAGAAATAGGAGCAGAAGTCCTTCCAACTACCAGTATCAGGGCTTCAAGAGAACTTGCTTTCTAAAAAATCATGTCTCATTTTTAGATCATATTGAATGACATATATTTTAAAAACCAGCACCCAAGGATCATCCACTAAACCTTCTAAAAGGATTCTTTCTACCATCTGCAAATTACTTAGGCCATGGTTTTCAAGACTGATTAGTCATTTTGGGTGTCCAAGTTGAGACATTTTAAAGGTGCCTAATGTTTAGCAGATGGATGTTCAGCACTTTCTAAATATGGGCACCCAAAATTATTATTCACTTTTGAAAACCATAGGCTAAATATTTCATATTCATTGAACACTGTCCTTTAATCTTACTCTGCCTCTTAGATCCACCCAGGGAGATACACACTGGCTGTCTGCTTAAAAACCTAACAGCTGCTACATACCCAAGTTGACAGAGATTAATACTTAAGCCTTCTGTAGTTCATTTTGAGATGATGGTGTAGATCATCTCAATGTAGAATGAAGCAACAAATCAAAAGACTGTTGATGCAGTTTTCTTTAAGAGAAAATTGCTTTTGCTCTATTCTTTTTCTAGGTAATTTGGCTTTGGCAAGGCACCTTTTACTGAGCAGACCTTTCCCTGAAAATTAAAATAGCATATCAGAAGGGCCAAACCAGAGATTAGATTTTTCTTCTGGCAAGCCTGGAATCAGATTGTATTGGCTTGCTGAATCCCTTTGCTAGCCTGACAAGATTAGCTCACCCTGTTGCAGCCAGGGCAGTAAGGAGTGAGATTACTAAAAGGATTTACCTTCTCTTCTTTCCCTCATGCTCTGAAGGTTCCCATGACACTGTAGTACATTATGGGCAAGAAATACAGTTCTTACATTTCTATAATGGCACCCCAAAATCCCCCCTGCCACAGGCAGCCACTCAATATTGTAGGAAGTAGAGCTGTCTTGGTAAAGTGAGTCAATATACCAGGGGAAAACCTGAGAGGGTGATTAACAAACAAGTTTGCAACTTGAGAATTTAAACCATCATAAGATAGACTGGGACTGACTATTGGATAAACATTTAACCTGGGATTTGTAAAACTCTAAAGGGCCAGGTATCACACAGCAAGGTGGAAAGACATAAACCTCTGTCCTTTGCTTGCCAAGAAGGAAAGTTATAGCCTGGTGATATAGGAAGGAAAACTTAAGTTAAATACAGGGTGTATCCCTCTACCAATGATCTTTTGGGTTGCAGGAAAGTCTCCTAAGGAAAGGTATGAGAGTTTGATTGCCTTGTATACAACTACATTGAGCAAACCATGGGAACATACATCTTGGGGGACAGTTGTGCAATGATAGGTTACTGACCAAACCAATCATCTGAAGGTTATTGTTATATTTAATTAATTCTTAATAAATGTATTCATTTATGAAAAACTGAACTCTAATGTATTTTTCCTTTTGAATCCCTTATTCCTGAATGTCCAGTTAACAATTCTCTTGTTTCTTACGCAGGCACTCGATGCTTTCTTGTATCCAGGTTTTATCTGGTAAACACCTAAGGAACTGATATCCCACAAGGTCATATCCAGTCATGCAGGCAACCTCAGCTTCTTCCCCAACTAAGTAATTGCTTTTCTCATTCTACAATTAAAACAAACAATTAGTAAATGGAATATTTGCCTACATAGGAAATGACTACCTAAGAGCATAATTTGTGTTAATTCAGCTTGCCTAATCATTTTTCTGTTCTGAGTTTTCCAGAATCTGGTATTGGAAACCATGTCTGTATAGTCCCTAATTCATAAATAATTTTTGAGCACGAGAAGCTGGTTAGGTTTATTTGGCTATATGCGTGTTATGGTATTCTTCTGTATCCTGACAGCATGAATACAAATCTTACTATCAGGTTTCAGGGGTCTACATTCATAGTCACGTGTTTAGAGTTCACTCTTCGTAACTACTTCCTAAAAATAAATTAAGAGCTGCTATGCTGTTTTAATATTTCTAATCTTCAACTTATTTGCTACAATATTTGCTGAAAATAATCGCTAAAGAGGTAGGAAGAGAGTCACATTAAATATTAGGGTTTTTCTAAGCAAGCCTTTGTGAGTTCTGCCCAAATGTTTGCTAAGATGTACAAATAAATATAGTAATTTAGGCTCTACTCGTGCAGGGATAACAATGTGGATAGATTTCTGCTTCTTTACAAAGCCCTAAAGTCTATTCAAGTAGTGATACCTGCAAGGTGGCAGGTTATATAACGCTCCCCCTAAGGACAGCAAAGTGCTTTTGAATTCTTTCATGCAGTACCTACATACTTAATCATTCAGAGAATAGGCTGATTTCTTAGGAATCGTAAACTAAACACCACATTCAACTGTATGTACTATATCCGCTAACACAGACAGTGAAGTCTGATAGAGGGTTTTGCCAGTAAGTTGCACAGGGCCAGATGTTCATAAGTACTTAGGAGCCATGTATACACATAGCTGAAGCAGCCATATTTTTAGTTTTTCACATTCAGCAGCTTTCACTGATCACAATAGCACTTTAAGGAGTGACTTAAAGCTGGGCAGACAATGTTCCTCAAAGATTTTTCAGAAGCCATTTTTGCTTCTCTTGCAGAAAGCACTGCAGCCTGAGGATGCACCTGCTCTCCTTCTCTGGAGCTTTTTAAAGATGCAAGTTGTTAGGCCCTTTTGGTGACAAAGCCACTGTCCACAGAAGAGTTCTGAGAATCTGGCCCCATCATGGAAATGTCTAGTGAGAAGCTCCGTTTGGCTCTAAAATGACTTGCAACCAAAATATAAGGCCTGATAACCAAGACAACTATAAATGTGTCATGCCCTTGAGTTAATCAGTAATGCCATCCTGCATCTACAATGAACTTTTATTTTGCTGATTAGTCCATTCAAGCCACATAAGGCATTTGCCATTTGTTTTCTTTCCCTTTTCACTGGCTCTAATTATCCTAAGTTTTCTTTTATGGTCTAATGCTAGCAGACAGAAATTGCCTCCAGCAGTTCCAATAGACTTCATTATGACATTATTTTGTGGGTGATACTTTTATTCAGAGTTGTGAAAATCAGAGGAAAAAAGATGGAGACCCAAGCATACACTCAGGTGGATATGATATTAAAGAAAATGCTGTCACAATTGAAATTTGCTGACAAATTGAATGGCTAGGTAAAAATCTAAGTGTGCTTAATGTTAGCCTATTTTGGGTGCTCAGGGAACATTTTGCCTTTTGTGAGAGAGCAGTGCATTGGGAAATGGGAAACAATATGCCACAAGAACAGCAATGCTACTGCAGGAATCAGAACAGTCCCTCAGTGAAGGCATTAGGACATGACTTTCTTTTGGAAACCAGCTCTGCTAGTGTAGTCCTCCAACCATCCTGCTTTTGAGGTTACTAATGTTTCTAACCCAGCACAGTGCAGTCTCTTGGTCAGATCACTGAGGGTAGGAGTGGATGGACTCTTCTTTCACCTAATATATTTCTATAAGGCAGCCATAATAAGGTCCAACTGCAACCTATGTGAATCTTCAAGGAATAAGAGCAGATTTTCAGCTGGGAATGAATCTTCTTACCTAATTCTCAGAAAACTAAATATCAAGCACTGTAGGCCTCTTTCTCAGCTTATGTTGATTGGCAAAGCGCCACTAATTTTGTTAGTGTGACTTGGATTTATACTAGCTGGAGATCTGGCCAAGTGCATTTATATAGGTTATTTAGATCCAACATCATAACACATCCCCAGTTATATGCTCTTACCCTGATGAAGCCATTTTCTGGTGGGACTGGTGCAAGGCATCCAGATTCAGGTTCAGCAACATAAATATCGACCTCACGCCTTTCTTCATTGTCATTTATGCATGGGGCTCCCCTGCATATACATATAGGCATGGATACAAACTCAAAGAACAGTCACTGAAGCAAATTTGTTTCTAGTAAGACTTTAGGGGAAAAGCTGGAAAGTTAGGCATTATGGAAGAGGTCAGACTGGTTCAGAATGGTCCATTCTAGCTTAACAAATGTTGGTTTGGCAAATACTATCTATGGGGCTCAACCATCATTTTACATACCTGAAAAATGACGAAAATTATGATCATATTCTGTGGGCTTGTTGGGAACCCCCTCTAATTCACTTGAAACATTGGGTTTAACATTTTAATTCAATCTATCTTCAGAGCATAGAACTAAGCTGGCACCCTGCAATCTTCCCTAAGTAAAGGATACTGCCCCAGGAGTGAAGGCTCCCAGAGACTCAAGGTTCAGCTCAAGGTTTTGCCCTCAGTCTCTACTGGAGATAAGTTATGCTTACCATTTCCTTAAAACCATTTAATTTCCCTGCTTTGAGTCACATTTGTTGCGCTGATCTATACTTCTGGGAAGATGAAACCAAGAGTCTACCCACTTTCCATTCCTACCCATCTACTCTACCTCTTCAGAAGAGGGAGGAGTAGCCTTATAGTGTCTGTTTCTCATTTCACAATGTGAGGAGCCTTAGGTGCCCTCATTCCCCAGGAAAAGTGTATAGGTCATATTATGAACAACTCTATAGAGAATAAAGCAGCCTAAATAAAGAACACAGCAGGTGTGAATATCTTTCTCCACCCTCTGAGAGTATTACTACTTTATCTGTGCCTCTATTTTTCTGATACAGGATCTAAACATGAGGAAAATGGCTAGCAAGCATTTGGAGACGGACATATTATTTTTATTTTCTTTTTGCTTACAGTGAAGTGCTTGTACCTCATCCAGCTGTTGCTGTTACAAGGGATGACAGGGTGAAGGTTCTCAGCTAGGGCAAAGTTCCCTTAGAAGCTTGACTTTAGCCCAGTGAACTCTGCTCTGTATTGCTTCCAGTAAACTAGAAGGACTATATCTGGCTGTTACCCTCAGGGTATGGACAGTACAGTGGGCTTTCTTTATGTCTCTCTAAAAATAAAGGAGGGACAGCAGACTGGTGTTCTGAAACAGCCTTTCATGGGAAGTAAAAACACTAATTTGTTTAGCTGAAACTTGGCAAGTATGTGTTTGTGAATAAATGACACGATTGTCTGCAATATCAAAGGACAGAGCTTGAGGACCAAGGGGTCCCTTTTAGTCTTAGAGCCCTATGAAGAAAATGTAGAAAAATCTTTGCCTCCTTACACTTCTGCTGCATTAGTAGGAGCATTGACAGCAGATTGAGGGAAGTGATTATACCACTCTGTTTGGCACTACTTCTCTTGTATACTTCATTCCCCCTTCTACACATCATTAATGTGGCAAAACCACACCACTGCTTTATCGCTGACACTTGCCAGGTCCTTATCCTGGGTGCACAGGTGTGCTGCACACGTGAGGAGGTCGTCAGCAGTTTGAGGTTAATCACCACCCTCACATATTGGACTGTCCTTTAAGATGATCTTACAGAGTGTGGCATTAAAGTGTCCAACTCCAGAGCGAGTCCTGTTTAGTTTAAACCATAAGCTGCAGGGGAGCATGTACCCTGGTGGATAGGATGTTGGGCTGCTTATGAAGCACTTGAGACAAGAATCAGTCTCATCCCACTTTTTGTGGTGTTGTTTGAATGCCAATATGGCACTGCTCCCACCTCTACACTGTTGCAACAGTACCTGCGCCTCCCAGTTAAATGAGTTTCTTGACCTTAGTCCCCTATATACTGGTTGCTCCAAGACTTCATGAATCAGATGCTCCTGGGTACGCTGGGCAAGGCTAAGAGTAGCCTTCTGTCTTTTTAGTTGGGAGGTGGTGTCCCTGACAAGTATTGGCAACATGTTGGCATGACTATATGTTACACACCCTGAGTTTCAACCTATCTACCTATTCGGTACTAGTGAGGCCACATCTGGAGTACTTGTGTTCAGTTTTGTGGCCCCCACTACAGAAAGGATGTGGACAAATTGGAAAGAGTCCAGCAGAGGGCAACAAAAATGGTGAAGGGGCTGGGAGACATGACATCGGAGGAGAGGCTGAGGGAACAGGCTTATTTAGTCTAGAGAAGACAAGGCTAGGAGGGGATTTAATAGCACTTCCTTCAACTACCAGAAGGAGGTTCCAAAGAAAACGGAGCTGGACTGTTCTCAGTGGTGACAAATAACAGAACAAGGAGCAATGGTTTCAAGTTGCAGCATGGGAAGTTTAAGTTAGATATTAGGAAAAACTCTCCCACGAGGAGGGTAATAAAGCACTGGAACAGGCTACCCAGAGAGGAGATTTTTAAAACCTGGCTAGATAAAGCCTTGGCTGGGATGATACAATTGGGGATGGTCCTGCTTTGAACAGGGGGTTGCACTAAATGACTTCCTGAGGTCCCTTCCAACCCTAATTTTCTATGTTTCTATGATTTATTAATCCCTAACTCTCATATTGGGTTACTCTGTTGGATACTTCTGCAACTGTTACTGTTAGGTTCACTGAATCCTTTGAGGAAGCATACACAATAAAGGATGAGTGTGAACACTGAAGAGAATTCATATTGCTTTTCAAGCAAATATTTGCACACATTTTTAGGTGGTCATTCAGCTATAGTGAAAACATTTCCTGCTGTGGTGCAAGGATGTGGAGTTCTGTTTTGCCTATCACTTACTTATCAGCAAATAGTGAGACATAACAGTCTTCTTCTTGCTCACTTTCGCCCTTGCATGGCTTTCCACCATTCAGTGGTGAGGGGTTATTACACTCCCGGGTTCTTCTTCTCTTAAAAGAAGCATCACATGGGCTCCATGAAGACCAACAACTCCAATAGCCATCAACTTCAACTAGAATGGATGGAAAGACACATGAACATTCAATTAATCTATCCATCCTATGTTTAATCCTGGATTCATGGAGTATTCTGTACCCAATACAAGCTAAGTAAAGCAGAGCCTGGGCACTTCTTTGATGGAAGATTCCAAAGCCAATAATACAATTAAAAATAGATTATACTTAAATTAGTGAAAATTAATTGGGTGACTTTAGCCCAGGCCACCAGGAATTTATGCACCATCTGCTTCAGTAGGGTCTGAACACTCCACTTAAAAAAAGGGAGGGCTGAATACTTGAGGGATTTTAATTTAGAACTGAAGTGATTTAGCAAAGGTCTTCATATTCCTAAGTATGAGGAAGGAAAAAAGGAAGGAAGGAAGGAAGGTTCATTATGTTTTTCTGTGGAAAAATGTGGAAAACGTTGGCAAAGTTTTCACTTTTTACACATATTTTTCTGGACGGTAGAATATTGAAAGCCACCTAAGGGATTTGTAAACATGATGTCCATTAATATTAATTTCCACTGATATTAATGGTAACTGGCCATCCAAAGACTTCGAAAATCACAGATAAAAGGTCCATGTTCACAACATTACATAATTATTTCCCATAAATACCTGATGTATAATCTGGTGCTCGTTTCTCACAGTTATCCCCATAGGTTCCGGCTTGACACACACAGAGACACTCTGTTCCAGATAACACAGGTTTGCCATTATTGGGACAGGGTGCACATTTACAAGGGTCAAATCGGTCCATGTATTCAATTAGGGCTCTCCAGAGGTTGCGGCGTTTAGTCACAGCACATGGAAAGTTCTTCACTATGTCCAGAATTGGGGCAAGCTAAGAGACAAAAATAAAGACCTTCATCTGCATTATCTATTTGGAATGTTTTCAATTCTAAGCAGGAAAGAAAAGCTCAGAGAATAAAAAATAAAGTAGAGGGTTTCTGAAAGGAATAACAGGTTTGTGAAATGCGCAATTTTTTATTGCAGAAGTCGTGGGAAAATTTTCTGATTTAATTTTGAAACCAACCTCTTTTCCCTCCCTTCAGATTTTCCTTGTCAGTATTTACAAGGACCTGGCTATTTTTCTGTTGAAAACATTCATGATAATGTAGGTGAAAAAGGTCTGGAAATGAAAACTTTCTAAGCCTGTTTTCATTGGGAATCCATTTTTCTTTATTCTGCATGGTAGCAGCTTTCTGAGGAAAATGAACTACTTGTAAGACCCAATGAAATGTGAAAGGTTTCCTTGATTCTGAGTACTATGTTCACTATAAACATTTTGCACAACTCTAGAATGGTATCAATTAATACCTTGCAACAGACAGTGAAAGGGTGTCCTCTCCACAGCTAAAAATATTGAATCAGATCCTCAGTTGATGTGTATGGACGTGGCTCTCCTAACTTTAATGCAACTCTCATAGAGCTATGGTTTTTTACAGACCACGAGATTTTGTCTCATATAGACTTCTGAACGTTTTAAATAGCCAGGTCCTACAAGGCTACTATGTAGTGAAGAATGACTAAGACTAGAGTAAGAAAGGGTAAGTTTTATGGCACAAATCATTCAAGCTCAATTTGGAGCCATAAGGGGAGAACCACATTAGTGTGGTACTACACGGAAGCTATAAGCTTCTCACCACACCTGCACTAATGCAGCTGTGCGCAGCATTGCATTAATATAATAACTATGCTGCTATTTGTTCCAGAGTTAGCCTGCACAATGCTAAGATGCCCCCTGCATGCCTTCCACAAACACAACTTCTGTACAGTACCCAATACAGCTCCAGGGTTGGAAAAGGCCAGCTGCTGGCTCCAGCCCTGGGGCTGTACTTTTCTTACCCCATCCCTGCCACTGGGTTATTTTTAGCACCCCCATCTCCTTTCCCCATGCCCAGATGGACAACCTCAGTCTAGGTACTAGCCCCTTTCCTGCCAAACCGCCATATTCTGCAAGCCACTTCTGGTGCCAGTCTTACCAGCATTTGCCACTGTTGGGAGCTGAGAAGGTAAGTCATGGTGTGAAGAGGGCAGGTGGAATGGAGGGGGTTGGTTTGCTGGAAGCTGTTCATCTGGGAGTGGGTGGAGGGGTGGGGGACAACCGGGGGCTAAAAATAGCCCCTGGTCCAGGGGGATAAGGGAAAGAGCTCCCCTGTCTCCCCAAGCCTCCTCCCCCTTCCCCCCCATAGATTTCACCAACCTCCCTCATACTGCCAAACCCACCTGGACCCCACCAATCCCTCACAGACTCTGCCTACCTCCCCAATCCCTCAATCCCCCTGCAGACCCCTTTTAACCCCAATCCCTCCTGCAGACCTCAACTGCCCCCCTGACTTACCCAATTCCTTCCATGGACCCTGCTTGCCCCCCCCCCCC
>NW_017729024.1:154847057-154850404 GCF_001723915.1 Gavialis gangeticus | reverse complement strand
TGTGATCACCCCAAGCCCCACCCTGCCCCCTGGTAGTCTCCTCATCTCAATTTACCTTAGAGTAGGTGGCCATTTTTAACTTGATCTAACCTCCCCTACCTTCCCAGAATGTATGCACCGTAATACACAGGAGTGGCTTAAGAATGGAAGGCCTTCTATTTGCTTCAACGGTACATTAATTTTCCTTATTTCCTGCTAATGTTTTTTACTCTTACCTCATAATCAACCACAACAGGATTCTCCTTTGTTGATTCCAGCCAGTCTGTGAATACTTTTTGCCCTGGAAAAGCCCCTTTTTTCTCCCAGGCCAGAGCTCCAGCATACTCTGCCCTTCCACCTTTCACCAGTGAAAAAGAGCGTTCAGCTGACTGCAATATTGAACCTAAGATGGGATTTAGATTAAGATAAGTCAAGGAATAACTTCAACCTTACTACAGCATAGATGCAAGTGACATCTCTGGCTTCAACCAGAGCCACATACTTGTCAGATTTCAGAACCAAGGGGCTTGTATAGAACCCGTCTAGCTGGAGTTATTCCCTTATAACAGGAATCCTGGGCAAACAATTGGGCATTGGGGGCAGACCTATCAGGAGCACTCAGCCAGTATGGATATCATCCAATAAGCCATGGGCCTGCATGGTTCCTTGAGCATTCAACTGCATTTTAAATAGGGTCCCAGCACTTTCTCTTGTGGAACCAATCCCATCCCTAGAACAGGACTGGATAGGAACTTCTAAAAGTTAATCCTGGAAAAATTCCTCATTTGAGCCCACTCACAGGGGTTTTATTTGATTTTGGATTTATCCCTCAGAATTTGTCTTCAGAATTAATTGGCTCCCATTGTGTTGGAGAATTCCTAACATTGTTTTGAGAAAAGCATTTTCCTTTTACTGTGCTTTAAGTTGCTGTGACTTTCTGTGTCTGTTTCCCCAATTATAATATGGACACAATTAAATGCCTATATCTTTACAAATCTCTGAAATCTATGGATGGATAATAAGCATTAGGAGCAATAATATGTGATAATTCAGCTCCCTACAAAAGTAGAGTGCAGATGTGAAATTCAGATTTCAATCTCCTCCTAAAGTTAAAGGTATTTGAATACAGAGATTTGAAAAAGGCCCATCATCTTAATTATGCTCAAATATAAGATGATCCTGATTATAAAATGACCGCCAATAATTAGATTCTATATATGTAAAATGTATACATTTCATACAATTTTCTAGGTAGAGAATCTAATTATTGGAGGTTTGTTCCCCTCTGTAACAGGGTTCCCTTGCAGGGGTGGCTGCAGTGCCCTTATCCACCCTTTTGTCTGTGGACAATCACCTCTTCATTCATCCACCATGCCTTGATGCATCTCACTTTTAGATAAAGGAAGCTTCCCCAGGGTTTCTGAAACCTGATCTCCTCATGACCACCAGGTGCCCATGGTCATTGCCTTAAGGGCTAATTGAGTGGCTCTGTCTACCCCTACACCACGCCCCATGCCTTGCAAGTGTTAATACTCATTGATGTTTATTCCACTCAGACATCCCTCTGGGACCTCCTGATCCCACATTCAGCCCCTCTCTGGGCTCCCAGACTCCTTACTGGGCCCCTAGGGAGCTCCTCTATCCCTTAGTCTCTCCTGCAACCTCCAGAACTTATCCCCAGCTCAGATGTTCAGCTAGGAGCCCTACTGCCAGGAGCTCATCTCTCTGTGGCTCCTGGGGCTAGACTGTCTAACCAGCTCATGCCCTGGGCTTATATGCCTCAAGCCTAGGCCCCTTCTGTTTCAGGTGACTCCCCAAACAGCCCCTGCCACACCTGCAGGCTGCTTTTCAAGCACTCTCTCCTCGTAAAGTACATGTCAAGCACCCTTTCATACCCTCCTATTGTTACAACAGGGAAAATAAATCTGGGGGGATCAGGTTGCTCCTATGCCCCCCCCCGACAACTTCTTCCCTCTGCAGCCCCTTTCCCCCCTTTACTGTCAGATTCTGGTTTTCCTGAGCACATAGAAGTGAGGAGCAAATTTGAAAAAAACCACCTTGACATAAACATAGCTGTAACATTTTGCATATGGTACCCATAGACTTAGTTCATCCAGAAAGGATACATTTTATCTTTTTTGAAGCTGCTGTAAGTTCTAGCACAGGTACTCCAGTAATGCACTTTTAAATATCACTTTGGCACTTACATGTACAAGCTATACATGATATTAGTCCAAAGCCAAAGGCTCATGATTTACCACATATGTCATTGGGTTGGGCCCCAACAGAGTCAACAGCATTTCAAGCCATGGTGACCCCACAGCTCAGCATTGCTCACTATGCATGTGTATGTACTCCAGTGAGTTTCCACAAAAGATCCACGTGGTAATCAGCCCCCACTCATGAATGGAGATGGTGTTTTCTTCCAAAATGTTATGTGCAGATAAGGCATAGGGAAACCTCTCTATATGCATAGGGAAACCAGGCTAAGAGAGGGGCCAGCAAAGGGCTTCTGGGTGAATTATTTAGTGCCATTTGATGATATTTTCTAGACATTTAAGGTGGTGAAGAAACAGGAATCATTTTAAATCAGAAAGAAAGGTATAGCTCAGCTACGGGAGTGAAGAGAAAGTCAAAATATGTGCAATGTAGTGGATTAACATGACTTTAAAAAGAGTCAGCAGTGAGAGGGATTGCACTCAATGGGCACTACCAAGGCACTACCATAAGTCTTATTCAGATAGGCTGCACTAACCTAATCATTGTGGCATCAGGACAGGTGCACAGGAACACAAGTATGCAGGTGTGACTATTGCAATGGGTGTGTGGGTGCATAGGTGCATGGAAATGAGTTTTGTAACAGGTGTATGTTTCTGAAACTGTGTTTTGGGTTTTGAAGACTGGTAAGATTGGTTGTCTATCTATCTAGCTATAGAAATATATTTAAAAAAAAAAAAAACCCAAACAAACAAAGTTAGGAAGGCCAAGGCAGAGATGGAACAGGGGCTGGCTTCCCAGATTAAGGACAACAAGAAGTCATTTTTTAAATACATAGGGAGTAGAAAGAAGGCCCCAGGAAATGTGGGTCCCTTGCAGGACTAGACGGGGAAACTGGTTGTCACGCCAGACGACAAAGCCAACATATTTAATAACTTCTTTGCCTCTGTCTTCCTCAGTAAGGACCAGAACTGTCACCTCCCTGCTGGGCCCCCTTCGGGCCCCGGGGGAGGCTCACCTGGGCCTAGGGTGAGTGAGGATTTAGTTAGGGAGCTTCTGGAGGGGCTGGACGTTTTTAAGTCAGCCGGCCCGGATGATCTTCACCCTAGAGTCCTAAAGGAACTGGCTGGGGTCATTGCAAGTCCCCTGGC
>NW_017729024.1:154844981-154846889 GCF_001723915.1 Gavialis gangeticus | reverse complement strand
GTCTGGAACCAGCTTCCAAGTGAGGTGGTGCAGGCTCCCACCCTGGGGGTTTTTAAGAGGAGGTTGGATGACCACCTTACTGGGGTCGTTTGACCCCAGTACTCTTTCCTGCCATGGCAGGGGGTCGGACTAGATGATCTGCTCAGGTCCCTTCCGACCCTAGAAACTATGAAACTATGAAAAAACCTTAATCCTTGTGGTGGGTTCCCATTGGCATCTTGGGCTTTTGGCTAAGTTAAAGCATTTTTGGCACCAAAGGGAGGGTGTCAGGGCTGGCTCTGGCCCTCCTGGTGCCAGCCTGATGTTGCAGTGTCACCAGGCCTGGTGCCAGTACCCTTTGAAAGGAAGACCCACCCATTTTTAAGGGCCAAAACAAACAAACAAACAAAAAGGTTCCCATCAGCATGTCTGCCCAATATTGGCCATGTACCTTAGACAAGGGCTTTCCCTGCCATGCTAACTGGGGGGTGGGGAGAGGGGGTAGAGAAGAACACCTCATCTTGTATTTGAGTAAATATGGGAGTTAGGTTCAGTAAATCTCTATTTAGACTTTTTGTTAAATTTAAAATGCTTTAGTGCATATATCCCCTCTATAAGCACTATATGAGTGATAAGGAGGCTTAATTTTTCCCCACAGGTAGGTACCAAATAAACTAAATTATTCTAATTGTTAATTTCTAATAAGGATCAGAAAAATGCTGGGCTATACAGACTTAAAGTGTTGCATAAATTGACTGTTATCTATCACAGTAACAGCACACAGGATGGGTTTAGCTTGGGTTGGGATTGCTTGGCACATTTACCTTCATAGCGTTCCGTTATTCTGTTGTTGGAGCATTCATTAAAATACTCGGTGAATTTCACAAAGAAAAAGTAGGTACGTGTTGTTTCTTGCATGACACACTTTATAATTGTGCTCTCTGTTAGACCTAGAAAAATATTAAACAGCAAAATAGAAAATGAAACTACTCTTCAGATCTGAAGGAGACTCCTGGGTCAGTTATCCTGTCCCATCCCCTGCATTCTTAAGTAACCACTTACTCAAGGAAAGCCCAAAATCTCCATTTCAAAATCTTACAAACAACTGTAAGGTGCAATACCCAAAATGCTGGGAACACCTTAAAACAGGGCATGAATTAATGCATAATCATCATATAACTCCAGATATGAAAACCCTCTTAAAGTGAGTAACAGTGCTAGATGTAATATTCAAGACTTAAGATTGGAAAATGTATTTATTTCAGTGGACTCGCACAAGGAATGGATTTGAGTCATGGCTGCCCTGAACCTTCAGTTCCTAGCAAAACTATGAATTTTATGCAGACCATCCAAAATATGTTATCAGCTTTATGTATTTTATATATATATATGGGTTTCTCTTATGCTTTAGACAAGCAGATATTGATGACAGGCACTGTAGAGATACTGACAATAAAAAGCATACCTACAAAATGTGACATTTTCCTAATAAACTGCTGCAAGCTTACAAGACATAAATAAAAATAAAGTAAATAAAACTATAAATAAAAACAAAGTAAAAATTAAATAGCGCATTGTACCACGTTGCTTCTAATTAGCCTTTTTATGAAAAAATCAGTTCCATGAAGGTTTAATGAAGGTTCTGGCCCTGAGTATGATCAAAAATTGCATCCAGCTGGAGAGCCTGATGGCAATGTGGTGCAGTAGCTCCCACAAAATGGCACAACCTCCATAATAAGGTGAGTTTAGGGCTCCTCAAAATGCTAGTCCCCACTGCCTTGTGTGTATTCCTTGGTTGGAGTAAGGCTAAGGGACACCCCCGTGATAAAAACATGCCCTCGCTGAGGCATTAGGCAGTCAGCAGAATCTCTAATCTGTTGCTCTCTGGCAGAAGCTGCAACCATTGAGGCACTGAATGCGTGGCCTTTA
>NW_017729024.1:154832477-154839981 GCF_001723915.1 Gavialis gangeticus | reverse complement strand
GAGTTTAGTGCTCCTCAAAATGCTAGTCCCCACTGCCTTGTGTGTATTCCTTGGTTGGAGTAAGGCTAAGGGACACCCCCGTGATAAAAACATGCCCTCGCTGAGGCATTAGGCAGTCAGCAGAATCTCTAATCTGTTGCTCTCTGGCAGAAGCTGCAACCATTGAGGCACTGAATGCGTGGCCTTTAGACTCTATCTCAGTGGTCTAAAGGGAGGATAGCAGGTTTAGAGCAGCCTCTACTCCTCCATACTTTTGCCTAGGCATACACATTCATGGTCTCAGTATGATGGTTGCAGGACTCTGTAAGGGGCATTAGGAACCTGAGGTAGTTACCAAGGTGTCTGAGCAGCCCTATTCAGGGGTGTCCTACTTGTCTGTTTTGAGGAAGGCCCTAGAAAAGGTAGGCCAAAAAAACCCCCCATGCCCCAATCCAATCTATGCAGGCCAAAATGAAATAAAGAGACTTGCATGTTGGAATGTTCAGATGCTGAGCCCTGGACTTGATTTGGACTCTGATTTATGGAAAACAGCACTAACTATGAACTGGTCAGACTTGGAATCAACATTCCTGCATCATCAGAAACTCAGCTCTCAGATACAGGTTCTATTCAAGAGAATGACTTGAAAGAAAACCATATTCTGGCATGGGAAGCTAGCAGGAGAAAGGAGAGAGCAGGGAGTATGTTTTGCTGTTAGAAACAGCATACTATCTTCCTGTGAAAGCGCAGTTGCTGTATCTGGTCAACTCATGACACTCAGAGTGCACACACAGAATGTTGTTTAGCATCTATGTACCTACCTTTCAAGCTAGCAATGAAGATAACAATATTTTCTATCAACAACTCAAAGAAGAGATTCAGAAAACTCACAGAAATTAGACCATAATAATACTCAGCAACTCCAATGCAAGAGCTGAATGTAATTTTGAGAATAGGCTTGGTATTCTGGGCAGACATGGAATTGGCAATATGAATGAAAATGGCCAATGAGTGTTAGGACTCGACAAGTCAAAATCTGTGTGATACCAACACCTACTTCATTGGGAAAATACAAGACATCACGGAAACATCTAAGATCAGGGCACTGTACCACTTAAACCTAGTCCTGACCAAGTGCAACCACCTGAAATAAATCTTGAACATGAGGTCTTATCACAGTGCTGATTGTGACACTGATCATGCCTTAGTCTGCTACAAAGTCAGAATCAATGCCCAAAAGATCCACCATAGCAAAATTACCAGTCATCCTCAGAATAACATCAGCCAAACTAAAGATATAGAAAGTTGCAGACTATTTAATGAAGAAGCTGTGAAAGCAAGCTTACTTAACAACTCAGCTACCAAGGCTTGTGAAATCTTAAAATTAACATGTATAATGCTGCTGTAACAGTGTTTGGCAAAAAAAATGTAAGAAAAATGAAGACTGGTTTGAAAAGCACTCTGGAACCCTTCTACCACTGCCTGAGAACAAAAGGATGGTTTTAATCATCTACAAGAAATCACCCAACACTCTAACCCTGGAAAATTTGAGAAAGGCTCAGATAGAAATGCAAAAAAGAGGCTAGGAAGTACACCCAAGATATTTGGCTGAAACTTGTGATGATATTCAGAAAGCAGCTGAGACAAGTGATAGCTGCAGGATGTGCAAGGGCATCAGACAAGCAAGTGGTCCAGTCAAGAAGAAAACAGCTCTGCTGGAAGACTTAAACAAAAATGTCTTCACTGATTAACAAAAACAACTCAAGTATTGGACTGAAGACTATGGAATTCTATACAGGCAGTCCTCGACTTACAGTGTTTCGAGTTACAACGTTTTGCACTTACAACATTTATAAACTGACACCCCGTTTCAACTTTATGACGTCAGTTTCAACTTTACAACGCTTGATCCAATGCAACGCCACACCAGCGAACAAGTTCGTCACATCGCTCATCTTCCTGGAGAACATCTGTCCAAACTTCCTCGGACACTTTCTTTAAGAAAGCAGACAGGACTCCAGAAAAACCTACAGCCAAGACTCCTGAGAAGACTCCAGCCAACAACCCTTCAGAAAGTCCAACCAAGAGCCTTTCAAAAGTCCAGCAAAGTCACCTCAAAGAAGTCCTTCCAAATCAACATGATTGCTATTTACAATATAAATACATTAATGTAGCTATATTACTCATCTATAATTGATCGAGTACAAAATTCTGGGGTATTTTTGGCGAAAACAGGGTATCAGGCCTTGGTTCAGGAACCAATCTCCCATTTATAACATTGTTTCTAATGAGAAAATTGGTTCCGAGTGACAACGTTTCGACTTAAGACAAGGTTTTCAGGAACCAATTGTGTCATAAGTCCGAGGACTGCCTGTATTTGAGTGAGACTGAAATCAAACACGAAGAGCTTGAAGGATTACCACAGTTGGAAGTTATGATAGATTTGGACAATGTACCTATATTAGAAGATTTTCAGAAAGCCAGTAAATTGATCCCTGGGAACAAGGCATCTGGCAACAACTGCTTGCCTGCTGAACTCTACAAATATGCCAACAACAAAGTACTTCAAAAGCTCTGTGAAGTTATAGTGCTCTGTTGGAAAGAGGAAGTGGTACTGCAAGATTTTAACGATGCTCAATTTGTACAATTATAGAAAAACAAGGTGGATAGAAGTGACTGTGACAACTATAGAGGTATCTCCTTGTTGAACATTGTCTGGAAAGTTGTCACTTGCATTATGCTCCCTTGCCTGCAATCTGTAGGTGAAAAATCTCTCCTGAAAGTCAATGCAGTTTTTGGTCAGGACTCTCTACCATTGATATGATATTTGTGGTCAAGCAATTGCAAGAGAAGTGTACAGAAAAACAAATACCACTGTACATAGCTGTAATTGATCTGATGAAGGTCTTTGATACAGTCAGACAGGGCTTTGTTACTGTTCTGAAGAAACTGGGTTGTCCCCCCAAACTGTTGAATATCATTTGCTTACCACATTACATCATTACATCAAGGTATGAAGGCAACTGTAGTGTATGAAAACAAAAAATCAAATGCCTTTAACAGCAACAATTGAGTGAAACAGGGGTGCGTCTTAGCACCCATACTCTTTAACATCTACTTTTCATTCCTGCTTTTTCATAATACGCCCAACACCCACCCCTTAATATAAAAGGAGAACATCAGGTGCCCATCAGATCTCCCCTTCAAAAACAAAAACAAGGACAGCAACGATGGCATTTATCTTTGAACCAGACTAGATGAAGGTTTGTTTAACATCTCAAGTTTTAGAGAGAAAACCAAGGTGAAAGAGCTGGTTCTGAGTGATTTCCTGTTTGCAGATGATGTGGCCTTGGTTGCCTACAGTGAATCTTCCCTATAAAATCTTGTGGACAGATTTTCTGAGTTATGCAAGAGCTTCGGATGGCAGTTAGTCTCAAGAAGACTGTGCTCATGTACCAAGAGGTGGAAGAACCAACACCTGACATCACTCTGAAGGGGAAATCTTTTGGCATTGCTGACAGCTTTTGTTTCTTGGTTTCTATGATCAGCAGGAATCTTGACCTTCAGACTGAACTAAGAATTGGAAACTTAGATAAGAATTTTCAGCTATTATAGAAACGTTCATGTAGTAACAGCAAATGATCAATTAAGGTGAAGATGCAAATTTAAGAAACTTGTATGCTGTCATGCCTGCTTTATGGTTCAGAGACATGGACAACATATGCTAGGTACATCAAGAGACTGAACAGCTACCACATAAGATGCCTGCGTAAGGTCCTGAAAATAAAGTGGGAAGATAAAATACCAAACAGAGAGGTGCTGGAGTGCACAGGACTGACACACTTAGAAACCACTGGGCATGTTTACACGAGATCCTTTACTCTGCAGTAGAGTTAATTACTGCATAATAAGCGTCACCGTCTATATGTGCTGATCCTTACCAAGCAGTTAATTTGCTACTGCCCATTACAGCATCTGTGCCCATTACTGCCCAGTACAGCAAATTTGCTCCCAGTCAGCTGGGCAGCAGGGGACAGGAGATTTCTCCCTGTTCCCAGGAGCTGCTTGCTGCTAGAGTGGGCTTGACCACAGGAGCCCGAGCAGAGACAATCTCCTCCTGCCCTGGCATCAGGGAGCTCCCAGCCCTCAACCCCCACTCCATGATCAAGGAACTGCGGCTGGGAACAATCTCCCAGCCTGAAAGTTGCTGGGAACTTTCATTGTGAAATCATAGGCAATAGCAAATTTTTGTAGTTTCACGTTCACACACAAACAGCAGATCAGCTGGAAAGTAAAAAACTTTTCTGCTGCTTCTGGAGGAATTTCAATGTTCAGAGATTTAATGACACTAGTGTATTTTGGGGTTGACTGCAAGAGTCATATGATCAGTGTGTTATATAATAGGCTTTTTATGTCCAGGATAGGCTTAGCTAATCACAAGACAAAAGATAAAAATCTAAATAATGTATACACACAGACGCACATGCGAATGGTAGAACAGGCCAGAATTAAGGTAGCCCTTGAAATAATAGAAAATGAAAGTCAGTTCCTGCCCAGAGTTTACATGCTAAAATACAAATCAAAGTGGGATAGGTAGGTAAGACACAATAACCCTGCAGCAGTGGGAAAAGAAGGTAACAAAAATTATAGGACAGATGTAATTCTGAGTTAAACACAAATTGCCATCATCCTAGCCATTATCAAAGTGCATTTTACTTTATACATTGTCAAGGAGTTAAATTATGAAAGGAAAGATAATTTAATGGCCTTACAGGTTTTGACAATGACATTTTTTTCCTCACATGGTGGACTGTGTCAGAGAAAGTATAGACGTGCTTGAGACAAAAATGGGAAGTGGACAAAGAAAGCTACCTTAACTGGGAGAGAAATGTCTGCTAAATTAGGAGTTATGATAGATCTAACAGAGTGGCTCTCAATGATGAAGTTTTTAAGACAAACATAGAGAAACTGTGTTTTATTATAGTGAGGGGGTTGCAAAGAGCAGGGTGATGTCAGAGCAAGCAGACAGGAAGAAATCCTGGTCATTAGCACACTAGATGACCTTTGGTGTAGCAGAACAATTGAACTCAAGGCTAGAAAGAAGAAAGTGATCCTTGATCCTTGATCACTTAGCAAGAGGCTAAGGCTCTGAATAACATCAAGAGACTGGACCACATAAAAACTATGTATTGGTTACCACACTTCTGTGCAGGGTAAATTACCTTGCCCAGACTGCTTCTGGTCCCTGAGCTTGCTCTAAACAAGCAGTCTGCAATGCAGAGATACCCTATGAGCAGAACAGAGCTTTTCAGTCTTGTGTAGCTGGTGCCAAACTTTCACTTCCCAGCAGAATAAGAGCAGTACCTATCAACAGAATAATGGCTTGATGGAGAATCTGTGTGGCCAACCAGCTCCACAGAAAGCATGACCTGAGATCATACAGATATTAGTCAAGTAATTCCCCTTGCACGTAATGTTTTTTTTAAGTCACTTCTTAAAACTGGACTAGTATGAGTAAAGGTAAATATGCTGTCCCTAGTGCCAGGCAGAATGCAGCCTTTGCTGTAGAAAGGCTTGTGAATTGTCAAATGAATGGTGTTAGATATATCATCTTTTCCATACTTCCAGATGATGGTTCAAACTCTGCTTTCCCGTACAAGGGAAAGGAGGACCTGAATGTCTACTACAAACATTCTGTTTTAACTATCCCATTCCATTAAAAATTATAGCCAATTTAGTTGACAGAAGCACAGCATTATAGTACTGCATACAGTAAACCAAACTACATTAACTACTGTTAAACTGGCCGTGCATTTTTTTCTTTTCCCTGAGAAGATTACATACCTGAGTTTTTCAGTTCTTCTGTACTGTACTGATAAAGAAGGTCATATGTGCCACCCAGCAAACCAGTAGTGTAGTAATGAGTTCCAAAATCATCAAATATTCTGCTATAAAGCTCATAGTTGTACTCCAAAGGCAGGTTATTAAGTGCTTGTAGAAATGTGCCTGAAAGCAGCAAATCTTCCTTTTTCAGAGTGAAGTTTGAAACTGCAATCACTTTATAGATCCTAACAAAGTTGGAATTCTAAAAAACCAAAATTGAAATGGAGAAAATTTGTAATATACATTTCTTGAATTTACAGTTCATTTTTTGGAATCAAATCAGACTTGACCCATTTAATTTACTACAAAGTCATCTTGAAGGTCACTTTCAAGTGGTCAGAAATAAAACTGTCCCATAGTAGACCTGTCATTATAATCTTTAAGACACATAAGTATTATAAGGATAACAGAGAGATGTATTATTTTACCATTTTATGAGAGGCATCAATAATTTCTTTGAAGGCAGCAGATGATGAGGAACTTGTGTGTGTATCTGTACCCCAAAGATAGGGGATTCCAGAAGAAGATCCACTGTAGCCAAAGTGTTTCCCAGACTTAAAATCACGTTGTCCCATGGTAGTTAATTTACTATAAAATTGTGTTTTCAAATCATCCTCTAAATTTTCCACCTGAAGAAACATAGATTTATTTTTAAAAATAGGTCTTTGAACTTTCTGAGATAAAACAAAACAAAAAGTTTTGCTCCACGGCTGGTCATAGATGCTCTATAGTTTTTTCCATGGTTCTCTCAAAAATGCATTCCTGTTATGAGGATTCGGAACTTCTCTGTGTGGTCTCATCATTCGCAATAGGGCTGTGCAAAGCTTGGGTCCCTGATTTGATTCGGCAGAAATTCAGCCCGATTCAGTGGCTGAATCTCCAAATCTGAATCAACTCAGAGGACCCTTTAATCTCTCCAAATCAAATCAGAACCCTTTGAATTAATTCAGAAAGATTTAGTGATTCAGAAATAGACACAGCTTTAAATGTTTCTTCTGCATACCTCTAGGTACCAGGCAGCTTGTGAATGCTGAGATGCTGGGGCAGGTGGAGTGTCCCACAGGAGCGCGGAGGGGTCCTCAGCGCACTTGGCAGCAGACCCAGAAGTGGACCAGAAGTACTTCCAGTCCACTTCTGGGTATGCGGGGAACAGGTGGCCCCCCCCCCCTGCACCCCCTGAGCTTGGCGACTGGTGCTTCCTGGGTCTGGGGGGGCATGCAGGGTTCCCCCATGGATGATCGCTGAGCTGGGGGTGTTTGTGGGGGCCTCCCAGCATGTTCCCCGGCAGACCCGGAAGTGGACCAGAAGTTCTTCTGGTCCACTTCCAGATTCGCCATCGAGCACGCAGGGGGGTTCCCCTGCGCTGCTGCGGGATGTTCCATCTGCCCCAGCACCACAACATTCATGAACCATGCTGGTACCTTGAGGTATGTAGAAAAAACATTTAAAGTTGTGTCTATGTCCGAATCGCTGAATCAGCATCGAATCTTCAGATTTGGATTCGGCCAAATCGAATCAGGGACAGTGATCTGAATCAACTAATCTAAACACTGTCCTTGATTCTGACCAAAGCCGAATCTGAATTGAATAGGGCACACCCCTAATTCCCACTGATCCCAAAGAGTATCCAAAAACTAAAAAG
>NW_017729024.1:154823998-154827477 GCF_001723915.1 Gavialis gangeticus | reverse complement strand
ATGCGGGGAACAGGTGGCCCCCCCCCCCCTGCACCCCCTGAGCTTGGCGACTGGTGCTTCCTGGGTCTGGGGGGGCATGCAGGGTTCCCCCATGGATGATCGCTGAGCTGGGGGTGTTTGTGGGGGCCTCCCAGCATGTTCCCCGGCAGACCCGGAAGTGGACCAGAAGTTCTTCTGGTCCACTTCCAGATTCGCCATCGAGCACGCAGGGGGGTTCCCCTGCGCTGCTGCGGGATGTTCCATCTGCCCCAGCACCACAACATTCATGAACCATGCTGGTACCTTGAGGTATGTAGAAAAAACATTTAAAGTTGTGTCTATGTCCGAATCGCTGAATCAGCATCGAATCTTCAGATTTGGATTCGGCCAAATCGAATCAGGGACAGTGATCTGAATCAACTAATCTAAACACTGTCCTTGATTCTGACCAAAGCCGAATCTGAATTGAATAGGGCACACCCCTAATTCCCACTGATCCCAAAGAGTATCCAAAAACTAAAAAGGGAGCCAAGATCATCATAATAGTCCTAGAAATCAAAAGCAGTTTTGGTTTTCCAGTTTTCAAATGTTGTCTGCATAGCCACCTCTAATGCTGTCTTTTGTTCAAGATACAGCATTGAATAAACTTGGCTGGATCCTCCTACTGAGCCCTCATAACCTTCAGCCTGACTTGAATGGACTTGAGTATGCCTTATTACCAAACAATTTTAACTGTTTGGGCTCTTTTTCTTAAGAATTGATTTGTAATGGTCTAGTGTTGTATTTTCTTTAATGATAGTGTTGATCAAAGAGCTTGGCATGGGATGTGAGAAAAACTGCTCAGATTTCTTTATGGGGGCTTGATTTACTCTCTCTCTTCTCTTAGTTGGAGGCAGTAAAGCAGCTGGGCTTTGCCAAACTATTTTAAGAAGGTTCCAAAATTTTTCCATAATAGCTTGGTATGACCTTGCACACTGTTGAAGACTGTACCTACAGTGTGTAATATATATATGGTGCTCATCCAATTAATCTATTTATATTATAGAATCATAGAGAAGTAGGGCTGGAAGGGACCTTGGGAGGTCATCTAGCCCGAACTCCTGCTTGAGGCAGGATCATTTGAGGCACCATTTCATATGGGCTACTGTCAAATCAAACCTGAATACCTATAAACAATGCATCTGCACTAAAATGATGCATAACAAGATAGAAGAGTTTAGATGAAATTCCCTTCAAATCATAACTAGAGAGAATCTAAGAGTTAATGTATACCACTGACTAATCAGGCACATCATATGCTATTGAATCATTATAAGGATCCTTTAGATAAGTGCTGCATTTGATATTTTAAGTCCTGATATGTTACCTGAAAGCTGACAGTCTCAAGATTTGCAGGGACACGAAATATTTTTCTTGTCTCATTGTTCTTTACTGTTATGCATTTTCCTCCATTGAATGTATTATCAAAGATCTCACCACAGCTTTTCCCTGCCAAAAGATTAAATCTAGGGGGAAAGTAATATCCAGGAGTTATCTGCAGGAAACTATGTACATTTTAAAGGCTTTTCAAAGGACTTTTAATAAGAATTCCTAATTCATTAAGAACACGTTAGAAATACACTTATTTTTATTGCAGTAGTGTATGCAGTCCTAGCTAGGATCAGAAACCCCATTGGTCCAGGTGCTGTACAGGTACACGGTGTAAAAAACATTAACTGCACTGAGGAGGTAGAATATTCTTATATAATACATTGATTTTGTGGGAGAAGCTTCACTGCTTACATACCAATTTAGTGATTACATTAATATATCCTCCCCCCACCAACCCTGAGTTTGGAACAGGATGTCATTTTTATGTTGGTTTATTAAGAACTTTAAGTCCTGGTGGAATAATTGTCATGAAATCATTACTTTCTGAAACCAAGGATAAAATATGACTTACAAACCTGAACAAGTTCTAGTCGATGATCTTTGCCCTGCATTTCTTGAAACAAGAACTGCCAACTGTAAATTTAAAGTCCTGATTTATGTCAAGTGCATAAATAAACTCATATATCAGTCAAACCATCCTTGTTCCATTACACAAAGCCATGTCTTAATATGACATGGGAATTATGAAATTATGTTTATATATGGTATTTCTTGCAGTAAGAACAGAATCTTTTTCTGTTATTTTGACCCCCTCAGAAACACCTGATGTTCTTTTAGGTTCAGCAATCTGAGATATATCTGAACAGACTTTAATTCTCTCTCTGTAAGATGACAGTTGGCATGCAATAGATGAAACTGAGCCACCTATCCTTTTCTCCCAGCCAAAAGGATAACGACCAGGGATCCTTGTTTTCTCTGATAAAAAAAAAAAAATCCAAATTCTCTGTTTAAAACTCCAGAATCCATGATTAAAATGAAGGCCACCATATATAGGTATCAGTTGAACACAATGTTTTATTGATATATTTACAGTTTAAAGCAATTTGGAAGCCTACCAATTCCTCAATCATTATAAAAAAATAAAGTCTAAATACCTATATATTTTGCCATTTGATTTACGGTTTTTCATCATGGAAAATCAGAGCTCCTGCTGAGACTACTCTGTATCCCCCAGGGAATTATGTGCCTAAAAATTCAAAGTTATGAGCAGGAAAATTAAAAATTATATAAAATTAATTAGTTTTAACAAATTAAACAAAATATAACACAATTTGACCCTTGTTTAGAAATATATGCAGGTACCTTGTATGGTTAGGGGGTGCGTATGGGGTGTTTGTGTATGTGGAGAATTCTGAAGGTGTTGGGGGGGTTGTGGGCAGGGGTGGGGTTTGTGGGGGTTGTGAAGGGGTATGGGAGGGTGTGGGGGGTTTGTGGTGCACAGCCCCCACTGCCAGCAGCTCAGCAGCAGCGGATTGTGGGGCACTCATGGCTGCAGCAGGCAGAGCCCCTAGTGGTGCTCACCTCTGGCTGAGTCCCAGGACATGCATGTGCTGGCATGGAGCCGATACAACTTGCTGGTGCACACCTTCACACCAGACCAGGCTGGCTCTATGCCAGCATATGCAGATCACAGCACTGCAGGCAGGAGCCTCACACCATTGGGCTGGGTAGGCTCTGTGTCTTCATGGTCAGCTTCCTACTGGAGTGCTGGAAGCCCCATGTGGAGGCACAGAGCCGACCATCCCAGCGCAATAGTGTATGGACCAGGATCCATGTTCCATCAGGCTGGGCGGGCTCCGTGCCTCCACATGGGGTTTCCAGCACTTGAGCAGGAAGCCACTCATGGAGGCAAGCAGGAGCCTGCCCAGCCTGATGGTATGTGACCCCATGCCTCCATATGCAGCTTTTTGTCCAGCCTGATGGTGCACAGCTCCTGGTACACATGTCATTGGGCTGAGCCAGCCCTCCACATGCAGCTTCCCATGGACACCTCCCTGCTTCCTCAGCCTCCACTTACACACCCCCACCCTGCCCCCCCAACCACCCTGCTGGTTCTTCTCACAGCCCCC
>NW_017729024.1:154807030-154822203 GCF_001723915.1 Gavialis gangeticus | reverse complement strand
GGTTCTTCTCACAGCCCCCAACCCCCCTGACCCAGCCCTGGCAGTCATCCACCCCATAGGGCTGCCCCCCCAGCCCCGCTTATGCCCCTGATCCCTGACCTGCAGTCCCCCCAGTCCTCCTGGGGCATGGGGCTCCAGCTGGCCCCCAGCCCCCTGCAAGCCCCACTTGCCTCAAAGGCTCCAGGAAGGAAAGCAATCCTGAGCCAAACCCTCCATGACTGAATCTCAGGCCCCACCACTTCCCCCTCACCCACCCACTTTGGACAGGGCTTAGGGTTTGCTGCCCTTTTTGTAAGAAGCTCTTGCAGGCTGGAACTCTGCCAGCCTGCAGACAGCACTTTGCAAAAGTGGAAAATCCATGGGTATCTCTGTTAAAATGAAAAATCTTCTTTTTTCTCTCTTTTAAAAGGGAAAATCTGTAGGTTTTTCCTGTTTTTCTGTGGGAAATGGAAAACCTGGATCCTTTATAATGACAATAAAAATGGATTATTTTTCAGCATCTTTTATAGTTATGAGTATAATATTAAAACCAGTATTTATTATATTTTTGGGTGATTTATATATTTATGTGATTTATGGACATTATATAAAGATATCAAAATAATTTACATTTTTAAAATCTCTTCCTGCTTTTGTGATTGACATCTTTGCATGATTCCATAAAAGCTCATCTCTTAACAAACGTTTCTGAAGATATAGCTTTGCCCTTGGTGCAATGGGAAGCAATAAATTCATCCATCTTTCATTGTCTGCAGAATTGAATGCAATAACAAGACTGTCCCCATGAAAAGGTGAGCAGGAACAACTTACCCCTGGCCCATTAACTGCACACCAGGGATGCTGCCATACATCTTGTTGCACACAGACTTTTTCTGTCTACAGTTCCTTTCATCAGAGTTGTCCCCACAGTCATTTTCTCCATTGCATTCCAACTTGTTGGCAATGCAGCGACCTGTTTCAGAGAAACAGTATATGTACAAGGATTTCCCTTCAGAGGTAAAAAAACTGCAATTCTGGTCAATAATATGGGGGAAAATGTGAAGATGGGTAAAACTCCTAGGGACTGATCCTACAGCCAGTTCTATAGAAATCCCTCACACAGAGCGGTTGTTTAATCAGATCGAAGGTATTTTCAGGGAACAGGTACATCTGGATGTCTTATTGTCCTAAAGATTTCTCTGCCTGCTGTATTGTCCTCTGGGGACCACTAGTGGATAGTATGATTTTAAGTAGACCAGGCACTTGCTGGCTACACAGCAGGGTCATGGTAATAGGGGAATGCAAAGACTGCCTACACAGCCCTCCCCAGAGCTCTATGCATGGTCTATGTATAGCTGAGAATTTTGGGTGTGGGATCTTCTTGGCATTCACTTTAGAGAAATTTCACCCACGTATAGGGAAGGCATGGTGGGGGGACACAAGCCCCCCATAAGAGCACTGGTGCCCTCCCTGAGCAAGTGCTCTGGCTAGTAGGGGGGCATAGAGAGCGGTAGTGCACCCCTCAAAAAATTGGCTCCGCTGGCAGCACATTGGTGGCACAAGTGTTGGTAGTGGAAATGCTGTCACTTCCGCTGCCGCCATGCTGCCAACATCCTTGGCGACAGGCCACAGGGGGACTCCCCCCCCCAGTCGCCAGCTGGCCACTGGGGGACCCCCCATCCTTTTGTGTCTCACTGGTACCCCCCCTAGACTCAGGAGGCACCAGTTGCCCATGTTTCCCCCCGGCTTTTTTCCCTCCTTTTAGATCATTATATCTTCCAAGTGACTTGGTCTAAATATCCACATTGTTGTGTTGTCTCTTCTGAGGAGATCTGCTCTTTCTGATTTTAAAGACACTACAATAGTACAGAAATCTGTGCCTGCTCTGGCTGGGTTTTTTGTTTTTTATAGCTTCATTTGGAAATTATCTCAGGCTGCAAAGATATCTCAATTGAGGTAGTCCTGAAAGTCACAGGTTTTGACCTGCATCAAAATACAAGCAGCACTGGCATTTACACGCATAGCTCTTCCAAGCTACATTGGTGCTCGTCTGCCAATAGGTGGCCTGTGAGAGTACACAGCCTGACGTGATAGTGCCTGAAACGTGACAAGTCTATAGGCACACCACAATGTACCAGGGAAAAAAGAATTAACACATTTCATCCCACATACCGAACAAATATTTGAAGTGAGACAATGGACGTGTATATCTGTAGGTTCCTGGGACAAAAAGCTTTCCCTGGAAGAAATGGTATATGTGCTCATAGCCTCAGACTAAGGGAATGTGTGAGTGGGCTAGAATTAGGTTATTTCTAAATAAGACCCATCCTCTCCTACAGCTTTTAATATAGGAGTGAAAAATCCAGACCATAGTGTTGAATCTACAAGAATCGTCATTAAGATGTTACGAAGATCTTCATTAAACATCACATTTCTCAGTTGCTGTGATTTAAAGGTGGGTTAATTTATCAAGAACTGTTTCTCTTTTAACACCAGACTTCTTCCACGCCTCAGTCTGTAGTGATGTCACCACCTAGTGTTTATACCTTCTTGTCTTGAATGGTGAGTAAATGTATCAGGTAGAGTGATCAAGTAAATTGCAAAAGAGGATGCTTCTTCTGCACAACCCTCTTTGTATTAAAAAAAAATTGTAAGCTATGTGTTTAATAATAGGTAGTTTTTTTAAGAATTTGTTGTTCAAGTTTTGTCCCAGAGTAAGTATGCATAACATCCACTGAAGTTTTTATGGAGGACTGCCAGACAGACTTAATTAAAATAAATTAGATAAGACTGCGATGATAGGAGTTGGTTTTGCTTATGACATGGGCCAAATTAGGTCCTGGCATTTTTTTTATGGGGCATTACAAAATGGTTTGAATTTTTACAGTAATTCAAATTAGAGGTTGTAGATTGAATATCAGGATTACCATTTTCACATTGGAATTTGTTCCTGCAATCAACTTCTTCAATGTTACAAAGTTTCGTTGGGAAGCATCTTCGGGAATCCACCAACTGCTCAGAACAGGGCTGTCCCCCAAACTGAGATGGGCGTAGCAGAGACCTGCTCCGAAACTGAAAGGAAGCAGAGGAGAAAACCCAAGATTGTTCTTTGTTCTTGATAGTTTCCTGTTTAGTCCACATAAACTGTTCAATATATATTAGAAATAAGAGATAATAAAACTACATAGCTCTTATATAGCTTTTTCCTTAGATCCCACTGAGCAATGCACTTCTAAAAGGCTGGAAGTTTTAGTTGGTGTGGATGAGACCACTCCCCCCACCATAGTCATATGATTTCCCCAAAATTATGCTCATTAAACTGCAAAATTAGGAGGGAGATCTCATAAGAATAGACAGCTGCTATAGCAAATTGGCTGCATTCAATACTAAATTCTGACACAGTAATTCTGATGGACCTTTATCAGCCACAGTTTAGAGTTCCCATTATTTGTCCTCTAAAATCTATGCTAGAAGGCAGTATAATCTTAACCATTTCCTATTTAAATATAACTATTTGAATGATTTATTCTTGTTCAACATTATTTTTATAGCAATTACATATCAATATGGCCAAATAGTTCCTTTTACAACTTACATTTTCATAAATATGCAATAAGCCTGGTCATTTTTACCTAATAGTAGCACTAATGTCATATGTTGCTCTGGTGCATAACACCATGCCTCCCTTCATCAGAATACAATCTTCAGAATCACCCAGGGAAGGTATTTGTTCTATTGCTCAATATGTGCCACTGCTGCTTGTCTCTGGGAAATGCCTGTGGACATGTGCTCTGGTGTATGGCACGTTGCCCTGGGTGGGGTAGGGGAGGGGAGGCTGGCCCCAGCCTTACCTGGGGTCCTGGGGGCCTCCAGGGGATGCAACCATGGTAATCCAGCAGCATGGAGCCTGTCTGGCAGCTGGGGCATAGCTCTGGTTGGCCAGGCTGTTTTCTGGTGGCACATGCCACCCTACTTTATAAGGTCTGGGTTTTTTTGACACCAGGATTTCCTAATGTCAGTCCTGCCCCCATGCCCCTCCCCCTCCCCTGCAAATTAGCAGCATGAGGCAGGGAATGTCTGCGCATCCACGCTCGTCTGGATGCACCCATAGAGTTTAAGGCAAGATCATTAGATTATCTAAGGATGATCTCCTGTGTATCATGAGACATTAAATATAAGCCATATATTAAGACCATACTTTGTTTGGCTAATTTGAATTGGTATTTTTTCAACTTTCCACTGTTTGTTCTTGTTATAACTGTCTGTGCTAGGTTACCCAGTGGAGGGACTTACACAAGTCATCTCTCAATATTCTTTCTGGTAAGGTTACCAGATTGGGCATCCTGTACAAAGCCTAAATCATTTTTGTTGGTTCTTTTCTTCCCTTTCTTCAATTTCAAATACTGTTTTTAAAATGAGGAAAAGACGACAAGAATTGTATAGAGCATTTCTAATACTGATCTCATCCTTGCTATGTATAGAGGTAGTATCACTTCCCTTAGCCTACTTACCTTTCCCCCATTTACACATTCAAGTATCACATTAACTGATTTTGTCTCACTCTCATGCAGGGACCTCATGTTCAGTTACTTATCCCCTATATGCCTTCTATGCCATTCAGTCACTAATTTCCAGAATACGTTCTCCCATTCTGTACGCCTCAGTTACTACTTGTTCCTAGATGCATAACTTTACATGTGGCTGTATTAAAATTGATTATCCTCATTACTCTGCTCCATTTCAAATGATAGTGATACGCTAACTTCAGTTAAATAGAAGAAAATAATTTAAGTGGTCACTGAACTAGATGCTTGGTGCTGCAGGTTTTTGATTTGAGCACTGTAGGAAAAAGCGGCACTCCAGAACGGGTTGGAATTTTCAGACTGTTGACTTTCTTGAGGAACATTTCACTGACATGATGAATCTTGACTACAACATTAAGGGCCTTATCAGACTTTATGCTGTAAGCTAAACATATATCAACTGGCTTAGTATTGTTTGGCTTCATGGAGCAGTCACACAGTGAGGTGAAAAACTTGCTCTGCCTGCTTCTCCCCTACACAGCTGTGACTTACCACTAGAGGCTTGGTGAGCAGGAGCTAGGGAAAAAACAGACTTGCTGTGCCCACTGGGCAGAGCAAGTGCTGCAGTTCTGGGGTACTTGGCAGCTGCAGTGCCCCCTGGTTTGAGCAGTGATGGGGAGGTGGTCCCCTCCCTCCCCCTTCTCCCTCTTCTCCCCCTTCTGTTTGGACTGGCTTGCTTGTATGAGTTGTGGTGTGAGGCACTCCAGGGCTGTGGTGTTTGCTCTGCCACACTGCCCTAGGGAGTGAGGCACTGTGCCTGGCCCTGCTGTGCCCTGGCATCTCTACTCACCCATTGCTTCCTGGGATGCTGAAGGACTTCAGCATGGATAGAAAAGCTGTGGAGAGTGGCCACAAGTTAATGGAACAGGAGCAAAATTAGGCAGATTAGAGATAAACCTGCTCTGGAGTGGCATAACATTAAGCTGAATAAGGAGTGCTTTAAGACACTTAAAGGAGGCTAACATGTAGCCAGTCCAGGGGTTAAGAGCTCCAGAAGCCACCTAAAATTAACATGTAACAAGGCCCTCGTTAAGAAAACCATCTCTAACTTTCTTTGATTCTTTGTGGTTTTCAGCCAGTTCTTGCTGACTACGTACAAATGAAGGAATGGTTTATTGCAGAGTTGTCCAGCTTCAGTGGGGCTGGGGGCCTCATGCAGCATCGGCATGTGGTCCCTGAGTGGTACGTCATGTGAGCTATGTGCTGTGGGATTCCACCCCCGCAGCTGTTCAGGCAGCATCATGTGGCCACCCAGGACCCCCCGAGTCCTGCTGCATGGGCAGCACTGGTGGTACATACAGCCCTGTCATGAGGTCTGCACTAATGACAACATAGCCCCCACCGCCATCCTCCCCCAGGATTTCTCTCCTTTCCCCTGCAAGGAGAAGGGTGTGCAGCCTTCTCCCAGGTTCTCTGACAGCACAGCAATGTGAGAGGCAGCTGCAGGGACCTGCAGACCATATGCTGGCCCCCCATATGCCCTGCAGGCCAGTAGCTGGTTTATTGCACTGCAATTAACACCACCTCTCATGACCTGGATCATAACATCTGTTTTCCCACTCCCATCAAACCAGTTTTATTTTCTACCTACTTGTTTTTTAACACATGGATCACATTCTGACCAGGGACCCAAATCTCCAAGCTGGCAGTTGATAGGACATGCCTGTTCATTGCATGCCCGGGATTCTGAGAGTGTGCAAAGCTTGTCACAAGAATTTTTTATATAATAAGTATCATATATTATTTGCCTGAAAAATAAGATTACCATTAGTGAGGTATGGTGCAATTACAGCATTTCTGCTACACTTACAGGGGGAGCCAAAAGTAAAAAGACACATGATTTGAAAATCAGTTTTAGTTTTCAGCAGTTTACAATCAGGAAAGAATGAGAGAGAGAAAAAGGCAGAGAGAAACAGATCATGAAACAAAAATTCTTGTAGATCTTAAGAAACATGTTTAAAATCATGTTCCCATGTACAGGAAAGGTTAGTAAGTCGGCTTATGCACATACTTTTGTCCCACTTTAATTCTTAATATTGAATAATTGCAATGTTTTGTATGCTTCACAGAAGATTTTAAAATTCAATTGTCATATAAATATAGTAATTAGTGAATCATTCACGTGACCTAGCAAGCAGTGGAAGCAGCTATTTCCAAAGGCAAAATAAGAATTTTTGCACCTGTTTTTTACTGTAAACTCTTAGGTGTTTATAAGTCTTCCAATAGCAGAGTGATTCTCTTCCTGACTGAAAACTTGAAACAAAACAGACCTCTAAAAAATCAATACATTAAAGCAACGCAGTAATCTACGCCAACCTGTCTCTACTCTGGATTCCATAATTGCATGTTTTTGAACACCTGGACCAAGAACTCCATGCATATTGCTCACAATTACATCCCAGGCTGCTTTCAGTTGCAGTGCTCAGCAGAATGAAGAATATTAAAATAGTCTTGTCCATAGTTGGAAGGTGTCCAGCTGCAGTAAAAAAAAAATGTATTATTCATTGTATTCTACTCACAGGCAAATACGTGCTCAGAATTCATTAAATATGTCAGCTGCCCCTGGGTCACATCAGGGACTAGTTAAAAAAGAAGTTTTTTGCATTTAATCTTTACTTTTAATAACAGCTAACCACACTCCCTTGTCTTTATACATGCCTGCAATTTGTATACATGCATGCATACATACATATGGAGATGTAGAACAAGTTAAGAGATCTACTCCTGCTATCAACTTCTCAGCTCTCTTCCCATTCAGAGAATTGGGCACATGAGTCTTTATGAAGTGAGTTTATACTTCTCCCAAACTGTAGGCTAAATATCCCTAAAGGAGGCTCTGTGATCAGCCATCTTCCCACTATCAACAGGAACATGGTTGGAGGGTGCAACAGACAGGTCAGCTGTCCAAGAACCAAGTGTTCTCTGTAGTTGCTTTATGCTCCCTGGGTATCAGGGATACAGGATTCATGGGGCTAGGAGGACAATAAATAAAGGGAGCTAGTGGTATAGCGGTTACAGCAGTCACCAAAAAGGGGAATCAGAAGGTTCTGGTCATTGCTCCGCAAACAATTTGTGCATTTCACATTAAACACTTACTGGATAAAAACCAGAAGCACCCAGAATCTAGGCCTACATAAATGAAAAGAACAAAGCACCACACTTTAGCCATGATGCAGTAGGCCAGATTCTACAGACCCTCTGTCTCTCTCTAAGTGGCTACTACCTAACTGAGGGACCACGTCCCAATTCCCAACTCATCTAAACTAGGGAGTCTCTCTCAAATAGTAACTTCTATCACAGCAGTTCTTACCATTGTAATTACGGACCTAATCACTATGGTACAGAGTCAGGCTCATTCTTGAACTATTTCTATTTCTTTCTCTGGCTCCATGACTCTTGTATTCTTATTTGTAAAATGGCTGTGCCTCTTAAATAGGAGAGATGATAAATGTCCACTGTGGAGACCATTATATAATCTGGTGGTTAGGGCCCTGTTGTAGGAAGTAGAAAATAATTATTTAAATCCTCCAAGGCTGAGAAAGGCCTAAAACCCAAGTTTTGCATTGCTTGGTAAGTGATCTGACCACTACTATTATTCAAAGAGTGGCATTACCTTTTCTTCTCCTTCCTCTAGCCTTTCTGAATGAAAGTGACTGTGGTGGCTGTGCTATATACCGTAAAAGGCAGGATAGATTTTCATCTTATAGACTAAATAAGGTAGATATTTAGGTACATTTACCACAAGATGTCATAGGCTGAAGCTTACTTCATCAGATACTGTGGGCAAAAAGCAGAGTATAAGAAGGAGACAGAAATCAGAATATGAGACAGACAGACAGACAGAGCTGGAGGAGATGAGAAAACCACCAGTAAAGTCATAGGAACAAATGGGTCACAAAACTAACTCAGGTAACAGGATAAGAATCCATAATCCCTATTTAAACTATACTTGACTATCCAGTCTGTGAGTGACTTCTTGGTCCACAGTTTCCTGTTCAGATTGGTTTTTAAAAGTTTGCTGTCTAAAAACAGCGACCCTCAGGTCAGTGATATAGTTTCAAGGGAGGTTAAAGGGTTCTGCCAGAGGTTTGCATGTCTCCCTGTAACTCATATCAAAGAGGTATTCAGTCATTCTCACAAGTAGGGATTGCCCAGTCTATCCAACATAGACAGAAGAGGGGCACACTAAGTAGATAATTGCACTGGTAGAGGTGCAAGTAAACAAATTTTGGATGTTATAGTGATGACATGATCTGTACTGATGTTGGGACACAGAAGAAACCTGGGCCCATTGCAAGGCCTGGTGCCTTGGTGAGACTGGGAGCTAAGAAGCCTGTTGCTTGAGAGATGCCATTTGAGGTTTGGGTGTTGTCTGTAAGCCAGGACCAGTTTGTCCCCCATGACTGCTTTGAAATGGTGCTATATACTTTGGTTAGTCTATAAGGTACCAATCTACCCTACCTTCTATTTGACTGAATCACTGACTTACCCTGCAGATTTAGCTCTTAGGGTAGAGAATGCCATGCAGACATCAGATTCTTTACCAAATGTTAAGGTTTGGTCCAGTTATATGTAAAGGATCAATAGTTGCAATAGACTGCCTTGGATGAGATTTTTAAATGAGCCTAAGGGATGGTACTTAGTTGCCTAATGCCCTTAGGTGCCTTTGAAAATTCCATCCATAACTATCCATCATACTTTTAACTTGTTCACACAATAAACATGAATGATCACATTTTTTACATATGCAGACTTACCCTGGTGTGTCTCACAGAGCCGAGGAAACCGCTAAATCCCAAATCTGCTTAATAATTTATGAAAGGAGACGGCTGTCTGCAAAACAAATGGAATCTTCTTTCATAGATATCTGTAAGCCAGACATTTATGAGAATAGTTTATCTGTGTCCCCTTAAAGCAAGGAATATACTGATCCTCTGATTCAGAATCTTTTGTTTAATCTAGTTACGTTTTAACAGAACCCTAATCTCATTTGTAACTTCTTTATCTATCTACAAAACCAAAGTCAACTGTCAGCACTAAGTCACAAAGTTTTAAAGCCAACTACAGACAAATACAGAAGTGTGCTGCCCAGGGATACAGAATACAAGAACCATTCCTGCTGAGCTGAAAAAAATTGAGGAATTACTTTGCTTTCTTAAATTTTGTCAGGAGGACAGCAAATGCAAATGAAGACCTGTTTAAAGTGATGATGGGATTCTTGAGTTCAAGACCGGGCCTCTGCCTTAGAAGCTGAGTGAGTTCAAAAGGAATCGACCCCTACTGTAATAGATTTATTATACACTAGTAAAGTGGCTGTTATCATGGCTATGGTATAGTCAAGCAAGTGTTTGCCAAAATGTCTATTCTTTGTGAGATTCTTGTCCTTCAATGTCTTTACACACAGTTACCTCTGTGAACCAACTTCCAAGAGGAATGGTGCTGGCTCCTACCCTGGGGAAGACTAGATGAGAAGGCTAGATGAACACCTTGCTGAGGTCATTTGACCCCAATACTTTTTCCTCCCAAGGCAGGGGGTCGGACTTGATGATCTGCTCAGGTCCCTTCTGACCCTACGAACTATGAAACTATGAAACTATGAATGCATTAACCATGGAGGGCATCTTGGGACCCTCTGGGTTAAAATATGGGGGGAACATAGAGAAGAGGATATACTCATAGGAGTCTATTACAGACCTCCAAACCAAGAAGAACTGGATCTCGAACTGGCCGAGCCTGCATATTCTTAATGTATGATAGTCATGGGAGACTTCAACCTCTCTGACATCTTGTGGGATGAGCACATGGCCAGGTCTGACTCGTCACATAACTTCCTCACCTGCATTGATAACCTGTAGCTAATGCAAGAGGTATACAGGCCAACTAGGGGAGAGGCACTGCTGGATCTGGTTCTGGCCAAAGGGGATGATCTGGGGAGTGATCTGAGGATCGAGGCCAAGCTTGGTGACAACGACCATAATCTGATTGCTTTCTCTGTCCAATGCGGGGTGAGGAAATACCTCAGTAAAAAGAAATCCTCAACTTTGGGAAGCCTGATTTACACAAACTCAGGAGACTGGTCAGTCAGGCACTAAGGGACCATGGCCCCCTAGGAAGTGGAGTCTATGAATAGTTGTTCCTAAAGAACTCAATCTTCAAGGCACAAGGAAAGTCCATCCCATCCCACAGGGAACGCAGTCAGAGGGCAGGGAAGCCCCTTTGGCTCAACAGGGAACTTGTGGGTCTCCTGAAACAAAAAAGAGAAGCCTACACCAGATAGAAAACTGGAATCATCACCAAGGAGGACTACTCGGCACTAGCCCGTACCTGTAGGGAGCGGTCCAGAAAAGCCAAGGCAGCAGCCAAACTCAGGCTAGCCACTGGAATCAAGGGTAACAAAAAGTTATTCTTCAGATATGTGGGAAGTTGGAGGAAGAACAAAAGCAACATTCACCCCATGCAACATCAAATGGGGCAGCTGATGTCTGAAAAGGCCAATCTCCTAAATGATTACTTTGCATCAGTTTTCCATCTGCCCTCCATTCAATCAGATGCAGACTGGCAAAGTTCACGGACAACACTAAATGATGGGGGAAGGAGGTCATGCTAGAGAACAGGCAGGGATACAGGCTGACCTGGACACACTTTCAAAATAGGCAGACCTAAATCTGATGGCATTCAACATAGAGAAATGCAGGGTACTTCACCTTGGGAGAAAAAAACAGCATCATACTTATGGAACATGGGATTCTTCAGCCTGGCAAAGAGAAGGCTCAGGGGCGACTTGGTGGCTGCCTATAAGTATATAAGGAAGGGGGGGTACATCAGGATCTGGGAGAACAGTTGTTCACCAGGGATCCCCAAGGGATAACTAGGTCCAATGGCCACAAAATTCTAGAAGGCCGATTCAGACTTGATATAAAGAAGAACTTCTTTACAGTCTGAGTGTACAAGGTCTGGAACAGACTCCCCCCAGAGGTGGTTTAAGCACCTACACTGGACTCATTCAAAAGTCATTTGGATGTTTATCTTGCTGGGATCATCTGATCCCTGAAGACTCCCTGCCTCTGGCAAGGGGGCTGGACTCGATGATCTCACAAGGTCCCTTCCAGCCCCTAATGTCTATGAAATCTATTAAATAACCTGTGAACATTGATTTGATTCAGCCACGGGCTTTTTGACTGTCTGTATTTAGCCTAAATAACTACATTGAAAATAATGAAAATTATTCTGTATATGCATCAGGAGAACGAGGCTTGGGAGCTGAGGGGGCGCACATGGGCAGCCAGCACACGTGTGCCCACCTACCCACACTTACTGGCTGTGGAGGTGGCGTCAGCAACAGTGGCAGAGGCGGCAGCTGATGCCACAAGGTAAGTGAGGAGGGTGAAGGGAGCTGGCACAGCTGCAGAGGATCCAGAGGGGAGCGCCCCAGATCCCTCTTAAATGAGCCGGCAGGGAGCCGCACTCCCAAGCCACGCACAGGCAGCGCATGCAAACAGAGCGTGCAGACAGACACTCTCTGAAAGGACGTGCTGGTGTTCATGCAAGGCAGGCTTGCAGCAGGAGCCAGGAAGGAGTCTGCGCAGCAAGAGAGAGAAGACTCACAGCTTCACGGACATAGTAAGAACACGGGGAGTGGCTACTAGGTACCGTGACCTGGCAGTAAGGCTGTGGAGGGCGGCCTCTAGGGATCCTGCCCCAGTGGTGTCACCTACCCTGGGCTCTTCTGAGGCCTCCACCCAGACAGAGCCCATGGTGGTGCTGGTGACCCCTTTCATAGATTTCATAGACATTAGGGCTGGAAGGGACCTTGGAAGATCATCGAGTCCAGCCACCCACCCAAAGGGCAGGAACTCAGCTGGGGTCATAGGATCCCAGCAAGATAAGCATCCTATTTGCTCTTGAAGGTGTTCAGTGTAGGTGTTTGAACCACCTCTGATCACAGGCTGTTCCAGACCTTGGGGGCTCAGACAGTAAAGAAATTCTTCCTTATGTCCAGCCTGAAATGGTCTTGTAGTAGTTTATAACCGTTCGACCTCATCATCCCTTGGGGTGCTCTGATGAACAAACATTCCCCCAGATACTGGTGGTTTGGATACCCTTGCCCCCCTGCCTGTGGGGGCTGCCTGGCTGGGACCCAGAGGCTGTGGGTGGGAGAGGGGTCTGGAGGCTCCCTTGCCTGTCCCTCTTGTGCCTGATTTTGGGCCCTGGAGGAGCAGGTGAGGGAGCTCAAGGCTGAAGTGAGCAGGCTACAGGAGATCAGGGCTGTAGAGGATGAAATTGACACATTTCCATTCTCTGCAGGATCAGTCTTCAACAGACAAACCTCCTGGGAGAGATACACAGCTGAGGAATGGAAGAAGGTGACCACCAGAACCAGGGCTGCTTGGGCTAGCACGGTGGTGGCTACCCAGGTACAATTGGGGAACAGGTTCGAGGGCTTAGCAGCCTTAGAGGGGAAGGTCAAGGAAGATGCCTCCGGGGGGGGAGACAGTGGCACTCTACACACGGCACAGTCTAAACATAGATGGAACACCATGAGAAAGAAACGCCAAGTCCATGTCATCGGAGATTCCATCCTGAGGGGAATGGAGGGTCCCATCTGCCTACCCTGACCCCACGGCATGTGAGGTCTGCTGCCTGCCTGGGGCTCAGATTTAGAATGTTTCAGGCATGATCCCAGACCTCATTCAGCCGTCAGACCAGTACCCCATGGTCCTAATCCATGTGGGAACAAATGACGTGGTGGGGAGCAGTCCAGACAGCATCATGAAGGACTACGAGGCCCTGGGAGCCAAGCTTAAGGAGACAGGGGTGCAGATGGTATTCTCCTCTATTCTCCCAGTAAGTAGATATGAACAGCACCATGAGGCCTGCATCGGAGTAGTCAACCAGTGGCTTCGGAGTTGGTGCTACCAGGCAGGCCTCAGGTTCCTTGACAACAACCCGCATTTTCACACAGGGGTCATGCTCAGGTGGGATGGGCTTCACTTCTTCCCTAAAGGCAAGCGTGTCTTTTCTTCCAGGTTGGCTGATCTCATATGGTGTGCTTTAAACTAGCTTCGCTGGGGGATGGGGCCACAGGGGGACATGACGACACTTCCCAGCCACGACAAGTAATGAGCACAAAAAGTACCCAGGTAAGAGAAAGGGGTCTGGATAGTCCTGGGTTTGGGAGGGTGGGGGGTGCATACACCCTCAGGAGGCCTTAAATGCCTCTACACTAACGCTTGTAGTATGGGGAACAAGCAGGAGGAACTTGCCGTCCTGCTAGCTAACACAAACCTGGACATAGTGGGGCTCACCAAAACTTCGTGGGATTCAATGCATGATTGGGTGATAAACATCAAGGGCTATAGACTGTACAGGTGGGATAGAACAGGGAGGAAAGGTGGGGGTGTGGCGCTCTACATCAAAGAGCAATACACGTCCTCAACAAACAGCACTAGGTCAGAGGAGGGGCAGACTGAAGTGCTCTGGGTTAGAAAACAAGGGCGTCAGGGGGAAAGGGACTTAATGTGGGGGTCTACTACAAACCACCCAACCAGGGGGAAGAACTGGATCAGGAAGTCTCAGGTCAGCTCATGGAGGCAGTTAAGTAAAGGGACGTGGTCATCATGGGTAACCTAAACTACCTGGACATCTGCTGGGAGGAGCAGTCAGCCAGGTCTGACCACTCACACAGGTTCCTAGCTGAGATACAGGACCTCCACCTAACTCAGGAGGTGCACAGTCTCACCAGGGGAAATGCTGTGCTGGACCTGGTGCTGGCCACAGGTGACAGGGACTGCGGGTTCTTGACCACCTGCGCGATAGCGATCATCGCCTACTGGAATTCACCATCCAGCGCAGGATGTCAAAGGCCTGCAACGAGGCAGCAGCCCTTGACTTCAGGAGGGCTGATTTCAATGAGTTAAGGAGATTAGGCAGGGAGGCACTGAGGTCCTGGAGGGGAGGGGAGTTGGGAGTCCAAGATAAGTGGTCGTTCCTTAAGGAGATGATCCTCTGAGCCCAAAGGGTGACAGTCCCAACGCAAATCAAAGCAGGTAAGAGTGCTCAAAAGCCCCCATGGCTCACCAAAGGCATTCAGGAACATCTGAAAGCTAAAAAGGAGGCATACACCCAATGGAAGGGAGGGGCCATCACCAAGGAGAATTATACTTCCATTGCTCAAGACTGTAGTGGGGCTGTTAGGAAGGCTAAGGCGGAGACAGAACTGAGACTAGCGACCCGGATCAAAGATAACAAGAAGTCCTTTTTTAGATACATAGGGAGTAAAAAAAAGGCACTGGGTAACATGGGGCCTCTGCAGGACACGCTTGGAAATCTGGTGGTCACACCAGACAACAAAGCTGACCTCTTTAACAAATTATTTGCCTCCATTTTTCTGAGCGGGGACTAGGACATCCCCCACACTGGGATTCCAGACGGACCTAGGGGAGGCATAGCCAGGCCTAGGGTCAGTGAGGACCTAGTCAGGGAACTTCTGGTGGGACTGGACGTGTTCGGATCATCAGGTCCAGATAATCTCCACCCCAGGGTGCTAAGGAAAATGGCAGAGGTCATTGCGGGACCCCTGGCACAACTTTACAAGCACTCGTGGTGCTCTGG
>NW_017729024.1:154791797-154802030 GCF_001723915.1 Gavialis gangeticus | reverse complement strand
TACCCTGGGGGTCTTCAACAGGAGGCTGGATAATCACCTTATCGGGGTCATTTGACCCCAGCATCCTTTTCTTCCCATGGCAGAGGGTCGGACTTCATGATCTGCTCAGGTCCCTTCCAACCCTACCAACTATGAAACAAATACCATATTTGGGCCTAATAGCTCCTGTTTCTTGGCTATTTCTGTTTCTTTATGTGATCCTGATTCTCCACCTACCTGAAGTCATTATGCATTCACATTCAAAAGGGGGACCTCAAACTCATGAGTTATAGGGAATACTTTACTACTAATTTATCTTCTTGCTTATAGAGAAGCAATCTTCTGAAGAGGATATAAATCTGTACGTAAAATTTGAAAATATAGGATTATATTTGCTTAAATTAGCTTTTCTCCACCTTGCCCTTCTTTTCTGTCTTAGGAACAACTTGGGAATTCTCATTCTAAGAGGTGCAGCATGCAAATTATAGGCCTAAAAGGGAAAGAACAGATGCTGTTTTGCCTTCCAGCCACTTTTGTATCTGTCCCTTTCTAAGCTGCCTTAGAAACGGGACTGGCTCTAAATCAAAGACTTTTTCTTGGGGTTGCCCTAAGGGCCACTATACCATGTGGAATCTGCAGCACCACATGCAGTGATCCAGCCTCTATCACACATAACAAAGCCTCCAGTATGGAGCTTGCAAAAGGTTTGTCATAAAGCAGGATTACAGCTGTCCTGAAGGTCCACTATTATAACTATGCCTATTATACATACACCTAAATTAGACCTTATAATAGGTCTACAATTATACCACTCCATCTCTTTTAGGCAGCACAAAGGGGCTGGCAGGTGGGATGAATATCATAATCTCCACATCTGAAAGTGAATATGTCCTACCATTTATCTCTGCCTTGGCAAGGCCACTGCATGTGCTGAGCCAGCCAACAAACATTTCTCCAATTTACGGGAAAAGTCACTGCTGTTATTGCCCTGTTACACAGTAAACAGCAGAGTTGCACAACAATATTTATACTATGCTCCTCTCAGGGATAGCACAAAAAATTGGTTCATTAAATCTCTTGATAAACATGGTTTTCTATGGTTATTTGTAAACTATATAATGAAAAACTCATTAAGCCCTATTGTCTAAACCTGTGCTACTAAGCAGTGATGTGATTTAATGCAGTAATTATATCACACAGAATTTTTGGTATATGTCTCAGACTAAAGCCCAAAGCACAAGATAAATGGGTATGCTGTCCTAGATAATTTACTGCCACTCAAATTTCCAGTTCATTATAATTTACCCGGTATAATACTAGAAATTGTGTGTTTCTCAGTTAAGCAGGACCAAGTCCGATTCCTTGCTTTGTCTTCTTTTTGAGACTGTGGCAATGCACTGGGGACAGAGAGCTGACTCATCTTAGGAGTCCTCTTCTGCAAGAGTGTCCCCATATGGCAGCTCTGTATCACTTGCAACTGTGGGAGACAGAGCAGCCTTGGGTCTAGGTCTCACTATCTCATGTCCAGGACTGAAAGCTTCCTAAACCTGCCCACTCTTTACATAAAGGAAAGCTGGGAAGCACTGGAAGATGTAGAGCAGAATCTCACATGCTATAACTTCCTTATGCAGTGAAGCAGCTTTTGTATTTTTTCCAGAGTGTAAAATTTAAACCACATCAGTAGAAACCATACCTGAACTTGCTTTCCAGTCATAGCATGTGGCACGTTCACAGGCACTTTCTTTAAACTACCACGGAAAGTTTTGTTCTTCCAGTAGCCTAGTTTAAGTTAGTAGCAGGAGCCAGCATACAAGGAATGCAATGGTTGCTTTCTGAGGCATTTTTTAGCTAGCTAATGACAGCTAACTTTGTCAAAGTATGTTCAGAAACTGCCTGCAGTTCACAGACATCTTCTGAGTAGTGGCTGCCACAAGACAAAAATAAAACCTTTATCAGGAGAGGAAAAAAAATGGGAAAAACAAAGAGGGTGCACGTCAAACTGGAAGCATTCCAGGATAAATTGGTATAGTTACTGTGCATAGAGCTCATTAATAAGGTTATAATGGACTGCAGTTCTATTAGAATCAGAAATGAGCAGTCCCATGTCTTCAATATTGTAAAATACTTTCAATGTGAATTTGACTGCTGGACTGCAGTCCAGACTACCAGACTGAGAACTGTTTTGATTTTGCAAGGTATGAGGACCTTGCACAATCTTTCTGACTGTACTATTGATCAGGTTGATGGCTTTTTTCAAAGGATTTAACTACTGATCCGCCATGTGGATGGGCTGGGGTGTAATATTTGAGCTTGATTGGGAGACAACAGACCTTTAGTGGGGTGGTGGGGCATAACAACAACATGTTAGCGAAACTGGTTGATATTTCTAACCAATGCCTGGCTCACATGATGGGAGATGCCGGTTTACCTGACCCACTATCTGTACTATAGGAAATTCTTATGAGAGGTATTTTATGATATGGTATGTTTCTGTATAGTTGTACTGTTTTAGGGCATGTTATCATCAAGTTATTTGTTCTGGCACCAAAATCAGTAAAATAAGATATAGGCAATCCCATTGTTTTGTTTTGAGTATAAAATTTAGCTCTAACTACTGTAAGTCGTTTAAAGGGACAGATGACAACCTATGTATTGAAAATCAGGATTGTTATTCTTCTCAAACAAACAGGATTGCTTGTTCCTCAATTCAGCAACACTAGTTTGATAGCCATGTCAGCCCCAAATACCAAGCTTTCAATATTACAAGGCAGGTAATTTAGCATAGAAAAGTTTTTGCACCACCTTGACGATAAAAGGTGACATTTTGCAGATCTGCCATTCTGTGAACTGAACAGTTGGAGAGTGAAGGAAAGAGTAAAACCAGGTGATTAATTTATTTTTTTATGGGAGGTTTTTATGGCTTCCTTGAAGGAGGAAGATGATGTGACTTTTACCCTTTTCTTTTTTCGAGAAGAAAAATGGGATCCCAAAAGAGCTTTTACTAGAGTGAGAGGATGAAGTATTTGCAGCAGAATCAGAGTGCAGAGGAATTAAAGTGCTGTGAAAATTGAATCCTTCCTCATTCTGTTCATTTTACAGCTAGAGTGGTAGGATTGCAAAATAAACTAACCCAAAGGGGATGCTGGCCTATTACAGCCTATTATTATTGAGAAACAAAGTTCTGAATTTTTCCAGGAGCCATGCACTTGAATGCTTAACATACAGCAAAATGATAAGAAAAAAATAATTTAATGAAGGACAGGTATTAGAGTTTGATGTTTACAATGCCTGCTAGAAAGCTGTATGCCCAAATAGGTATTTTCATATGAAAATGGGTCCTGAGAAATAAATCACTGTTGCTGTCTTTGAAAAGGCTTACAAGATGTGACTACAGCTACAACTTTCAACATTAAACTTTCAAGAAAACAGTGTTCAAAGATGCTCAAACTTAAAGCCTTAAAGAAGACTTAAAAGACACATTTGTGGAAAGTTTAAAAACTTTCTGTTAACTGTGATTGGATTGGATTTCCATTTGTCTCTTCTGTGTACTGCTGCACCCTTGTACTTCAGTTGGAATAGAAGGGGAAAAAACCTGAAATACCACAGCTAAGATATTCCTCACAGACTCTCCAGCCAATCTCAAACTAAAAAGCACTAAAAGCCTGATCCAAGAAGACTTCGAATCCGAAGAAATTACATATGTTCACCACTGGCTGTTTGAAACAAACCTCTAAACCTGCTGAGGTTTACTCATTTCTACTTGTGAGTGCCACAGTAAAGACGTCTGTGGCATCTCTAGCCTTTACTCCTGAGGGATGGTTTAAGCCAGAACCTCTTCTGGTCTCAGGTAGCTGGTATTATTAAATATTTGAAGCACCTTTCCTCTGCTCCCCAAATGGGGCAAGTTCTAATTTCTTTTTTATTTGGGGTTGGCACCTCCATTTAAACTGACTCCATGTTGAAGTCCATGCTGATTGTACAGACAAAACTGTACAGCATATAATTTGTTTGTATTAGTGGAAGAAAAGTATGTTCTTGTCTGATACTGTTGTTCCTACTTGCCTGAGACAGTCTTACTAAAGGATCACAATAGGTGATCATGTACATCAAATACACTTTCTCTAGACACGTTATACCTGCCACAGCAATGTGTGACAACAGGTCACAGTTTAGAAGACATAAATTAAAGGAATTTATGGTGAATTGTGGGTTTACCAACAGTCCTCTTTGTCCCCAGTCAAACAGGTTAACAAAAACTTGCATAACAGTGCAGAATCAGACTTAGATACCTTTTGTACCATTTTAAATTGCAGAAGGACATGTTGAATCAAGATCTGCCATCTGTTGAGATTTTGTTCAATGGAAACCTGAAAACAAGAATGCCTCCACTGTGAGAAACTGATGTCAGAGTCACTGGAGACTTGTGTATATTTAAAGAAACAGATAAAGCTAAACAAAAATCTCAGTAGGAATGTGGATCCTAGGAACTGCCAACATTTCATGAAAATGATTTTCTGTATATTTACAAAGGAAAACAATGGTCACACACAGGACCAGGTCATAAAAGCAGCCCCATGTTCATATGAAATTGTCAGCTCAAAGTGACACATACCAGAAAAGCAAGTGGTATCTCCCATTTCCGCAGGAAGGGCGCTAAAGGGCATTTTCTGTTGGTCATTTCACTTGAGAAAGTCCTAAACCAGCAGGAATCTTAATCTCAAGAAATGGAGATAAACCAAAGGATATGATACAACCAGATCTAATGGACTTACTGCAACCTGACGTCAGTGGAGTGATGTCTCAGGGGAAATCTGCAGGTCTTTGCAACCTCAGAGACTAACTGAATGGGTAGTTTGTAGTGAGAGTTATTGCTAATTTTGTCATTGTTGTTATATTTGGCTGGGCAAAGAAGATGCAAGGGAATATACCTTTCAAATCATCTCCCAAAAGCCAGTTGGAACCAGCTGTTGTGTTGTTTGGAGACTCATGTTCCACAATGGTAATGACTGAGTTAAAACACCCTGGCTCGGACCTCTGTCAGACTGCTTGATTCTCAGTGATCCCTGAACAATAAAGCAGAGATATATGCCCTAAATCACATACCCTGGCACATAAAAATTTATGAGAACATTATCTATGAAAAAGGCAAGCAAAAGTGGCCTACCCATAGGTCATTAACTGAAAGCTAGGGAAGTTCTTTTGTTGCATATGTTCTTTTTCTGCTTACAGTTTCTCTCATGTCCCCCTGGTCATTTTCTCCATTACATTCCAAAAATGTTTGGCAATGTGGCAACCTGCTGCAGGGAAACAGCAGCAAAAAAACAATTTTTCTTACAATAGCTCTCTCTGTCAGAAAAAAGGGGAAACCAAAGAGTATTCTCTGTCTTTTCTAGACAGAGAATATAATTTAGCATAGGATAGTAATTCCTCAAATATTCCAGTAGAAAACATCTCAGCTTCTGCTCTAATGATTTATTGCAGAATTGTACTGGTTTAACTCAAAATTTACCAGAAAAGTATGTGGACATTGTCCGGGGCAGGGGTTGCTGTCTATTGTTTTCGGCAAACCCCGCCCCTTTCTTCAGGGTCGTCCCCCTTATGACCCACTCAGAGTTGCTCCCCATCGGCTGTACACTTCCAGACCTCCTGCCACGACTTTGATGATCACCTGGTTCAGTGTTTATTGTCTGACATGTGTCAGTCCGAAGTTGAGACTCCGGGGTCTTTGGGGTGTCCCACGTAGCCAAGGGCTCTGCCGCCCCTACACCCTCGCCCGTTCCACCAAAGTAAAGGGACCACCCATCACACGTGTCCCTCATCAGTTCGTTAATGCAGATTCCACAATGGAAAAGGTAAATAACAACACAAAGTTAACAGCTAGGGTTTCTCACCCACCGGGGAGCGGCCTGAGCACCTTGATGGCCCCCTGGGTGTCTCCCTGTCCGCTGTGGGCGTCGGTGCCCTCCCTCAGGTGCTCCTCAGGCCTTTCATTCCCCTTCCAGGCTCCCTGGGGACCCTCGATCCCTTTAGGCACTGTTGAGGTCCATTCACCTCTTCGGTGTGCTCCTCTATTAAGGTAAATACAGCTCCCGGCTCCCACTGGGACAAACCGCTCTTCTGCGGCGTCTGCAGTTGCAGGGATGGCAATGCCGGAGGTTTCTGGCTCCCAGACCCGTAGGGGTTTCCCTTACCCCAGAAGACCCGGCTTTGGTGCTGAGCTACTTTCCTTCACCCCCAAGGGTTCCAGCCGGCCTTTCCTCCGCCACCGCTTGCTTCCGGTTCCTCCCTCCTGGCGGCAGTCGGCATTTCCTTTATGGGGCCCCGAGCTGCTGAGAGCCCCTCCTCCTGGGCACACCTGCGGATGGTAAGTAATCCGGCCCTGGGACTTTGTGCCACGGGGCGTACTGCGGCTCTATTAGCACCATGGCATGGGGTTTTAGGGCACGCCGGCTCCTCTCCTCCCCCAGAGACATATTTATAAAACATAAGCCTGGCTCATTTCACTCGAGGCGCAGGTTGAAGTTAAATCTATATGAGCTATCCCAGCTTTAGACAAAGAAAGGCACATGCAGAGGGATTTTTATGGTAAAATTGATGTAAATTTGCACTTAGGGCCTAAAATTCTAACAATTTGCTTCTACATAAATAGCAGATTGTGCAACCAGTATCTACAGCAAATCTGTTCTTCAGCAAACAGAAATCACATAAGATATTTGAGCAAAAAGTTGATCTGGCTCAAACTCCTCCTAGCTTCAGGAAAGACAAGAGGAAGAGTCACAAGCACAGGAAGCTCCAATTATGTACCAAATGCCTTGATGAGCAGAATGCACACAGTGTGCCATTTGTTTCAAATAAGCAGTCTATTATCTTTAGCATCTTGCTAGCAGTTAGGGATTGAATTGGATAGTATTCTTACCATTGCCCTCTGGAATTTATTTTTTTAATCAACTTCTTCTATGTTGCAAAATTTAATACAGAAACACTACTGGGAATCTACCTGATGCTCAGTACTGGGCTCTACTCTAACTGAGGTGGGTGTAGTAGGGACCTGGGTTAAGTACAGATAGTCAAAAAGCCTCAGGAAATATTGATTCAATCTTTGCAGGTTAGTCAATGCTGTGTAGATTGAACTGATAAGCAAGTGAACAGAAGCTGGGGGGTGCTAGAGCATGCCTCCGTGCTCTGCTGGAACAGATAGATAGCTTGAACCACAGCTAACTTCTGCTCACCTCGTGAGGGAGGGTTTGCTGGGAGGTGCAAAGCATCCTGGGCTGCTGGGGGACTGTGAGTTAACTTGAATCTTCAGAGGATCTGGGACAGAAGTTCTCTAAACTGATTTAACCTAAATAGTTAAGTCTGGTACTACATCCATCCAGGTTTATCTTAAACTGGTTTGGGCAATTTTGAAAGCAGTTTATGTGCACTGAATTTGTGTTACAGATTTGAACCTGTCTCCAATCACTTATACCAGTTTATGTGTAATTTCTGCCCTTAGCCCTCATGCAACCGTGAGACAGATAGAAGGTGGGTAGTCAAATGTTACTCATTATCTAGCTAGGACACCTTCATGCATAGCCGGAAAAAATGCACACAACCGAGTGCTTCTGAACAGGTTGCTACTACCACAAAACAAGGGACAGGAGGGGATAACAAAATTTACCTCCAGCGACTGGATTCTCATCATGCCAATGTTCAAAATAACGATTCGTTACATGTCTTGTCTGAGAGCTATGATACTCTGGAAGGAATATGCTACTGACTGTTAAAAATCAAAAACAAATGCTTTCCATGGGGACAGTGTAAGTTGTTGGGTTTTAATCCACCCTGACTTTAACTACTATGTAGCATCTAGTAGCGGGGTTTCCATATAGTAATGGGGAAACTCAGTGAATATTGTGCTTTGGGCAAGATCAGAAGATCTGTGTCTTATGTCACCAAACATTATTCTCTTGAGTTTAGAAGGCTGAGCAGGAAATGTAAAAACAGATTATTTGAGAAATTTCTAGTCAAGTATTTCTTAACCAGAATTTGAGTGATTCTCAGCAGCACTGTGGAGTGCCATGAAATACTGTTAAGGTTACCACACAGTATTAGCACTGTTAGGTGTGTAAGCATCTACACATGATTCACAAACTCATAGATTTCAAATAGGATCCCATAGTGACAAAATCATTCTGACCTGTCTTAGTCTTTCCAAGTTCTTTGCAGGAGAAGAACTGCTCTATTATTTTTTTCATAGTCAAATAAGGAGCAAAAGCTAAGAGCTGACATTTCTGAGGTGTGCCTTGAATCTAATGAGGTTGCTAAGGTAACTACTGTCCTAGTTCTTCACATTTTTTGTTGATACAGGAATATTGGGATAATAGTGTATATATTGCTGGTTTTCAAATCTCTTCTGTAAGTCTCTTACAGTTTATCAGTTCTTGAAATGTTACCTCTTAAAATGCTAAATTTTCATTGCTCAGTTCTGGGTACTCATCTTGTAAATTTTAAGCAGTTAGACACAGCCACATGAAAGCCATTTAAATGAAAATTAGGATCACATATGATTTCATGGTATTCTCTTTCGCCTCAATGGAAAACTCTGTACTTAAATTTATGAAGCCAAATATTGTACTAGTTTAACATCAGTCAGGTTTTGCATAAACTAACCATTTAAGTGGCAAACCCGTTTCTAGAGAGAGGTAGTTAACTATGTTAATCTAAAGTCAGGCAGAAGGCAGGGTAGATTTGCACCATATAGACTAAATCAGAGATATGTAGCATAAGCTTTCATAAGTAGAGGGCTTACCTCTTCAGGGACTGCCACAGATCAACACCAGACTTGCAGAACTGAAATAGCATACAAAACCAGATGTAATATCCAGACATAACAGCCATTTACTAAGAGATCTCTGTAGAAGCTCATGACAAATGCCTTCACTCCTTAAAGAAGATGAGGGAAATAAAACTCTCTAAACTTACATGCTTCAACAGCGACCCTTCAATCCATGGTAACATTATAAATCTACTCAACCACACCCTTAGCCTGAACAAGCTGTCTGTACTAGCCCGTGGTTTTTCTTTCTGTCCACTATGCAGTTCAAGAAGGTGCAGCTGTATGGAGGCTGAGGCATTTTTTGGCCACCTAAAACTAAGAGAATATTTCCATGACAAGAAGCCAGACAATAATCAACACACCACATACCTGAGCCATACCCAGCACAAGAAGGACAGGTCCTAGATTCCACCTGGATCCAGTCCTACTCTAGACCTGTACATAAACCATCTCTTCCTCTGCACCCACCATGAGATTAGTTTTAAAAAAATCTTACATTACAACCTTAGTCCTGCAAAACAGAGAGCTATACTCAGCCTTTAAAATACCCTGGTATCATCATACAACAGGCTGATAAGGAGCATACCACTGTTGTCATGGGCAAAACAGCAAAAATACAAGTGTAAAAGACAACTTTCCAACACAGTTGTACAAACTCTTGACTGAGGATCCCACCGTACAACACCAAAAGGAATTAGATAAACTCTTAAAGAAGCTCCCCCTGAAAACATAGAAGTGATTAATACTGCTGCCTCCTGGGAGCCCAGTTTAGGCAATTTTAACTCATTACCCAAGACTTCGAGGGCTACAGACTGTACAGGTGAGACAGAGCAGGGAAAAAAGGGGGTGGGGCGTAGTGCTGTACATCAAAGAGCAATACACATCCTCAGTGATCAGGATGGGGTCAGAGGAGGGGCAAACCAAGACGCTCTGGGTAAGAATGCATGGGAGTCATGGGGAAAGGGACTTGATAGTGGGTATCTACTACAGACCACCTCACCAGGGGGACATACTGGACCTGGAATTCTCAGGTCAGCTCACAGAGGCTGTAAAGTCAAGGGATGTGGTTGTCATGGGTGACCTAAACTACCTAGACATCTGCTGGGAGGAGCAGTCAGCCAGGTCCGAGCGCTCATGTAGTTTCCTAGCTGGGATATAGAACCTCCACCTAACCCAGGAGGTGCACAGGAAATGCTTTGCTGGACTTGGCCCTTGCCAGAGGCAATGACCTGGTGAGGGGTCTGCAGGTACTTGATCCCCTGGGCGACAGTGATCATCACCTGCTGGAATTTACTATCCAGTGCAGGATGGAGAAAGCAAGCAGTAAGGCAAAAGTCCTTGACTTCCGGAGGGCCAACTTCAATAAGCTAAGAAGATTAGCAGGAAAAGCATTGAGGTCTTGGAGCTTCAATGAGATGGGAGTCCAAGATGGGTGG
>NW_017729024.1:154790235-154791786 GCF_001723915.1 Gavialis gangeticus | reverse complement strand
GGAATGGACTACCAAGGGAGGTGGTGCTCTTTCCTACCTTGGGGGTCTTCAAGAGGATGCTGGATAGATACTTGGCTGGGATGTTATGACCCCAGCAGTCATTCCTGCCCAATGCAAGGGGTCAGATTTTATGATCTGTTTAGGTCCCTTCTGACCCTAAGCACTGTGATACTATCTACAAACCTGGCAACCCGGGACATCTTGTTGACTCTGACATTGGCACTGTCATGAAGGGAGTTTCTGGCTACATTGACTAAACCTTATTTTCAGGAGGCTACAGAAGCTGCCAGCTATTTGAAAGATACCTTTGATTTCCTAAAGAAACTAACTTCCATTGACAAGCTTCTAATTACCACCATATTGGCTACTGTCTCTGTATATCAGCACTCCCCATGAGGATGGATTGCAAGGATAAAAACAATTATTCTGTTTCCATCGCACTCTCCCACTTTGTCCTCACACATGACCACTTAAGGTTTGGGGACTCCCTATACACACAAATGAATGGCACTGCCATGGGCACACATATGGCCCCCCAATATGCAAATACATTTATGACAGACCTTGAAGTCTGCTACCTCTGCTGTTGCCCTCCCATCCCCCTAGTATACCTAAGGTACATTGATGACATCATCGTATCGATGCATGGGGAAGAATCTCTACAGAAATTCTGCCAGGACTTTGACAACTTCCACCCCTCCATCAAACTGTGAAAGTTTGCAATGGCCTTATGTAATGGGGTCCCACCCTGTGACACCCCTGAAGCCTCCTCAGCACTTGTCATCGTCCCTTTCTTTGGACAATCTCTCCTTCAATTTTCCTGTCATGCCTTGATGTAATTATGCTTTTAGGAAAAAGCAAAGCTGCCTCAGGGCTCCCTGAGTGCAATCTGATACTCAGGAATGCAGGCATTACTGCTCAAGACCTTAAGAACTAATTCCATGGCTTCATCTCCCCTTCTAGCCACACCCAAGTCTCACAGGTGTTACCAATCATTGGGTATTAAGCCCCATTGTCAAATCCAGTCACTCGCATCCATAGGTATTAATGAAAGATGTGGGGGCTTACTGTCAGCAAGCATTGGCCTACAGCCCAGCCCCACTTAGTGATCAAGAATTAATTGGTAATAATCAGACAACACAAGATAGGAGGGGGAATAAAAGCAACTGTATTCAACAACAATCAATCAGAATCCCTTTGACTGTTGCCTACAAGCCCCAACTCAAACTACTTAGATACATCATTAATGATCTCCAGCCCCTCCTGGAAAATGATGACCCTCTCAAGGTAGCCATGGGGGGCAAACCTCTCTGGGCTTACAGGCAGCCACCACAACCTCAAACAGCATCTCTTCAGCAACAGACTACCATCAAGGCACCAGATCTTGCTTGATGCCCAGATGACTGCTGGGCCTCAACAAGAACACAGACAATAACACCACTGGACCAACTAACCCAGATTATAACATCTCAGGTTCCTTTACCTGGACCTCTACCAATGCCATATATGCCATCACCTGCTTCCAGCGCTCCTCTGCTGTCTACACTGGGC
>NW_017729024.1:154779133-154785235 GCF_001723915.1 Gavialis gangeticus | reverse complement strand
CTGGGCCTCAACAAGAACACAGACAATAACACCACTGGACCAACTAACCCAGATTATAACATCTCAGGTTCCTTTACCTGGACCTCTACCAATGCCATATATGCCATCACCTGCTTCCAGCGCTCCTCTGCTGTCTACACTGGGCAGACAGGGTGATCCCTATATGTAAGAATGAGTAAAGACTGATCTAACATCAATTCCAGAAAGACACACAAGCCTAGACTTCCCATCATTTTAACCTCCCTGGACATTTAATTACTGACCTCAGAGTGGCTGCTCTTAGACAGCAAAATTTAAAGACAAACTTAAACAGGAAATCACGGAACAAGAAGTCATTCACAGACTGCATTGTATTAAATGCGGTCTAAACCAGGAGTGTCAAAGATAAGGCTGGATTTAGCAGGTGGAGCCCTATCATTTGGCCTACAGTGTTGTCTGTGGGTCTCCAGCTGGTGTGCTGGCCCAGCCCCACTGTGTGTTGGAGCCAGCACATGTGGGAATGTGCTGCATGAAGTGCTGACACTGGACAAGTCCTATATGCTGGATGTGGGATTGGTCTGGATCAGGCCCAAACACCATCACAAGTGCCACATGCAGTGCACACCCTAGACTGGCCCCACATACTGTGTGCATGTGCCACATGTTGTGCACAGGGCTAGTGCAAATGCATGGTGTGTGTGCCATGCATGGTTGGAGCCAGTGCATGTGCTGCAATAGATATGTGGGGCTGGTTGAGAGTATGCACTACATGTAGTGACCAAACTGGTCTGCCCCCGTGTGCTGCATCTAGCACATGGGGCCTTTGTGGAACTGATCCAGCCCACAGACTGGCCTACACCCCTCAACTGGCCAGTGAGGGATCCCTAAACCAAGTCAATGAATTCTTATTCCATGACCTGGATTAGCTTTTATAACCCCAAATTCCCTCAATGGGTTAAATGCTTTGTTTCTCCCTCTTCTACCCATATTGCCTCTCTCAGCAGTCCTCCCTCCTCTTTCTTCCCCCCTTCCCTACCCTTTGTATTCGTATAATTTTTTTCTATTTAGAAGCTCTGTTTCCTGTGGTCCCTTCACAGCATCTTACAGAAGCTTATGCTTACAGAAGCTTAAGCTCTGACTTAGCCTATAAGGTGCAAATCTACCCTGACTTCTGCCTCACTTCACACTAAAACGGCCAACTACCTCTCTCTGGGATGGTTTAGCGAGAGATGTTTCTGCTTTGTGCAGGGGCTGGACTAGAAGACTTTCCAGCTGTAATTTACTATGAACCCTTTTCTAGTCAAGCCATACATCTTCAAATTACGGATATGTTCTTTGAACCAAGTAAGCTTTTCCCACATTTTACATGCAGCTTCCTTTAAGATTTCTTTGCCACTATTCTTTCTGCTGTCAGCTGTTGAGCCCATATCCAGACTTACTCCACCCAGCAGGTACACCACTGAAGTCAGAAATCAGACCCACTATGTATATCTGTCTGTAATCAAGATTATGCTTTCCTGAAGAATTTAATTCATTGCCTATCCATAACACTGTCCATAGCTTTATCACTACATTCTTCATGTTCATGAGCCTATTTACGTCAACCTTTCCATTCACTTGCAGTTAGCTTATTCTGTATGTGTTTTGGAAATCAAATCCCTCCCCCCTTTCAAATCCTATAGTAAAAAAAAAAAAAAAAAAAAAAAAAAAAAACTGCCAGAAAGATTTAGACTAGTTTGGAAGAAATTTATGGATGGAGCGTGGGTTGGAGCAGATTATCAGTGCAAGCATTTTTTTTTGCTAGCAGCAGCAGAACATACACCATGAAAATTTAAAGCAAGTAAAAATGGAGCACCATTTCCTGTATAGATCTCTAACAGCAAAGAACAAGCAAACAAAAGAGGCCAACAGTTACAAAAATACTCAGTCCAGCTGTGAGCAATTGCTCACTAATGTATCTGCAGCTTGTTTATGAGTTACTGCTATGCTTCTGCACTCAGCTTTCAGTTCTTGCTTTCCATCTTCATGCCAGCCCAGCCTGCTACTAAGGGCTAGAAAATGTAATCTAATGGCAGAGTAACTTCTGCAAACAGATTTAAATGAGCTGTCACACAGCTAGTACCAGACACAGGATGTCTTTCCAATTTTCATTTTTATTTTAAGAGTTATTACACTTACACTGTGTAGGGACTTCTTAACCAATAACTGTACATATTGCCTATCTATATAGGTCCATCTATGGATGAGATAAAGTGGTAATTGTGGCTGCACCTGGAATAAATCCACTTCCAACGAAAACTCAAGGCTGACTCACTGCCCATGTTTCCAATTAGGTCTCTGATTAGAATAGTTTTTGTCAGTTCAGGATTGAATTGAAAAATTAAAATATATTTGACCCTGACTCAGATGCAGAGATGTCTTATTTTCCAAGGAATTTAGGAACTGCAATATAACCTCAGACTCAGGATTTGTGTAGCTTTTAATATACTGGCTCAGGGACCTAACACCAAATGCTTCCAAAAAGGAGCAAAGAGCCTTAGTAAAATAATTCCCCCTCAAGTCTGAAAAGTCAGGGGATCTGGCAGTTGCAGAATGACATTTTATTCCTTATAATTGACTATACGGTGGATAGAAAACTGTCTGGACTGTTGGGCTGAACAAGTAGTAATCAATGGCTCAATGTCTAGCTGGCAGCTGGTATTGAGTGAAGTGTCCCAAGGGTTAGTCTTGGGGCCAGTTTTGTTCAATATATTCATTAGCAATCTAGAAGATGGCATAGAGTGCACCCACAGCAAGTTCACAGATGACACCAAGCTGCGGCATATAATACATACACTGGAGCGTAGATCTAGGATTCAGAGTGACCTAAACAAATTGGAGGATTGGGCCAAAAGAAATCTCATGAGGCTCAGCAAGGATAAGTGCAAAATCCTGCACTTAGGACAGAACAATTCCACGCACAAGTACAGGCTGGGGCTGACTGGCTGGGCAGCAGCTCTGTAGAAAAGGACCTGGGGGCTGAATATGAGCCAACAGTGTGCTCGTGCTGCCAAGGGCTAGGGACAGACATTCAAAAAGCCTGAGCCTGAAGTGATTCACTCTTTGCAGGTTAGTCTAGGCTGCTCAGCTTAAGCTGATTAATAACTGGCCTGACATTCACAGTAAAATCAGGAAATGCAGCCACATGTCTGCAGTGGCTCAAGCCAGAAGCTGAGGGGGCACTAAAGCATGCCTACCAGCCACTGCTAAAGGGAGGGAATAGAGACACCCTCCAAGGCTCCCACCCCTCCCTGCTGGAGTGGAGGGGGCATGGCCAAGCACCAGCCGGGGCTAGCACGACACACGGGATGCCAGCCACCAGCTGGGGGGGAGGGGAGGAAGGGCAGCTGCTGGCAGAGTGAGGAGTAGGGTTGGAGAAAAAGTCCTTTCTCTGAAGCAAGCATATATTTAACACAGCAATTTGCAAAGCATACAACAGGGAACTACCAAAAATCTTTGCCTATGCTAAGATACAGCCCAGTAAAGCACAGCATACACAACTTAGTCTAACTTAAAATCTAAAGCAGGAAGACAACAGAAAGCCTTGCATAAGTCTTACATGATCCTGAGGGCAGAGTGTCTCTTTACAGCCAGGCATTCAGAAAGACTTTTTTAGGTATTTCCACCTTTTACAGGTTCTATTTTATAATGCAAGTGTAGCTCTCTGTATTCTTTGGTGAAGCTCTGGGCTCACAGGTGCAGGGCTTGGATCTGCACACAGGGGACTAGCGTGCCTCTTTCTCTGCCCTCCGGGACCTACTGTGGAATTACCCCCCCCCTGCCTGGTTGCAGGCAAGCCATGGAGGTGTGGCTAGGGCTGGCAAACCCCAGCTGCAGTCCATAGGTTCGCCAGTAGAGGGAGAGGGGACAGAGGGAAGAATTTGCCTCAGGGGCCACAGCAGGCCAGGGTCTGGCCACACCCTGCCCCTGCTCCAGCTAGAGAACAGAGGGGAGGGGCCAGCCCAGCTCTCTGGAGCAGAGAGAAGAGCCCCATCTAGCCCAGAGAAAATGCCAGGATGGTGAGGGACTCTGGTTTAGGTTAAACAAGGAAGGGGTCTGGGACAGACATTGCATCAACTGGTTTGAAACAAATCAGTTAAGTCTGATACTACATTCAACCAGGTTTATCTCAAACTAGTTTCAGTCATTTTCAAACTGGTTTCTGTGCACTGAATGTCTATTCTGTTACAGATTTAAACCAGTTTCTGATCACTTAAACTGGTTTGTGTGTAATATCTGTCTCTAGCCAAGAAAGCTAACAGCATACTGAGCTGGTAGGTGTGTTGCCAGCATGGAAAGTAATTATTCCACTTTATTCTGCACTGGCAAGGCTGCATTTGGAGTACTGTGACCAGTTTTGGACCCCCCACTATAGAAAAGATGTGAACAGGTTGGAGACAGTCCAGTGGAGAGCAACAAACGTGATTGGGGGCTAGGCCACATGACTTATAAAGAGAGGCTGTGGTAACTGGGTTTATTTAGTCTGAAGAAGAGAAGACTGAGAGGGGATTTGATAGCAGTCTTTAGCTATCTGAAGGGGGGTTCCAAAGAGGATGGAGCTAGACTGCTCTCAGAGGTGCAGATGATAGAACAAGGAGAAACAGTCTCAAGCTGCAGAAAGGGAGGTTTAAGTTGGATATTAGGAAAAACTCTCTCACTAGGAGGGTGCTAAAGCACTGGAACAGGTTACTCACAGAGGTGGTGGAATCTCCATCCTTGGAGGTTTTTAAGGCCTGGCTTTACAAAGCCCTGGCTGGAATTATCTAGGTGAGGATGGTCCTGCTTTGAGCAGCGAGTTGGACAAGATGACCTACTGAGGTCCCTTTAAACCTTTTAGGCTAGATATCAGGAGGCGCTACTTCACAGTCAGGGCAGCTAGGATCTGGCACCAACTTCCAAGAGAAGTGGTGCAGGCTCCTACCCTGGGGGTCTTTAAGAGGAGGCTAGATGTACACCTTTCTGGGGTCATTTGACCCCCAGTACTCTTTCCTGCTATGGCAGGGGGTCGGACTAGATGATCTGCTCAGGTCCCTTCCAACCCTAGAAACTATGAAACTATGAAACCCTAATTTTATATGATTCTATCAAACTTCTTTTATACACAGTATTATTCATTGTATTCTATCCAAGACAACTATTCAGAAACCATAGACATGTCAAGTATTCCCAAGTCATATAAAGGGCATAGCTAAGTTTTAAAAAAATAGATTTTTATGTTTCATGCTTATGTGCTAATAACAGCTGTCAAGCCTTCAGCTGGCATCATAGATTGCTATGAAACCTCCTGATAAGGCCCCTTCCCCAAATTTTCTGCCATGCCTTGATGTTACATTAGAGGAGGGGTTCAGTGAAATCTTGCTTAGGCTCCCATCCAGGGTTACACACAGTACCACTGAGGATGACGTGGGGCTTTGCCTCCCCTACACTCCATCCACTCACCAGTCACTGCAGATGATGACTTATGATTCTTGTCTGCTGCCACAAACTTCAAGCTTCAATCCAGGTCCCTTCATTGCTCTTCCAACATATCTTTGTCTCCCAGCTTACCTCCCATCCTCAGGGCAGAACTAAAAGGCTCACTCGGCCCATCTACACTACTATATCTTTTTCCTCTTCCTTTTCTTTCTTTTCTCCTTTTTTTCAAAACAGAATACAATATTAAAACCAAACAAAATCTACAATGACTCCCTCTTTTTCTTAATTGTCTGACTCAGTCGCTCTGTCAAACCCCAAGAGAGCAGAGCTGCTATGACAGAAAAGAATAAGTGGTAGTGCCAGGTCTAACTAGAACCCTCCCTGCTCAATTCTAGTTCAGCCCCAGTTGGGGTTCTCCCTTCTCCAGCAGTTCTCCTTGCCAACTGGGCTCTAGCCTCCCAGAGCAGACTTTCTTCTCCTCCTTCCCCTCTGGCACCTTCGGTGCCTTTTAAACTTCCCACAGCAGTGTGCTGGGCTGATATTATCATCTGTGCACAGCCCACTCAGATCAAGAGGGAGCTTAAAAAGTGGCATGGCTGTCCCCCACGTTGCTTCAGCCTGGGCTCCCTTTCTGGTAAGTCTGGAGTTATCTCCTGTGACTAAGGTCCC
>NW_017729024.1:154768521-154774133 GCF_001723915.1 Gavialis gangeticus | reverse complement strand
CTCCAGCAGTTCTCCTTGCCAACTGGGCTCTAGCCTCCCAGAGCAGACTTTCTTCTCCTCCTTCCCCTCTGGCACCTTCGGTGCCTTTTAAACTTCCCACAGCAGTGTGCTGGGCTGATATTATCATCTGTGCACAGCCCACTCAGATCAAGAGGGAGCTTAAAAAGTGGCATGGCTGTCCCCCACGTTGCTTCAGCCTGGGCTCCCTTTCTGGTAAGTCTGGAGTTATCTCCTGTGACTCAGGTCCCTTCCAGACTGGGTCAGAAAAGTGGTGAAGAAGAGGTCAGGGTTCATGCAGGCTACCCATGCTGCCACAACAGCTAAATAGGAAATATTATCATACTCCTTTGTCTTTACACATTACAAAAATGTACACATGCAGCTGTGAACAATATGTAGTGAAAATGACCCCAGTGCCACTACCCATCTCCCAAATGTTAACTTTAAGACCAAGGCAATGAAAGGAGGTGGAGCAGGGACCAGGGGAGATTGTGACAGGCAACTCTGGCCCAAACAGACCGAGAATAGGCAAATTACCCCTTTTTAGCTGTTACACATGGCTATGTATATCTCTCCATTTGAGAGTGTGGTAGATTCAGGCACACTGTTATCCATTGTTTGTAAGTACCTGTGCTCTGTAAGGTAACACATCAGTGACAAATTAGTTTTTGCCCTAAACAACATATCATATAAAGGCCTAGGCAGATATATACACCGTTCTTTTTAAACTGCCTACCTCTGTCCCAGTTTTTTCAGCTTAAACATCATATAGTTCAACAAAGCTTTTTGTCTTGCTCATTTGTACTTGTACCTCCCAGTAAACTTCCCCAGCAGCTGGCCAGGATCAAATTTACAATGAACTTACCTCTACCGCAAAGCATGTATTGTTCTGCCTTCTTACAGTAGTCTGAGTACTCTTAAAGAAGACTTGTGATCTTCCATCTCCTCCCTCTTAATGAGAGCAGACTTGGAGAGGCCTTTTCTTTGTAGGTGCAAGCTTCAAAGAATATCAGCAGCAACTGTTTTCTCTGGTTCTTTTATGTTCCTTGGGTACCAAGTGGTAACAAGTTTTTACCTTTGACTGCACTGTAGAGATGTGTGGGGGTGCCACACCTTTCTGTAAAAGAACAGTCCTAAGGAGAGCAAAATAGCAAGTCATATTCTTTGTTTCATGGCTTGCCATTTCCTTGTTATCTGATCATCTTGTACTGGGAGCCCACTGATTCAGCAGCTTTCTTATTCTTGCCTATATTTGGCAAAGTTGTGTGCACAAGTATTTGTAAGTGCGTATGTGTCCTGGTGTCATTTAATTTACAGTATTGTTCTTTTTAATATGGAAGGAGATCTAGTAGTAGCTATTCATCTATTCATGGCCTATTTGTATATTACCTGCCTGAGATACTCAGACTGGCAGGGATAGAAGCCACATCCATGTGAGTGGACAGATTCAAAAGCAAGCATGTGTGTTCATGTATGTGTGCATGCACATGAGAGACAGGGTGTGCTAGATCAATTAGATTTTCTGAAATGGATACATATTCAATTATTATAAACAGAACATGAGGTTTTCAAGCTCCTTTACAAATTTACAGTTTGATCAGCATTTTCATTCTCAACTACATTATTCTGTCAGTACTAGGGCTATACAAAGCTTTGGGTGCTGATTCAATTTGGAGGAGATTCAGCCCAATAAGGCAGCCAAATCTCCGAATCTGAATCCAAATGGGAGACCAATAAAAAAGGTCTGAATTGATTTGAAGCTCTCCGAATTGACTTGGAAAAGATTCAGAGCATTTCAGAGAGAATCAGGCAGTCCCCACTTGCTGCCATAGGGAGCTGGACCCAGACGCCATGCCGGTAAGTAGGGGGTGGGGGGAGGGGACCATGAGTGGACCCCCACCAGACCCCATCCCCTGACTGTTCCCCTGAGCACCCCTACAACCCCTGCCCACTCTCCCAGCCCTATCAATAGCTGCCCTACCCAACTCCAGTATCCTGGCTCTTTTAAAAAAAAGAAAAGAAAAGAAATAAATAAAAGCCTTGCACTTACTGGCTACTGCCAGGTGGGGAATGATCCCCACTCCCCATGCTGTGTGGGGGGCTCTCCCATTAGCCTCCATCCCCCGCCCACTCTCCCAGCTGTGTCAATGGCTGCCCCATCTGGCCTCAGCATCCCAGCTCTTAAAAAAAAAACTTAAAAAAAACCCCTGCACTCACCGGCTGCTCCAGTGGCTGTTGCGGCCTCTGAGGGCTCATGGCAGAGCCCTCCACACAGTGTGGGGCTGCGATGCTTGCCTTCCCACCGCCTGGCAGCAGCTGGTGAAATGGCGTTTTGTTTTTTTAAGTGCCAGGATGCTGGGACTGGGTGGGGCATCCATTGATGGGGCTGGAAGAGTGGGCAGGAGATGGCCTGTTTGATTCAGAGATTTGGCCGATTCAGCGGCAGCCGAATCTCCGAACAGATTCAGCTGTATTGATTTGGGACAGTGATTCAAATCACTGAATCAAATCACTGTCCCCCAAATTGGCCAAATCTGAAGTGAACACTAGCCATTTCCCACAGGCCTAGTAAGTACCTATAGAGGTAGAGAGCCTTTTATTTAGTAGAAAAAGGGCTGGAAACTGAACCTAAAAGAATTTAGAGTAGAAATAAGGCACCACCTTTTAATTGAGAAGGTAAGTAACCATTTGGATAATTTGTCTAGGAATATGTGCTAGATTTTCAGACATAAAAGTCTTTACCATGAGATTGGCCATCTTCCCAAAGAACAGATTCTAACTCAGTACAAAAGGATGTGTTTGATGCAAGAACTACTGAGTGTAATTCTTCAGGATGTGCTATGCCCAAGGTCAGACCAGAAAAAAAATGGCTCCCTTTTGGCCTGGAATTCTGTGTTAAAACCTTGGCTGAGGATTGTATTGAAATTGCTGGGGGAAAACATGAAGAAAAGATGCTCTTGTGATCAAAGCAGAGCATTGGACATATGGAGTGAAATCCTAACTCTAATCAAGTCAAAGGCAGAATTTCTGTTGACTTCAGTAGGGTCAGGATTTAATTTTTGGTTCTGGTCCATGTTCTGCCAGTAATAACATCTGCATCCATAGGTAAGTTTCTTAATTTTGTGCTTTCATGTTCCTACCTCAAAAAAGGAACTAATGACAACTAATGACAACTGCACATCTCAAAGGTTTAAGTATCAGTTTGCAAAGCACTTTGACATGCTGAGAAAAAAGATGCTAGATAAGATTAGCAGTTGATGAGCTCCCTGATGCTCAAAAATTCAAGCAAATAATTGAGGCTTTTGTTGCAGCTGAAAACGTAAAAAATGATCACAAGTTAGAATATTTCTTTAAAACATCATGGATCAGGTTTATATAAAAAAGGCCAAGCTTGAGACTCAGCAGATCAGAGTCTTCACCCCATGTGGGGAGCCAAAAAGACAGAAGCAGCCCTATAGAATTAATAGTCCCCTACAGAGTCTGGGGAGCAAGAAGGCACTAAGTTTAACACAAAATCTATAATTTTGAGAATGCTGTAATCCTTCCTGGACAAAAAACAGCCTTTGTAATAATAATAGGAAATTTGTGGATGTCCTTGAGAATACGAAGAACTTGAAGCTTATGAAGGTAAGATACTTAATTGTTTATTTTAATTGTTGTCTTCATAATACATTTGAAACATAAAGCATACTTTTGCACCATTTAGCATAATGACCTCCTTACCCCAATTTTGTTTCAGTCAATGCTGGCTCAGTGATTCAGTGGTTACTGACTCACAGAGATTCTGCTGCTGCCCTGCTCTACTGGGTTAATATCTTCTGGGATACACATGTGAAACTGGTGAAGTCTCAGTAACTACTAGAGCATGTCCTTGTTGCTGGAAGATGTTTGGGGCTTTGCCCAGCCCAATTGCCAATTATGAGAGTAAGGATTTATTGGATTTGACAATTCTTGCAATTTTATCACAAGCCTTGTGTTGTTTGCTGTTATATTTATACAGCTCAGTTCATGGGGCCAAGGGATTATTGGAATTATTGCTTGCTTGCTTTGAATGCAGTATCTACTTGAATGGCTGCAAAAACAGCAAGAAACAAAGCCTTGGATATGTGAATCCTAAAGCCTTTAGAAGGTAGAGGGCTAACAAAAGATGTCCAAATATGTTTTTTTAAATCATAATTTTGAGAGCTGACTCATACATATGATATGAAGATTTTTTATATATATATATATATATAAATATATATATATGAATATATATATTCATCTCACAGAATCCTTCTACATTAGAGAAGAAAAGGTACAGAACTGTTCACTAGCTGCCAGTCTTCTCCCTGGCTTATACATAGCTGTTAAGGACAGGAATGAATGTCAGAACTCAAAGTATTTTTTAACCAGAGAGCAAGATAGTTGCCACCCCTCTTCCACCATTCCCCTCTCAAGAGCCACCAGTGGGAACTATTTCAGATTCTGGGGGGATTCCAATATTTTCAGCAGCCCCAGCATGCTTGCTGGGAGATGGAGACAGGGACAAAGGTAATACTGAGAGTAGCAGTGTGTGGGGGATGAAGGGCTCATTTCCCTGAGAACCTCTGCAACATTTATTCAAAATGCTCCACCTGTGTTCCCTCCCACCCACCCCCTTATTAGGTTTTTATTTATTTGGCCTTCTTGAATTAGTCAGCCTTTCATTTGGAATGGCTGCCTAGTCCTTGGCCCAGGAGGTTGGGTATCTTTCTGTTAGCCCACACACTTTCCTGGATGCAATACTTCTATTCTCATTTCAGCACACTTCATTGCTCCTAATGCACACAGACCGGAGGTCCTCTTTCTACCCGTAGATTCCATTTGGACACAATAAAGCTGGTCCTGAGTCTCTGGACACTGGTTTGGCATCAGGCAGAAGCACTGTGACCCTGTGGAAGGAGAGGCTTAAATTTAGCTACAAATATAATGCTCTGTGCATGTGTATTTTAATATTTGGTTATATTTGAAAGAACCAAAAAAGCATATTGATATTGCAGGATGATGGTATTATAAAGCCCAGGATGTTAATGACATGGGAACAGAAGCAAAAAAAGGTTTAAGCCTCCATTTTCCAAGCCTCTGTTTGACGAGCTTTAGTTAAAGTGCCCCGCCACCGTTTTTCAGCATGGGGGCACTGATACACATGACACTCCAGGAGCTTTAGAGTGGCTTTTGGAGCAGGTTTAATTAAAGCGCCCCCTAAAGCTCTCTGGTACTAGCATGTGGTAAATCTTGTTAGTATTTGTTATATTATTTATTATTTGTTTCTCTCCTTCCCCTCTGCTTTTTTAAAACAGGAATATGTTCAAACACCTGGTGTTCTCTTTTCCTTTTCTTAACAATGATGTAAATGTGTTTATTCAAGATGACTTGTTCCTATATAGTGTTTCCATACCTTGTATCTATAACAGGGGTGGGCAAAATACAGCCCATGTGCCAGATCCAGCCCACCAGGCCATTCTATCTGGCCCACAGGGTCCCTAAAAATTTTATAAAATTAATTATTATCTGCATGTGACTACCTGTCAAACATGACAAGGTGCCAGTGACAGCAGGACCCAAGGCAAGCCAGCAGCAGGATCCAGTGG
>NW_017729024.1:154767071-154767925 GCF_001723915.1 Gavialis gangeticus | reverse complement strand
CCACCCCCAGCCCCTAACCAGAAGCCTCTGCAGCTTTTAGCCATGGTGACCTTTTGGCTGTTCCCCACTCTCCCTCTGTGCGAGTGGAAAGTCAGATAAGATTGAATGGAGAGGTGGGGAGCAAAACAGCTGTGATCAGCCCACACAGCCGGGAAATGCATGGGGTTGGCTGGGGTGGGCTGGAGGCAGAGTGGTTGGCGGCTGGTGAGTGAGAAGCAGCAGTGGCAGCGAGGGGAGCAGCAGGAAATGGCAGTGGGGTGGGGCATAGGAAGTGGAGGCAGTGGGGGTGTGGACTAGCAGCTGGCAGCACAGAGTCATGCTGGTGCTCTGAGGCCAGTGGGGTTCCAGGGTGGGGTGGCAGGAGCGCAGAGCCTGGACGCAGGGTCTTCCTGGCTGCATCGCGTGAGGCTCGCATGCAGTCAGAGAGCTGCACGTGATGGAGCCAGTGGCCCGGCCTCATCTCTCTCTCTCTCTCTCTCTCTCTCTCTCTCTTACCCCACCCACCATAACCCCACACCCTCCCACAGCCCCCACCCTAAACACATATCCCATACCCCTCCACACCTACACCTCATACACTGCTCTCCCACACAGACCCCCACTCCCCAACCACACCCCACCACATACACCCACTTACTGCCCACACAAAATATACAAGAGTAAGACTGTATTTTGAGCTATTATGCAATTGCCTCTAGATATACATCACTGATACACATAACCCAGTACAAAAATATTTAAAAATAAAATTAAAATAAGTTATGGTAGATGTTTTATTTTTTTGTATATGATTTGGGTTGGGGGGTTTTTTCATTTCAAGATTGCAGCACCCTCCCTCCCAAAAGGAGTACTTC
>NW_017729024.1:154761333-154767060 GCF_001723915.1 Gavialis gangeticus | reverse complement strand
TCAAGATTGCAGCACCCTCCCTCCCAAAAGGAGTACTTCTGGTGGCAAAGGTCAGGGAGTGGAACTTCCAGTCCCACTATGGTGACCAGGGGCAGGGCAACTGTCAAGGGGCAGGGCTACTCATGCAGGCCTTGACAGTTCATCAGAATGTATTAAGCAGCCCTCCAGCTGAATTGCCCACCCCTGCTGTATAATGTTTCCCAGCACTTGTTAAAGACTATCAAGGTTGGCTCCCATTATATTTTAAACTCCTATTTTATATTCCTTGGAGGATGTGTGAATCATTAATGCTAAATTGCTGATACCATTAAAAAGATACTAGACTGTATGGATTTCAAGCGACAAATGGACAGTATCTATCTTAGTAAGGTATTGCATAGCCAACCCACATTGGTTTGAATCCTGCAAAAACAGTATGTTTAGGAAATGTTTAAATACAAAAGTTTGATTATCAAAATTTCTATTTCTTAATAGCTTGGGGCTTTATTCACAATCAACATATTACTCTCAACTCATTTTTGATGCTTAGCCAACCTTGTGGCAGAGTTAAAGGTGATAGTGGTCACATATATTTGAGTGGTGGACTTCACAGTAACAACTTAGAACTTGCATAAGCAAGTACTAAATGACTGTGCAGTAACTGGTGGAACTGCACAGTACCATCCCCGCACATTTTTTTTTCAGATGCTACTGCACAGTAGTTTGTTAGTACTGTGCAGTAGCAGCGCATCATGGTTAGTGCCCACCAACACTACTGTGCAGTATCGCCTCACGTACATGCACCAAGTTATACCACTCTTGTGCCCTCCCATTTCAAGTAAGCTTTGGGGACAGGAGAGGCCTCCAGATAATCATGGACACACCTGGGCTGCCTAAATAATGTCAAATTTTCTCAGGCTGCCTTAAATACTGCAGTGATGTATGCTCTACCTCTGACATTCACAATTTAGCTCCTACAGCAGATTTTATGTGACAGGGAGCCCGACGCACCTCTCACTTTAAGTAAAGAGTGGAGCAGGCCAAGAATGCTGCATGGGGCTGCAGCATGGGAGCACAAGCTGACCATTCAGAAAAGTGGAAACCTCTGCATGTGCATGTCCAGAAGGGAAGGGGCTTAGAAGCATAAAAACCTAGAGCTCTGAGACAAAACAAGGCAGTATGGCCCTGCATGCTTTGGGGAAAGGAGCTCCTGGGAGAACGGGGCTTCAGGAAACAGGCCCACAGACACCCATGCTACCCAGGGGAGCTAGAAAAAGCAGCTAAAGGGGAAGTGCGGCTTTTGATGGGACACTGACCTAGACAGGGGGTAAAATTCAGTTCGGGAAGTGGTTTGCTTATATCTGTATTATGTTTAAGACGAGAGGATTGAATTGTGGCTATGGAGGCCATGGGGCACCTGAGAGCCATCAGAATAGAGCCCAGCAATGGTCAGAGACCTTGATGGGCTGAGTGGCACAAGAACAGCCCAGCTTGGGTCAGGAACCCCAGTGGGGTGGGACGCAAGATAGCACACTTGCCTGGGTCAGGGACCACAGGGAGCTGAGCAGCCTGAGAAGAGCAAGATGGGACTGGAGGCCAGAAGTCAAGGTCTGAGGCAGTTCACCTAGGCTGATGGGCCAAAGCCAGGAAGGCTGAAGCCACAACAAAGTTTTGAGGGCTGAGGCAGCCAAGTTTTGTGTTGGGGCCAGGGGGCTCCTCCAAAGTGATACCAAGTACCATCTGTGCAGCATGATATGGTTACAGGGGAGGACAGAGGCCATGATGAATGCCCCTAAGGTGATTTAGTCCCTGAAGGCAAGGCGGGCACATAGAACACAAGACAACTGATGGACTGAAGCTCACTCTGGGGTAACCTCTTTCAATACCATAATTTCCACCAAGGTGTGGCATGTGAGTAAGTAAAGGGAAGATACAACCCAAGGAGCCAGAGCAGGACAGGAGTCACTGGGCCACCAGATAGCATCACAAACACCCTTGAGGCCAAGACATTTGCTACAGCTTACAACAGATCTTCTTTAGGCAGCCTTGCATAGTCTACTGTAGATCCTGTGCTGGTGAAACCATCCTTTAGCTAGATAAAGGGTTTTAAGTCTCCTGTGTACCATTCTAGTCTTTTGCCAGTAATAAGAGAGCTAGAGTCAGGGTGAAAATTGTACCATCTTTCCCTGAAAATGAAAAGAATAAACATGGCTGCCACTTATCCCTGTCCTAGCAAGGCTACTGTGTGTGCTGGGCCAGCAAACAAACATTTCTCAAGAATACAGAAAAACCGATGGTGACACAGTAAACAGCAGGTTATTGTACAACATTTATACATTAATCCTCTTAGAAGAGTACAAAAAAAGTCTCTTAACACATGCCATCCTGGAATACAGTTCCAGTTGTAAATTATAATGTTGAAAATGTATTAAGCATTGCTACCTAATCCTTTACTGTCATAGTAATTTTGACAGACCTTACAGAATATTTGATATGCTGCCCAAACTAAAGCATGAAGCATGGGATTAGAGGATATATGCTATCCCATCAGAGAGCAGAGGATCAGATTCCTAACTGGATTTCTGCCATCAAAGAAAGGGAGTTAGCTGTGCTAGTTTGAAATCAAGCAGAAGGCAAGTCAGGGTAGCACTTTGTCATTTGTGATGAATGGACTTGCAAAAAGCAAGTTTCAAATTCCATTTTTTTTAAAACCTCTGTTTTCCGCAAGTCCATTATAGCATGATAAAATAGGTTGTTGCCTATGAAAGCTTATGCCTCTCTGAGCCAGTCTTTAAGGTGCCACCATTCTCTGTCTTCCATTATCAGAGCTATAGGTAGTCATTGCTTTAAAAAGTTCAAGTTCCTTTGGTCATTTTGGGGATTTTTGTTTTGGGGTTTTTTGGTAATCAATATGAAATGAATGTAGTAATCTCAGTTCACTGTGAGATAGAGGGATGCAGACAAAAAAAACCCTTGTCTGCACAAATTATTGTTGGCCAGATTTTGATCCAATTATACACATCTAAATCCAGAGTAACTCTACTGATGAACAACCCACAGAAGTTTGGAATAAGATAAATGAAGCTCAAGTAGAAACTCTGGATTTACACCAGCATAAATAACTGCTGAGTATTTATGATGTACTTCAATATGAGATCCACAAATGTTAGGATTATTTATATTTTTATATTAGGATTATGTATATTTTTATTTATACTTTTTAACTGTGTTGTAATTACCATACACAGCAGTATGACATTCATATCAGAGATACCCAGTGAACTGGTTCTTTTTGTTGTACTGTAAGTGACTGTATCAACTGCAGGCTGACAGAGAATTTCACCCTAAATATCCAGGTCTGTGCATCTGACCACCAATGGAAAGATGAAAAAAGTTTATTTGCTGGAGATGTCGACTCATGTTTAGTCTAGGGATGTAGAAAATAACAGGGACTAAGCTTAATTTTGGAGTAAGCAGCTGCAGTGTTCCTCATGTAATAAGGCTCAGCTCATTAACCTTTTTGGGCACATCCACACATGCACGGCACATGTGCTTGCAGCAGCTCATCAGCAAAGCTAACTGCACTTTATCATGCATCAGCCGATGCATGACTGTGACAGGTGTGCCTCTTCAGAGTCTGTCCACTAGTGACCCCACCCACCTGTTATGGGCCATGGCAGACCTTCTTGCCTGCCCTGACTTGTTGTTAATTGCTTAATTAGAGGATGTTAATTAAGCGGGAGGCTGCCCATTTTCTGCCCCCATGCCAGGGGGTGCTATATGTGGCTCCTTTCCTCCCATTCCACCGCAGCCCAAGCCTCGCAGATGTACCGGACGTTGTTCAGTCTCGCTCTCTGCGCCCTCTCTGGTGCTCAGGCTCTCTGTGACCCTCATCTCTCACCATGCCCTCTGGCCCTCTGACATTCTGCAGCCTTGTCTCACAACTGTGCCCCTCTCTGGGGCTCGTCAATTGCCACCCCCTCTGCTCTGGGGCTTCTCCCAGCCTTGGGGCTCAGGTGGCCGTTGCTGTGCCTGGCCCCCAACTCTCCTCCTCAGGGTCTTGAACCCCTGCTGGGCTCAGGCAGCCTTGGCCTTACCTGGCCTCCAATTCTCCACTCCCCCTTCTCGGGGCTGGGGTCAGTGCACCCCAAATGCAGCTGTGAGAGTTCCCTGCACCTTTTATCCACTGTGGCAGTCTGGCAGTAGGGGCTGCTGCCTGGCTATGACCTGCTGCGCGCCTGCCAGCCCCGGGCAGGGACTGCACAGCCAGAAGAGGCATCTGCCCCTCTGGGCCAGCTGCCAGTGGACTATGGTTGCAGGATTGGCCTTTGTGCAGCACTGCTGCCATGCATGCCCCCGCCCGGCCATCTGGGCAGCTATTGTCTGGAAGATATTCCCAGTGTGGTGGCCTGCTTTGAACTGTCAAAGCAAGTCCTTCTGGCCCCAATTGGCCAGGAAGTCAGCCACCTCCAGCTGGGTCCAAGGTGCCAGCTCTGAGCAGGCTCCTCTGCCTAGGTCCTGCCACTTCCCTCCCTAGCAGTCTGGTGTTCCCTATCGGAAAACTGAAAAATCCCTGATAAAAAAAAACCGAAAGCCACTCTGTAAAATACCCCAAAATCCATGTTCCTCCACAATTAAAACAAAAGAGCACTAGACAGAGAGACAGAGATCACTTGGGCAATATTTTATTGCTGTATCTACAGCGTTAAAGCAATTTGGATGCTTGCCAGTGTCTCTCTCATCATAATAAAATGAATTCTAAATACCTATGTTTTGCTGTTTGCCTTTGGTTTTCTTAACATAGAGCAGTTAGAGCTTCCTGTGACCCATTCACTAGCCAGGTTGTGGGGACAACTACCCCTGCAGCTACAGCTCCTGCCAGTAGGCCTCATCCTGTTTGGCAGATGGGCACACAGGGTGTGCGGGGATGTGGGTGGCTGCAGGGGGATTGTGGGGAGACTGGGCAGGGGTGCTGCTCAGGAGAGGTAGGTCCTCTTCCCCCCACAGGGTGCAACCCCCCTGCACAACTCACAGACTGCCCCCACAGGACTATAGTTCCTCCCCACAGTGACCACAGGCCTCCACAGGAGATACCACCCCCACCGCAGGGCCCACATGCCCCAACCCCACTTGCTCCCCCAGCCCCCTGGATTGCTGCTCCACTGGTCCCATCTCCTGCTGGCTCCTGCAGCCCCCAATGGCTGCCCCACCCCCTGCCCACTCCACCAGACCCCCACAATGGGTGCCCCACTCAGCCCCATCCCTTGCTTGCACCCCCAGTCCTCCAATGGCTGCCCCCTCAGCCCCAGCCCTCTTTGCACTTAAAAAAAAAAAGCCCCACACTCATCAGCAGTAGCAGCTGCTGTGGGGACACTGTATGGGGCAGCTTCTGCCACGAGGCCCCAGTGTGGGGCAGTAGGGCCTAACCCGGGCTGCCTAACACCTGCATTGCCACTGCCATATTGCACAGGTGCATCCAGGGTGAGCAGGGCACTGCACAGCTCTATGCACTGTCAGGCAGCTAGGGCCACTGCAGTTGTCACCCAGGCCCCGTGTTGGACGGGGGGGCGCTCTGCCACAAGGCCCCAGTGACCCCGATGGCAGCTGCTACTGCTGGTGAATGCAGGGCTTTAATTTCCAGGATCCTGGGATTGGGCAGGACAGCAATTGGAGCAACTCAGGGGGCAGGCAGGGGATGGGGCCATGTGGGGCAGTGACTGGGGGGGCTTGGGGAGCAAGGGATGGAGG
>NW_017729024.1:154759786-154760171 GCF_001723915.1 Gavialis gangeticus | reverse complement strand
ATCTGCAGCTCCTTTCCTCCCCTACACTGCAGCCCAAGCCTCGCAGATGGCATCTAGATGTTCTTATCATCACCGGCCTCACGCTGGGCCCCAGAATCCTACTATTGAACCCCTCCTGTATTCCTCTCTTCATGTGGCCTATTCTGCCTTCATCCTCGGCAAATGTGGGTCCCTGAGCTGCTCCCCCCTGGCCCACCTCCAGGCCAGTTGGAACCCTAGGCCCTCAGCTCTTGGGTGTTCCTTGAGGTGGGCCCCTTGGCCCTTTGACCCTTCCGGTCCTGGCCCCAGCATTGACCAGTTGGGGGAAATGTCAGACAGGTTCGCAAGTCCATGGCCTCACACTCTTCTTCCTGGAGTCCCCCTTCCAGACCCACCTTTCACCAGG
>NW_017729024.1:154754063-154754786 GCF_001723915.1 Gavialis gangeticus | reverse complement strand
ATCTCCTGCTGGCTCCTGCAGCCCCCAATGGCTGCCCCACCCCCTGCCCACTCCACCAGACCCCCGCAATGGGTGCCCCACTCAGCCCCATCCCTTGCTTGCACCCCCAGTCCTCCAATGGCTGCCCCCTCAGCCCCAGCCCTCTTTGCACTTAAAAAAAAAAAGCCCCACACTCATCAGCAGTAGCAGCTGCTGTGGGGACACTGTATGGGGCAGCTTCTGCCACGAGGCCCCAGTGTGGGGCAGTAGGGCCTAACCCGGGCTGCCTAACACCTGCATTGCCACTGCCATATTGCACAGGTGCATCCAGGGTGAGCAGGGCACTGCACAGCTCTATGCACTGTCAGGCAGCTAGGGCCACTGCAGTTGTCACCCAGGCCCCGTGTTGGACGGGGGGGCGCTCTGCCACAAGGCCCCAGTGACCCCGATGGCAGCTGCTACTGCTGGTGAATGCAGGGCTTTAATTTCCAGGATCCTGGGATTGGGCAGGACAGCAATTGGAGCAACTCAGGGGGCAGGCAGGGGATGGGGCCATGTGGGGCAGTGACTGGGGGGGCTTGGGGAGCAAGGGATGGAGGTGGGCAGGACAGCAATTGGGGAGGGTTCAGGGAGCAAGTGGGGGATGGGGCCGGGTGGAGCAGCGATCAGGGGGGCTGGGGGGACAGGCAAGGGCTGGGCTGGGCAGGGCAGCCATCAGGGGGGCAGCTATCGGGGGGCTCAGAG
>NW_017729024.1:154748370-154753460 GCF_001723915.1 Gavialis gangeticus | reverse complement strand
GCCCCCAATGGCTGCCCCACCCCCTGCCCACTCCACCAGACCCCCGCAATGGGTGCCCCACTCAGCCCCATCCCTTGCTTGCACCCCCAGTCCTCCAATGGCTGCCCCCTCAGCCCCAGCCCTCTTTGCACTTAAAAAAAAAAAGCCCCACACTCATCAGCAGTAGCAGCTGCTGTGGGGACACTGTATGGGGCAGCTTCTGCCACGAGGCCCCAGTGTGGGGCAGTAGGGCCTAACCCGGGCTGCCTAACACCTGCATTGCCACTGCCATATTGCACAGGTGCATCCAGGGTGAGCAGGGCACTGCACAGCTCTATGCACTGTCAGGCAGCTAGGGCCACTGCAGTTGTCACCCAGGCCCCGTGTTGGACGGGGGGGCGCTCTGCCACAAGGCCCCAGTGACCCCGATGGCAGCTGCTACTGCTGGTGAATGCAGGGCTTTAATTTCCAGGATCCTGGGATTGGGCAGGACAGCAATTGGAGCAACTCAGGGGGCAGGCAGGGGATGGGGCCATGTGGGGCAGTGACTGGGGGGGCTTGGGGAGCAAGGGATGGAGGTGGGCAGGACAGCAATTGGGGAGGGTTCAGGGAGCAAGTGGGGGATGGGGCCGGGTGGAGCAGCGATCAGGGGGGCTGGGGGGACAGGCAAGGGCTGGGCTGGGCAGGGCAGCCATCAGGGGGGCAGCTATCGGGGGGCTCAGAGTGGGCAGCAGTTGAGGCAGGCAGGGCAGTGATGGGAGGCTTGGAGGGGCAGGTGGGGGATAGCACCAGGCAGGGCCCTATCTGGGGTCTGCAGAAGTAGGTAGGGCCAGCAGGGCTCCCCCTATGGTCCCTAATCCCCTCCTCCAGCCCCCACCCACCCACTTCTTACCGTCAGGAGCCCAGGTCCACCCCCCTGCAGCTGGCATACTGCCTCCGCTGCACAGGCAGGCAGTGTGCTTCAGCACCGGGGTGAGGGCCAGCCATAGAGACACTCTGGCTGGCTACCTGTAACAGGGGGCCAGCTCAGCGCTGATTTAACCGTGGCCCACCCACCTGTTTCTGGGCTAACCCCCTGCCTTCTCGCCCACCATGTCCTGTTGTTAATTAGTTAAATGATGTAATTAAGTGGGAGGCTGCCCATTTCCTGCCCCAATGCCAGGGGTGGTATCTGCAGCTCCTTTCCTCCCCTACACTGCAGCCCAAGCCTCGCAGATGGCATCTAGATGTTCTTATCATCACCGGCCTCACGCTGGGCCCCAGAATCCTACTATTGAACCCCTCCTGTATTCCTCTCTTCATGTGGCCTATTCTGCCTTCATCCTCGGCAAATGTGGGTCCCTGAGCTGCTCCCCCCTGGCCCACCTCCAGGCCAGTTGGAACCCTAGGCCCTCAGCTCTTGGGTGTTCCTTGAGGTGGGCCCCTTGGCCCTTTGACCCTTCCGGTCCTGGCCCCAGCATTGACCAGTTGGGGGAAATGTCAGACAGGTTCGCAAGTCCATGGCCTCACACTCTTCTTCCTGGAGTCCCCCTTCCAGACCCACCTTTCACCAGGGTGGTAAGTGGCCTGGCATTTCTTGGGGGCTCCCACACTACTGGGAGCCCCACCTGGCCGCCCACTCCCGCCAGGGTGCAGTTTTAGGTTGTACCCAGGACCAGAAGCCTCCTTACCATCTTCTACACCTCCTCCCTTACCTCTAGATGACACCAGCAGCCCTCTGGCCAGGCAGTGTTGTTGCCTGGCTTCCAGCAGCCAAACTGCCCTGTTTATATGGACAGCCCCAGATTCAAAATGGCTGCCCTCATGAGGCACCTGGAGCTGCCAGGCCCTTAAAGTGGTAGGCACAAACAGTGCCCTGCCACACTACCCCTATGGAGGACTGAGCCTCCGGTTGCCTCAGGGCACAGTTGGGGACTGTGCCCTGCCCCGCTTCCCCCCTCCCCCCCATGGTTTTTTTGACCCCTGGGTATCTAGGGGTCTAATTTTGCCCCCACACTGCAAATCAGCCATGCAGAGAATATTTTTGTTCCCACATGTGCCTCTTGCAACATCTCAAAGGACTTTGAGATGCTGCAACCCATACGTGTGCATTTGTGTGGATGCACCCTTTGTGATTTTTGGATACAAGGTGCTGGGAAATCACAACTAGATAATATTTTCCTTTGTCTTTAAGTCTGTCTCCCTTGTGAAACTATGACAATACACAGAGAATGGATATCTGACTGATTCTCTTGTTAAGAGGGTTTCCATATGAAATACAGCTGGTGTAGCCAGATCTAAACCATTTGCAACTGAAAGATAGTGGGCGTGTCTACACAAGATGTTACTACGCAGTGGTTACTGCGCATTTATTTAGTACTTGATTATTTAGCTCCTGATTATACAAGTACTAAATAAAAAGGTGTTTGCTGGTGCTACTGCATTTAAGTGATGCTACTGTTCAGTAGCTGAATAATACTGTGCAGTAGCATACTAGCACTGGCAGTGCTGTGATGTGCTACTGCACAGTATTATTTGGCTACCGTGCAGTCAGCATATTGTGTAGACATGCCCAGTAAAATGCAGACCTGAGTCACACCAGGGGTAAAAAGAAAACTCCCCCTGCCTCTTTTCATTAAGGGTAGTTCAGATGCGAATCAAAAGGGCTATAAATCTCACTCCAAGAATGGTGAAGCAGCCCCTGCATTTTCTTGTTACTGTTTGAGGACAAGGCAAATCACAGCACGCAGAAGTCATACCTGAACATGTTTCCCAGTCATAGCACGTGTCATATCCACAGGCCACTTTCTTTGAGCTACTTGTGGAAAGTTTTGTCCTCTCAATAGGCCATTTTAGGTTAGTGTCAGCACGGCAGGGGCCAGAATGCAAGAAATGGAGTGGCTGCTCTTTGAGGCATTTTTCAGCTAAATACTGACAGCTGGGCTTCGTCAAGGAACGTTCCAAAACTGCATCTAATACACAGACATCTTCTGAGTAGTGGCTGCCACAAGACAAAAGTAAAATCTTTATTAGAAGAGAAAAATAATGAGAAAAGCAAAGGAGATGCACTTCAAATTCTAAGTATTCCACCAACATTGATGGACATGTTTATAACAAACAACTACATGTCTGCCTCTGTAGAGACATCTACCTCAGGAATATAATCCTCATCAGCATAACATCTCAGTATATCATAATCTTTGAGCCTAAGAACAAAAAAAAAAAGAAGCTGGCTGGACACTAAGAACCAAGGATTAGATACTGATATTGACTGTGTGACAGGGGGCACGCTCGGGTCCGGGCCTCATGTCAGCCCACCCACCCGTGTATGGTGCAGTTCATCCAGTCTCTCCTGCCATAACATTGCTGTTCCCATGAACTGGTGGAAAATGTAGAAGACTACCCATTACATGCCCCGATGCCAGAGGGGTACTATCTGCAGCTCCAAACCTCCCCTACACCTCAGCCCATGCCTTGCAGATGGCATCCACATTATGCAATCATAATCTACACCACAGCTGGTGCTCCAGGTCCTCAAAAGGAATGCTCACTCCCTCCCTGGAGCAGCAGGTCATTGTGCTTAACCTTTAGGTCTTCCTTTTGACCCACACTCAACCTCCTTGCAGTGGAGGATTTACCAGGGTCAGGACTCACCCCTAACTCTTTGGTTGAGCCACCCTACTCAGCCTCTGGCCCAACTAAAGCCTCAGGCATCTAAGACATACCTTGGCCTACACCCCACTCCTGGGGTTTCTCCTGCACCCACTCTAGGGCTTCTACATCACACCCCAACCTTGGGGTCTTCTCCTCATCCTCACTATCAACTACTCCGGGGGCTGGCCCTTGCACTGCCCTTCAGGCTTACTCCCAGTTTGGCCCTACTCAACATGCCCCTGGGAGCGCCCATCAAGCCTACTCCCATTCAGCCCTACTCAGACCCCATCATGCACAGCCCTTCAGACCTACTCCCATTCAGCCCTACTCTGTGCAAGGTCACACTCTATGCTCCCCACACTACCCCCTCTGGGGTCTCTGGGTTCTTACATCTCTGCTGGGCTCCTACACATGAGCGTACCTGGCCCCCACTACTCCCATGTGGAGACGCTACCCCCTCTGGGGTCTTGTATCCTTGCTGGGCTCAGGTGGCACTCCACTTGCCATGCCTGGCCCCACTACTCCCACAACTGCCTCCAAAGCCCACCCAAAGATGGGGGCTGGGATTAAGGCACCCCTCCTCACTTTTCACCATGGAGGTAACTGGCCTGTCATTTCCTGAAGGCTCCCACACCACTAAGAGCCCTACCAGGCTACCCATCCCCAGCAGGGTGCAGTTTTAGATCATGCCCAGGACCAAGAGCCTCCTGCTCTTACCTGTGAGATGTTTCATACAGCCTTTCAGCCAGGTGACATTTCTGTCTGGCTGCCAGCAGCCAACTGCTGTGTTTATATAGGCAGCCAATGTTTTAAAATGGCTGCTGCAATCAAGTACCTGCTGACTGCTTGACTCAGCCCTTAACGTGGCAGGCACTGCAAATGCACTGCCACAGACTGCATGGCATACTATAAATCTACTTGACTCTGGATAATCTTTCTTCATACTACACATGATAACAACTTTTTCCTTTTGAAACATCTTATTTTTCCACTAATCAAGCTATTCATTCTTCTATGATTTGCTTGTCTGCTACCCCTAGGAATTTCTCTTTTCAGTAAAAAAATATTACCCACAAGAATCCTTACCTCTTGCCAACTTTGATGAAGTTATGCTCACAATCTGAAGCAGGAAAGTAATAGTAATTACTATTCCACTTTAGTAATAAGGATCCAAGGCACAGAGGTTGTGTCTACATGTTCATTAATGTGCCTTTGCTACTGCATGTTCAATTTAGTACCTCTAATGTGGGTGCATCTACATGAGATGCTTAATGGCAAATTAGAATAATTTACTGTGAAGTAAGCACATAGGTCTACATGTGCCCATGCTTATTTCACAGTAAATCTCCCTAATGCAAGTAGCAAATTTACTTGGCATTAATAATGGTGCTATAGTGCTCATGTAGACAGCTGGGAGGGACCCGTATCTGCTACTTGTCAGCTGTCTACTAGGGGGCAGGAGATAGCTCCCTGCCCCC
>NW_017729024.1:154742484-154743370 GCF_001723915.1 Gavialis gangeticus | reverse complement strand
CCCATATCTGCTACTTGTCAGCTGTCTACTAGGGGGCAGGAGATAGCTCCCTGCCCCCAGGAGCTGCCTGCTGCTGGGCAGGCTCTGCCACAGGAGGCCAGGAGGGGACTATGTCCTCCTGCCCCAGCAGCAGGGAACTTCAAGCCCCCTGCTCCCAGATTACAACTGTGGAGCGGGAGCTGGGAGATACTTGGTCTTCCAGCCCAAGATAAAGGTTTTCCAGCCCAAGCCCCATGACCATGGGACTCAGGCTGGGAAATAAGCATCTCTCAGCAGCAGCCCTGTGATTATGAAGCTGATGCTGGGAGCTCCCTGGGGAGCTTGTTCCCCACCAAGCACTGCGAGATGTCTCTTGGCCCAGTGCTCCCTGCCAGCCTCTGGGCTAGCACCCAGGGGGAGCCTGGAGTTCTCCCCAGTGGCCATGGGTGTGCATTGAAGGGCTTCAGAGAACTAGGAACAAATCTTCTCCCTAATTTCCATATGTGTAGACATCTACTCAAATACCTTTACTGTGCAGTAGCTTACTCTATAGTAAATCTAGGCTGGAGTAGATGCATGTGTAGATGCACCCTATGAGGTACTAACTAGGCCTTTGTGAAGCAGCTAGTATTCGCTTTGGATTTGGCTGATTTGGGGGCAGTGATTCGATTCGGTGATTTGAATCACTGTCCCAATTCAATTTGGTTACCTACTTCAGAGATACGGCAGCAGCTGAATCTCCGAATCAGCCAGGCCAGGCCCATCCCACGCCCTTCCCCCAGCCCTGTCCCACCTGTCCCAGCTCCCAGCACCTGGGAAAAAAAAAAAGCCCTGGGTCAGCAGGTGCTGCCGGGCGGGAGCGGGTGGGTTGATCCCCACTGCCCCATGCTGCATGGAGGGCTCTGTA
>NW_017729024.1:154737085-154737484 GCF_001723915.1 Gavialis gangeticus | reverse complement strand
TGCTGCCGGGCAGGAGCGGGTGGGTTGATCCCCACTGCCCCATGCTGCATGGAGGGCTCTGTATGAGCCCCTGAACCTTCCCCCCCATGCCTCCAGACCCCGCACGGGCCAGCTTAGGCTCTTTAAGAAAAAAAACCTGAAGAAACCCTGGGACTCACCACTCCTGCTGGCAGGGGCAATCCCCACTGCCCCCTGCTGCTTATGCCATGTGGGGAGCTTTGCAGGAGCCCCCAAAGCCCGGAGGCTGCACCAGAAGCAGTGGGTCCTGGGGCTTTACTTGGCTTTTTTTTTTTCCTTAAAGGGCCAGAGCCCTGGCAGGCGGGGCAGCTGTGGGGGGGCAGGGGAGCAGGGGGAGGATTGAGGGGGCTTGTGCAGAGCTCCCCCATGTAGTATGGGGCA
>NW_017729024.1:154726144-154736123 GCF_001723915.1 Gavialis gangeticus | reverse complement strand
CCCCCATGGTCCCCTCCCCCAGCCCCTTCTCCCCCACTCCTAGTACCTACCAGCATGGAGTGGCTGCACCAAGGACTGCCCAAATCATCAGAGCAGTCTGACTCTTTGCCAGAGATTCGGAGAGCTTTGAATTGATTCGGACCTTTAAAAATTTGTCCCCTGATTCAATTTGGATTCGGAGATTTGGCCACTGAATTAGGCCAAATCTCCTCTGAATCAAAATCACCACCCAAAGCTTTGCACAGCCCTAGTACTAACTAAGTGTGCATTCGCCTCCCCTAATGTACAGTAGCAAGAGCGGATATTTTTTTTGACACTGAATGCACAGTAGCCTAATTTTACTGTGCATTAATGTATTAGCATGGTTTTTGCCATGGTGCTCTACTGTGCAGTAAAATAGGCTTTTGCACATTAAAGCACATGTGTAGAAATGCCCAGAGAGACTGAATAATTTTCCCAAACCTGACAAAGTGGTTGTGGTAGACCAAGGTTTGAATCAAGATCTACTGCACTAGCAGGTGCTCCTACATGTCAGAATAGCCATGCACCAAACACTACAGCAAGCACACACATCCATAGTTACCAGCGTGGTGTGAAGCTTTGGTCACCGATTCAATTGGGAAAGATTCGGCCCGATTTGGTGGCTAAATCTCCAAATCTGAATTGAATCAGGAAACCCTTTAATCTGTCTGAATTGAATCAAAAGTCTTTGAATCGATTCAGAGTGATTCATATAGATTCAATGATTCAGACATAGATGCAGCTTTAAATGTTTTTTCTACATACCTCACGGTACCAGGTGGTTCCTGAATGCCGAGATGCTGGAGCAGATGGAGAGTCCCATAGGAGCACGGGGGAATTCCCCAGCATGCTCAGCAGCAGACACAGAAGTGGACCAGAAGCACTTCCGGCCCCCTTCCGGGTCTGCCAGGGAGCATGTGGGGCGCCCCCATGCCTCCCCCCCAGCTTGGAGACTGGTGCCACCTGGGTCTGGGGTGGGGGGTACCTGGGTCCCCTGGGAGCTGATTGCTGAGCCAGGGAGGTATGGCTCCCCACCCCCCCAGCATGCTCAGCGGCAGACCCAGAGGTGGACCAAAAGTACTTCTGCTCTACTTCTGGGTTCACTGCCAAGCACGCAAGGGCCCCCCACCCCATGCTCCTGTGGGATGCTTCATCTACCCCATCATCGCAGCATTCAAGACTCATGCCTGGTACCTCAAGGTATGTAGAAAAAACATTTAAAGCTGTGTCTGTGGCCAAATTGCTGATTCAAAGAATCAGCATCGAATCTTTAGATTTAGATTCGGCCTAATCGAATTGGGACAGTGATCCAAATCAGCGAATAGAATCACTGTCTCCGATTTGGACCAAATCTGAATCCAAATTGAATATGGCCCATTTTGCACACCTCTAATAGTTATCATCTCACAACAGAAAAGACACCAAATTTCTCCAAGGTAACAGCATGTTTCCTGGAAGAGTTAGGGACCACTGCACACTATATTGTGTAAACAATGTTTCCTAAAAAAAGAAGAAAAGTAAAGGACAGGGTTCTTTGTCTTACTTGGAATCTTGAGCTAATTTTAATGCTTTTTGTGGGTATTCCAGTGCTGTACAGTTCCAGAGAGTCCATCTTTTCATTTCGTAGCTGTAGTGCTTTACTTGATACACCATCCTCTGATTTATAATTCCTGTTTCATGTTTTCTAGAGGCTCCTTATTCCCATTCATCTTTTCCTACAGATGGCTTTACAAGCCCATGGTATATCATCTTATTTATATATGGACGGGAGGACAAGTAGCTCATTCCAAACCCAAACCAGTGAAGCTCAGAGTCATTTATTATGGGTGCAGTGAGTAAATATCTTTTGTAACCAAATACCTGTTGTGTAAAGTTTTAGTTTTACATGCCAGCTAGACTAAGCAAGTCATCAAGGATGGGATAAAAAGTGGAATGGCCAAAGGCTTAGCTGAATATAAGACTGGTGTGCCTGGAACCCCATTATAGGAGCAACACGTGGGGTAGCAGGAGCACCGTGACCAAGAGGATGGAAAGACTATATATATGTGTGTATGTGTGTGTGTGTGTGTATGTGCATTAAAAGGGAGCCTGCCTTTCCATCCTCTTGGTCACTGTGCTCCTGCTACCCCATGTGTTGCTCCTATAATGGGGTTCCAGGCACACCAGTCTTATGGGCTATGCGTGACTCCAACCACCCCTGTACCATGCCCCAAGCCTCCCAGATGTACCGGATGTTGTTCAGTCTTAGCCGCAGCCCCTCATCTCCCACCATGCCCCAGAGGCGCTCATCAATCACTGCCCCCTTTGGCTGGGGCTTCTCACGCTGCCCCCTCACACTGGGGCTTCTCGCACTCAGGTAGGCTCAGGTGGCCATAGCCGTGCCTGGCCCCCACTCTCCTCCTCGGGGTCTCAAACCCACAGCAAGGCTCAGGCGGCTTCAGCCTTACCTGGCCTCTTGCACTGCCCTCTTTCTCTGGGGCTTCTCGTGCTCAGATAGGCTCAGGTGGCCATAGCCCTGCCTGGCCCCAACTCTCCACCCCTTATCTGGGGCTGGGGTCCGTGGCAACCCGCAGCTGGGCTCCTTACTTGCTGCTCCACCAGTAGCAGGCACCTCAGTGCCCTGCTACATAGGGTACAAAACAGAAATGAGAATATGGTTATGAAAATGACTACTTCTGAGGTGGAAAAAAATGTGTTCATATTTACTCAATGAAAGGATAGAAATCCCAAATACATGGAGGTATAATAACAATAGTATGACCAGGACTGGTGAGATTTCACACATGTAATTCAGGTTAATAAGACTACTAGAGAGTGGGACTTTTAGAAGTCTGTAATAGGTGAAATTAGAAGAAAAAGGAAGAAAGGAAGGAAAGTAAGTCTTTAGTGCCAGGTGCCAGAGCATGGAATGGAAAGACTACATTTTAACATGCTGACCACTGGAGGACCTTATTGCTAATGCTACAGGCACAGTAGCTATATTTCAGTCTGTATAAATAATGATTATCCTAAGGTTGTTCTTATTGTTCTGTGCTGTTTTACGATCGCAGTAAACTACTGTTCCATTAATCAAATAGCTGTGTTAAGTATATAACTTACCCACAGTCCTCTGAGGGTGACATGCAAACACATTGAGATCCAACTTGTTTTTGTCCTGGGCTACAATTACCTCTAGCTTTAGTTTGCTCATCTGAAAAATAAATAAATTATATATAAACAGAATCTTAAAATGCTGCTGTCAAAACTAGAGAGTATTTATTTGATTTTAGCCTAGTTTCCCATGACAGCAGGCAATGGGTCTAATCCTTATTCTACCAAGGAGTCAGGTATAATTTCAATATTTAGAAGCAACATTAAAAATGTAAATACAAACAGAAAGTGCATTACATAAAAGACAGAATTTCAAAGAGTTTCCAAAAATGAAAAATGATGCCAATCCTGCTGCTGTATGCTCTTACCAACTGATTTTTTTTTGTCTTTATGGCTATTTTTTTTGTTATTATGTTTGCATTGTGTTCATCACAATAATATTCTGATAATTACAGAAATTAAAATGAAAAATCCTCACAAACCTCCTCAAGTTCTTACTTGTATAGAATGTAAAATAGAACAAGTTCTGAAATGAAAGGCCTTCCCCTTAACTAGCCCATCATGCTAGCTATAAGTTGTAGTTCAGCCCTGGAGACAGATGGCAAAGGGCATTCCAATAGAACCTAGCTGTCAGGAAAGGGCCTAGGCAGTTTCTGAGATGGCCAATTCAAGATTAAAGGATGAAGCTGTCACATATTTTCACTTGTCTGCATCACTAAAGAGGTGGGGGTAGATTTATGCGCTAATTCAAGGTGCTATCAAATGGCTTGGAGGTAACTCCCCAAAGAAAGTGGATTACACTGCTCAGGTTTGGAGAAGTGTGAATGTGAGGTTTACCTCGGGCTTGGTTTACATTTTGGAAAAGTACTGAGTTGTTTCAAAGACTCTTCTCAAGATACTCAAGCCATCCCTGGGTTAGATAACCATGGTGAACCTCATATCAAACAGGAAAGGTTGCAGTTGTGGACTGTATATTGGTACTGATGGGTCCCTTGTATGAGCTCCACAACCTGAGTAGTAGTATCCCTCTCCCAAGCTCTTCTGAATACTGTAGTACACAAAATATGAAGATGAAGACTGAACTCACCAGTAAAGGGATACCTTTAGGATCCAGCTAATTAAAAACTTACTTCCAGACCTTTTGCAGCAGCATCTGTGCAGCAAGAGACATATGCACAATTAAGTGCTGCATTTTCATTGGAATGGAAAGAAATGATAATGCATAGTATGGCTCCCATTCTTTGAATATAAATTGTCACATGGCATTTTCCAAAATGAAGCAGATCACTCTTTACCTCTTTTGTAGAAACATGATAGCCAGTCTAAAGCTTAACTTTCAAGCCATGGTAGGGGGTCGGACTAGATGATCTTCTCAGGTCCCTTCTGACCCTAGAAACTATGAAGACTATAACTTAAATAATAATCAGACATCTTACTTTTTCCTTTTTTTAAAAAATATCCTCTGTTAAGTATTATTTCATATGACACCTAAGGGTAAAGCTATATTCATTGAATATTAAGGTGTTCAAGGCTCCTTATTTTAATAAAGAAAAAAGTCTATGTGATCTGAGCTGTTTGTAAAAGAACCTCTCTCTTTAGTGAGGGAAACTGTCATTTCCTGTCTTAAAAAACAGGCAATTCCTTTTTAAGAGAGGGGAAGAAAATGGCCTGAAATAAGTCAGTAAAAAAAACCCTGTTGGAAAGTGCTAAAAAAACAGCAAAAAACTGGACTGGTTGACAAAAAAGTTGTTGAGTAACAAAATGAGTAGTTTGGCTGTAACCAGAGAGACAAAATAATTTACTGCAGGGAGGGACAGGAGGAAGGCAAGTCAGACCCATACAAAACATGACAGCTTATGTTATTGAAAATATTTAATGATGCCAACTATTCTGCAGCCTTGAATCTCAATTTCTAAGGACACAAATCAAGAAACTAGCCAAACCTGTTCTTTATTGCCAACTGCCAGCTTCCAATAACTTGTATCTTACTCATTCTCTAAGAAACTTCAAAGATTAACAGTAACTGAAGTGGTCCAATTCCTTCCATTCAAGTCTAAACCAGAGGCTCATGATGGACAACTGTTTTGTCATGTCCAAAGCCTCTTGTGTGGAGTTCCACAAGAGTGTATCAAACTATATGAAACTACTGGGAAAGTTGGTAAGAGCACCCATGCCAAAATTTCAGCAGTATGCAGGTAACATTCAATGCTATACCTCTTTTGCTTTCACAGTGTTCAGTTGGTAGAGTTTATTTTAAACAAAGGTATGCTATGAATACAGGATTACTGGATGAAATTCTGTGGCACTCTCTCATGCAGGAAGTCTAATCAGATTAATATAACAGATGAATTTGATCGTCTTTCTTGGCCTTCAAATGTACCACCCAACACTCACTGTAGTACATTCAGTTAGAGAGTTATAGTTCCAATGCATTTTGAGATACATTTTTACTAGTTGCTTCCAGGGATGTATTAATTGCTTAACAGGGTACTAACCTTTTTCACAGGTAAGTGTTCTCAAAATAGGAGGGATCCAAGACAGGTCTTTCCCACAAGTGTAATATGCTTGTCCAGTGATAACAAAGCCAGCTGGGCATCTTAGCTGGATGGTTTCACCCATGTTGTATTCGTGTTTAAATGGGGAGATTGCAACAACATCGGATACTGATGGCTTAGAGCAGAGTAATGCTGTAGTAAAGATAAGATTTGAATACATATTGTGTTGTTGTAATAAACGTGGTCTTTACAGCATGTCATAAATGGGTGAGTTATAAATCTATTGTGAAAATAAAGCAAATGAAGTTGCACATTTTTGTCATGTTTGAGTTTTTAAAGTTTTTCAACTCACTCAAGTGGCAATATTCTATATATAAAATATTTCTCTATCAATGACTTGTATGGAAATTCTATTAATTTTATAATTAAATTATACTATTTTTCTACTAATGTTATATGACATATGTTGGCACTGACAATTTAAAATGACCCCTGACAGGACATTCTTTGCAACATGTTACAGGTATTAAATTCTACTTGCCAGATTTATTTTCAAATTGTCTATGAAATTAAAGGTCAAAATTAAAGTAAATGGCAGTTGAAATATTTCATATATATTTAATTTAAATTCATAATGTTCACTCTGTTCAACCTTAAAATTCAAGTCCAGGTTGTTGCTTTGGGTTCTTGCAAAACATTGGAAATCCTAAATTTAACAATGAGAGAGCAATTCTTTTTAAATTAGATTACGTTGTAATCACATCTAAACAAGGACCTCATGGTTGAGGTTTATAAAGCACCATGGATGGTTTAGACACACATATACAGTTAAAATTAATGGAAAAAAAGGAGATTTGTCCCCCAAACACACTTTAAAAATATTCACATTATATTGCCTTATGTATCTGTCCATTCCTGAGAATTCTGTTCAATATAATTATTAAAAATGTAAGCCTTATTAAGATAAGTCTGGAAATGAAAAATAAGGCCTATTGTCAACGACATTTAAATTTAGACTGGCAAAGGCTCTAGAAAATATAAGATAAGTATTTTCTACATAACCTAACAGTATAGTGTTACTTATAGATCATACAGACCCTGATAGACGTTACACTAAAGACATGGTTAACTGGTTAATCATGTTTTAAGTACTGTGGCCACACAAAACATGTGTAATAACTTCGGGCATTTATACTTTTTGGTTCCGCAATGTGCTGAAGATCTGCCACTTCAGAGCAAACTTGATTAATTGAGTTTGCTCCGCATGCGAGCTGACGTGCTGCACCGTGTCATGTGCAGTTCTTTAAGTGGCAAAATGCTGTGGTGCTTGCATGTGTAAAAATGCCCTTTGTGGCTGGTTCCCATTATGCCTTAAAATGAATGCACGGCCAGCGCTCCCAACCTTAGGAACACACCAGAGCCCTTGAAGACTCTTGTGTCCTACCAAGGCTGGGAGTCCCAATCGCCTGATTGGGGCTTCCAGCCAGGACAGTGAATCAGAGACCTTAGCTCAGAGGTGCACAGTTATTTTGGCTGGCAGGCCACTTACAGAGTTTTGGTGAGTTGAGGGCCATACACAAAATCTTTCAAAAGATATCATTTTAATAATATATAGATTAAAAACTAATCATATACTAAAAAGCAAATATCTACTATAACTTATTTTAATCTTATATCAGAAAGTAAGTTTTGACCTGATTTATATTTTTTTGAGTAGTGTATAGTTTTCCACTCAACACACTGGACAGCTGGAGAGGGTGGAAGGTGGCCAGGAGCTGGAGCTGGAGGCCCTGCACACTAAGGCAGGAGCTGCCCAGCTGCCACTTCCCCCTCAACTTGGCTGGGCATGTGGTGCCTGTCACACATCCCTATAGCTGCCATCACTTCCCCATGCTATCTGCTGCCTGGAGTAATGCAGCAGAGGCAGGAGGAGCTGCTGGAGGTGGGGGGAGCCAAGCAGTATGTGGGAGGCTGCAGCCACACTGGGAGCACCCCTGCTGGGAAGCTGTGCACGCTTGCTGAGACCAGGGCCATGGGTGGGCATGGACAGGAGCATGGCTCAGGCTGCCCTGGGCAGGAGCAATCAAGGCTTAGCCCCAAGTGGAGTGCCACAGGGACAGCCATGGGCCAGATACAATCAACTGGCAGGAACCTGTCTGTGGGCTGAAACCAATCAGTTGGCAGGCCAGATTCGGCCCACAGGCTGTATTTTGACTACGCCTGCCTTACCTCCTGTACATTCCTTCAGCTGGAAGCTTGAGTCCCATAGACTCCTTCAGCTGGGAGCCCCAGTTAGATGATAGGAGCTTCCAGCCATGGGAGCACATAGGGTACCTATACATGAGTGTGAAGACTGCTCCAACATGCTGGAATTCCAGTGCATCAGAGCAGACTTGATTAATCAAGTCTGGTGGAGGGTGCCAATTGCTGCACTCCAGCAGTCTCCTATGTCTTGTGTATCAGCGTCTCCATACTTAAAGACGGTGGTGGGGGCACTTGAAATAAAGCTCATTGAACGAGCTTTAGGTCAAGCGCCCCTGCTGCCATTTTTAAGTACCAGGACGCTGATACAGGAAATGCGGTAGTGCTTTAATTAGAGCGGCTCCCCCCACCCCCAAAGCATGTGCAAAAGTTCCCACAGAGCCTTTGGCTCCCCTCTGTTCCCATGACTGGAAGCCCAGATCAGCTGACTACGGCTCTCAGCCACAGGAGCACAGGGGAGCAAAGCTTGTCATTTCCCACTACATGGCACTGACAATAGGGTGCAATTGGGATCTGATCCCGATCCCACAGCTGTACCTCTTGCCAAGCATGTATGGCATGGCAGCAGACACAACTGCTGGGATCATGTATCAGATCTTATTGAGCTTTTAATTTAGTGTCTGTCAGCGGCCAGAGTTGGAACAACTGATAGACTGTAAAAGAACAAATCTGACAACCCAAGAGGACTTTGGTCATTTCCAACATTTATAAAACAAGGATTAATTTCTTTTTAAGCCTTTCTAACAGATTCTGTTAGGAAAACCTGAACTATTTGTATTTCCTATATTTGTTCCTGTTGCCAAGCCTAACTGTTCTCCAGTTTCTTACGTTGGCACTCAATGGGCTGCTGGATCCAGGTTTGATCTGGTAGACACCTAAGGAACTGATACCCAATGAGATCATATCCAGTCATGCAGGCAATCTCAGCTTCTTCTCCCACAGCATAATAATTTTTTTCATTCTACAATTAAACCATATTCTGGGTAAGTGGAATGGACACTGACACAAGAGAAAGACATTCAAAATAGTATTTTAAAAGTTTCATCATACTGCAGTTGTCATAACAATTTGTCTATCCATTTATTAATATTCTAATTTTTGTTTACCCCATCATGCGGTGGTCCCAAAATTAGTGGCCATTAAATGCTGCCTGAAACAGAACCTACACACATTATCTTGCCTTTAGATGTTGGTGGATTTTGCTGGGATCATCTGATCCCAACACTCTTTCCTGCCCAAGTGCAAGGGGGCTGGACCCGATGATCTGTAAGGTCCCTTTGAGCCCCTAACAACTATGAAACTATGACTCTGTTAGAGCTCTATGATATGGGGAATGGCTGTCTGGAAGAGGGAGTCTCATAGTATGTCTATATACAATAGTATGCAGTACATATAGCTTTCTGTTGGCATGCTAGGAAAGGGCTGGTAAAAGACTGTCAGGTCAACATAAAAAATATTGATTTCCCCAAAATTAAAAGTTTTACACAACTACATCATCATTTTTTTTTACTGACACAGGACTCATATACACACAATGGACATTCATCAGAATCTTAAAATGAGTGCTGTCTTATCCTTTTAAAATCATTCACTCTGTAAGCCCCTTTGCAGCAGATTTATTTTTTCAGTCTTTTTCTTTTAAGGTTTGATACTGGAGGAAGCATTAAGATATCACCAGTCACTCCAGTACACAGATGATTGTGTGCTGCCCTTATCTTATTACTTAGTGTAGCCAACACAATGCGAGATAAAAAAAAACAAACATTTTTTTTAAATTGAAGTTAGGAAATATTTAGAAGCAGGCAGAAGTATAGCCATTGAAGAAAACGGGGGGGGGGGGGGAGAAGGCAGGGGAAAAGAAAATATACAAAAGAATGTGAGAGAAAAAAGGAGTAAGAAAGACACTTTCAGCTAAGAAAAAACCTCTGTGTAAAACATGAACTGCCAACTTAGATTTTGGAGCTTTCTACTATCAACCACTGATAAATAGTTTCATAGTTGGTAGGGTCGGAAGGGACCTGAGTAGATCATCAAGTCCAACCCCCTGCCCTGGGCAGGAAAGGATGCTGGGGTCAAACGACCCTGGCAAGGTATCTATCTAGCCTCCTTTT
>NW_017729024.1:154680280-154725434 GCF_001723915.1 Gavialis gangeticus | reverse complement strand
GTTGGTCTGACAGGACCTGCCTCTAATGAACCCATGTTGGTTGCTCCTAAGCATACACTCCCCTGCTTGCCCCTCGCAGATGTGCAATAATTCTAGCTTCTGACTATCTAGAAAACATTGTCATTAATTAAGACAGAATGGTGTTTTCTAGTTGGTGCAAGGTGTCATGACATGGATGAAATCACAGTATAATCTGTGGATGAACTAGGTTTGTGAATCCAAAAACAGAAGTTCTGTAGATTGGTAACCTTGGAAGTTCCCAGAGCTCCCACATGCCCTATCATTCACATATTTTACATGGTACAGCCCTCTCACCCTGATAAATCCATTTTCTGGTGGGACTGGCTTAGAACATCCAGATTCAGGTTCACCAATGAAAACATCCACTTCCTTCCTTGCTTCATCATCATTTATACATGGAGCCCCTCTGAAAAACAATAATTTGCAGTTTAGGATGCGTATGAGGCACTGGTTTCAGAAACAAGAGGGTAAACTCTCACAGCATTAGCCAAAGAGGAAGAGGAGCTAGCAGTGAGCACAGTTCACCCAAACCAAAAAAGTGGAGCAGTACTGTGGTCCTTTCCCGTCAACTTCTTCATTAACCTATGTACCAAAAGGAGCCTGATCAACAGTAAGCATTATAGGAAAGAAGATTTTGTATCAGCATAAGTTCTCCAGACCACCAGAGAATTTGACATAATAGATTAGAAGAGCTGGGGCAAAAAAGATGGTACGTTGGGCTGCCTTTTTTAGCAATGACTGTAAGTTTAAGTGGTTCAGCCAGAATTTAGGGTTCATCACAGTTTGGGTAGGTCATAGGTAGTATAGGTTAACTTTTGCCTGTTAATACCAGCACTGGTTAAATGTGCACTGTATGTTATAGATGTAGGGTTGTACAGGTTGTGGTGCTTAGTCAGGGAGGGAGAGCACCATGTAGAACTAAAGTGCTCATGTCCAAGACTCTCAAAAAGAATATGCTCTATATTAATCACAACAGAAATAAAATAACTAGTCTTATAGTATCCACTGTTTTTGCCACAAGAGGAGCTATCGCTGTAATGAATTATGGCTATGTTCATCATTTCCACACAACCCTCAAATAAGAAAGTGAGGGTGGTTTTGGCTTGCAGTTAACATTTTACATTAAAACCTTCTAAAAATTCTGTTTCACAGTGTTGCAAAGCAGTACCAAATAAAACTCAGTTTTTTGTCAGTGAATTTATCTTTGAGATTTCAAATTCAAACCTAAAGCACATAGAAAGGAAGCATTGCTATTTAGACTTATGTGGTTCAGAAGTGGGAAAGAAGTTGTATAAAGATGATGAAGAGAAATTAATGAAGATTCTCAGTCAGAGACCCATACAAAATATTTTAAAATAAGTATACGATACTTCTTTTGGAATTCCCTGATAAGAAAATGCAAACAAAAACAAAAGTTATAACAAATTGCAAAGATTTACAGATATTTTCCTCTTTCAGACTCAGCCAAAGAAACCCAGACAAGAAATTTATCCCTAGTCAAGTTTTGAAAGCTTTCTAACCCGCACCCCACTAGTAAGAAGAATTTTCCACCTATCATCTTCTTACTTGTCCACAAACAATGAAACATAACAGTCCTCCTCTTGCTCATGTTCACCCTCACAAGGCTTTCCTCCATTCATTGGTGATGGGTTGTTACACATACGGGTCCTTCTTCTCTTGAAAGACCCATCACATGGGCTCCATGCTGACCAGCAACTCCAGTGGCCATCTACTGCAACTGGAACAGATGAATGTAAACTCTAGCAAATGAATGAATCTGCAATACTTCCTTACTTTGTATATACCAGCTTAATTAATTGAGAGGCAAGAATTTTTTAGGGTGATATTTTTGTATTGGCCCAACTAGGTAGTTTGGATAGCGCTTAATTGTCACTATTTCAGAGGATTTATGAGGTTTACCAGGCAGGGGAACATGTTGTTTATAAAATATTAAATTTAAAGATGAGATGAGCCAAAACCAAATCTGAACTGCTTTGAACCTCAGGGAAGTCAGGCTATTCTTTCCCTTACAATTTGGATTCAGGTCACATTCAAAACCAAGGGTGCTGACAGACATGGAAAAAGAAAAAACAAAACTGTGCTTTACTGGAAGCAGTAGCACATTATACAGATGCTGCAGAGTTGGATTGGACTAGATTGGATATGTCAGCAGGGTTTTTGATGCTTTTATCTAATAGATGATTGAATCAGCTATTAGATAGAAGCACCAAAATAGCCCCACTAAAGCACCCAATTTATACAGATGTTAAGAAAGCCAGGTACAACTAAGGTGCTGTCTCTTCTGGGCACACCAGTTTAAACTAAAATACTGTTTGATTTTTTTTTCCCCACCTTTGCAGGCAGCCCAAGTGTCTATTTTCTAGATATTCTAGATCAGAACTCTTTTGAGCAAATAAGCACTTAAATAAGGAACTAGGCATCTAAACTCCAAAGTGTAATCCAGATTATCCCTGCTCCAACAGACACAAAATTGAATAGGTGCTTAAACTCAGATGTTACTATAAGTAGGGACCTACTAAATTCGCAATTTTGTGATTTTTGCAGAAACTGTGAATTTGGTGGGTCCACTGTGAAAAAGCCTGATCCCCATGAAAATGTGCAGGGACTGCAAAAAAGCTGGAAAGTGGCCAGCAAGCAGGAGGGAAAAAAGGAGCTGAAAACAGATTTGGGAAGCCTGGTGTCCTGAAGCACAGGGGGAAAAGTGAGGGAGGGATGGGATGATTTTCATGGTGAAGTGTGGCAGGGTACCTCATGCCTCTGATTGGCTGAGGGCCCCCAGAAGTCCCACCTCTCCCTGGAGATTGACTGATGGCCATCTGTTAATCTCCAGGGAGGGGTGGGACTTCTGGGGCACCTTGGCCAGAGGTATGGTGGGGGAGGGGAGGCTGTCATGCCAAAAAATGGCGACTGTGGCCACACTGACACCACAGACTTGGGGGGGCAGACCCCACAAATTATGTAGGTGCCTAACTATGAGTTTCCCTAGATACCTAGATTTAGACTTAACCCCCATCAACAGCACTGAGTTCTGCTCAAACACATCAGTTGTGGGGCTATTCACTTTTTGCACAGTTGCTTCCTGGTTTAAGTACTCACCCAAGAAGTGGGAGAGTATCAGTTCTAGATCTTGGGTGACTGATTTAATCATTAAACTACTGTGCAAAGGTAGGCCTCAGTGTTGGTAAGGCACCTACCTTCAGTAGCAGGAGCACATGTTCTGGATCCCAACTAAATAATGGCATCTAAGGGTGCAGACAAAAGTGCAGCTTCCTGCTATAACTGAAAATGCTTTGTAGGAAGTGTTCTGAGTTACAAGATCTCCCAGACCAAACAGAAGTTCACTGTTGGTTTCAGGGGGGAGGGGAATCTAGCTGCTGACTGGGACCCTGCAGCCAGTTTCCCTGGCAATGCCCCTGCTCCCTCCCAGCCTATGCTGTTTTCAAGATGTGAGGGGGAACTCATTCTAGGGAATCCAAAGCTAGCAGTGGAGGCTGGGTTGCGTGTACTGGAGCCCCCTGACCTCAGAGTGGGGGGGCCCAATACACCTGCTCCACCCTCCAGTGAGGGCTGAAAACCCCCCAGACTGAACTCCCCCCATTCCCTTTCCCACTCTCATTCTGAAAACAGTGACAGGCTGGCAGGCAGCTCAGACAGAAGTTACAGAAGTTCCTATATTTTGAAACATCTTCATATGAACCTTCATGCAATATGGGTTCAGATTTTCACCTGACTGGCCATTTTTGAAGTGGTTTGCAACGATGCACTTGTGTTTGGTTATGGTAACAGACCACTTTCTGTGGCCAAATCGAGGGAAAATTTTCACTTCTGTCAGCACCCTAATGTGCAACTGGAGTCAGATGCCTAAACTGTCATAAAGAGACTGCCAAAGCTCATCTATCCCTCAGACCACTACCCTTTCCTGATTGTCTATGTTGGCATCAATGATACTTCCAGGAAGATCAAAGGCAACTATGAGGCTCTCAACCTGAAGGCTTTGGATTCTTCGACAATGGGTGGATATTCTGGAGGAGTTGCAATTTGGACATACCTATGACATTAGTATTTATTGTCTAGTTCTAGGTGGCTCTTGGATTTCTAGATCACACTTCAGAGGTGAATAAGAATCCCATAGCCTAATAGGGAAACAGGATGTCTAAACCCAGTCAAATTGGACCTCTTCCTTTGGCATGAACCCTACATAAGTAAACTGATTCTGTCCCCATATTTTATAATTATTACAATAGATACTAAAGAAACATGGTGTGAAAAAGCATTTCCTTGTAAATATGCTATTCATACAAACCAAAAGTTAAAATTCCTGGATTAATACTTAGTAAACATTAAATACATAATGTACATGTGTATACATAGAGTTAAATACACATTCACTATATAGAATTGCACTCCCTAAATACATTTTCAAAATATGGATCTGATGAATTCAGCACGATCCTAGAAGAATTTTTAACTAAAGCTGGTTCTATCATGGAATATTTGACCATTTTCTATCAGCCAATAGTGATCAAGGCTGTTTGCTTTGTTTACTACCAGATTATTCATCAGCATGCCAGTAGGTAGGCAAGCAGTCCCTTTACTTGATAGCCTTCCCCGGCTGGCTAGCTTCTGGCCTGCAGATGCTCCTGGGCTGACTACCCAGCCCCCAAGGCCCCTTAGGTTTACTGCCTGTACCACGCCCCAAGCCTCGCAGATGTACTGGACATTGTTTGGTCGATTTCACTGTCCGCGCCCCATGGGTGCTTCTGGCTTGCCTCGCAACCATGTTCTCTGGCACTCGTCAATCTCTGCCCCCACCCAGGGCTTCTTGCAACAGCCCACTCTGGGGCTCAGGTGGCCGTAGCCGTGCCTGGCCCCCAAATCCCCTCCTTGGGTCTTAAACCTCCTGTGGGGCTCAGGCGGCCTCAGCCTTACCTGGCCCCCAATCCTCTATTCCCCTTCTCAGCGCTGGGGCCCGCACACCCCTGAATGTTGTGCCCTCTCTGGCACCAGGGTCCCCACGCTACTATGGAGCCCCTATGAGGCCTCCTCCAACCCCTAATAGCCTCACCCAGTCCTCCGGTCAAAACAACAGCAAAAAACAATAACACAGGCCCCTGGGCTATAACACAAAGCTAAACCTCCTGACTAACCGTTCTCCAAACCACACCACATCTCTCAGCCGTGTAACTAGCAGCTGGTACATTCAGGCATTATTCTCTTTCCCACATTCAGGGCCGATCTCTTTCCCTTAGTCAGGCAGTACTTCTTCCTGGCTTCCAGCAGAGAGAAGGCACTCACAGCCTCCAGTCTGGGTTTTACAGTAGTCGGCCCTGCCCCTTCCGGTCAGCTGACTCACCAGGTGTGGGCCCTTAGCTCTTCCTGGTTGCCCCTAGCAACCAACACCTGAACCCATTCTGCTGCTTTTCAGGTAGCAGACACCTTAGTGCCCTGCTACAGTCCCATATGACTTCTTATAAACAAATTGAAGAAATGCGGGCTGGACAAAATTACTATAAAGAGGAGAGACAACTGGCTCAATAGCTGCAAGCAAAGGGCAATTATAAATGGATTAATGTTCAGATGGCAGGAGATTTTTAAGTTAGTCCCACAGGGGTCATTCCTGGGCCCATGTTTATGGGCTCAGGACATGTTTAATATGTTTATTAACGATTTGGTTGCTGGCATAGAAAGATTCTTGAGCAAGTTTGAAGATGATATGAAACTAAGTAGAGTTGCAAACACACTGCAGAATGGCACCATGATTCAAAAGGATCTTGACAGATTGGACTGCAAGGTTGGAGTTAACAGAATGAAATTCAATATTGACAAATGCAAGGTGCTATACCTTGGGAAGAATAATCATAAATAAAAATACAAAGTATGTGACTTCTGGATGAATGGCAGAACTATGGAGAAGGATCTGGGAATCTTCATAAATCACACAGTCAACACATGTCTGCAATGTGATTCAGCCACACAACAGACAAATGCACTTTGGGGATGTATAGATAAAAGACATAGGAGGTGATAATGCCTCTCTACTTAGCACTCATCTAGAATATTATATGCAGTTTTGGGCTCCACATTTTTAAAAGGACATGTAGAAGTTGTAGATGGTCCAGAGATGTGTGACAAAAAAGAAAAAGGGCTTGGAAGGCCCGTCATACAAGGAGAAGTTGAAGGAACTAGACACATTCATCTTTTAGAAACAGCACTTAAGAGGGGACATGATAGCATTTTTCAAATACATCAACAAGAGGAAAAGCACCTTCTCTCTCCTGCTGCAGAGTGTAGGATGTAGAATAATGGCTTGAAGATGCAGCAAAGTAGGATCTCAGGAAAAACTTCTTCACTGTTAGAACAATGAAGTAGAATAGGCTGCCTAGGGAAGTTGTCCACGTGGCATCGTTGGTGTTCAAGAGAGAGTGGTAAGTCCCAGTCAGGGATGATCTAGAAGTAGTTGTGCCTATGTTCTTCTATAGGTATTTCACATGCTTCTGGGTTTTGCTGGAAGCCACATAGGGATGGGAGGGATTTTTCCTCCCTCTGTTGCTACATGTCTGTTTTTATTATTATTATTACTATTATTATTATTTCTATTATTATTTTAAAGCCTTCCTCAAAGGTATTAGGTGTTGGCTGCCGCCAAAGACAGGAATTTTGACTGCAGTGTGATAGTGTTCTTGGTGCGACTTACATCTGGAGGTTCCTGGCTAGAGGGTCTTGGCCCTCAACTCAGGGTCAGACCAATCACTCACTATATTTAGGGTCAGGAAGGAATTTCACCCTATGGTCAGACTGGTATGTCCTGTGGGGATTTTTGCCTTTCTCTGTATTGGGGGGTGTGATCCTTTTCCTGGGATCTCTCAAGCATATATTAACATTTGCAGTAGCAGGATGTTGGCCACCATGGTCCCCCTGCTTTACCTGTAGCAAATTACAGTGTTATGCCTTTGGTTTTGTGTCAGGGCTGACTGACGTTTTGCTAAGAGGTTAGAAAATGGATTTATATGGGATGGTTTTAACAGAGATGATGCTGCCTCAGGTAGGGGGGCTAGTTTAGATGACCTCTGGATGTCACTTCCAGCCTTACTTCTCTATGGTTCTATGATAAAGTAGGAACACAGTGAAATTATTCAGATCTTATCAAGTATTTTCATAAGGGCAAAATAAAATGTTAGTCTGATTTTTTAAATGACACTCAAGAAGCTTCACCTATTGGATACTGGAATTGTAATTTTTCATACTGTGTGGAATGAAAACAATATAAAAAATTCAAAATGTTGACACTTCTCACAGTGTAAAGATACCACAGTCAGACCCGCTCTTCAGCTTTTACATTAAAGCAGTTGTGTGCCTAAGCGACATGTAGAGGGTGCATGGGTGGGGGGAGAGCATGTGCCCCCCCGAGAGTGCTGGTGCCCCCCCCCAAATTTGGCTGCTGCCAACACCACCACTACTGCCTGCGGGTCATCACTTGCTACCTCCCCCCCCCCACTGCTGACGCCACTGACACTGCCTGTGGGCGGTCCCTGTTGGGCCTGCCCCTGCCTCCCGACATTGCTGCTGACACCTGTGGGTGGTCCCCACTGAACCCACTCCTGCCGCTGCTACTGTCTGTGGGGGGTCACTGTCCCACCCCAGTCCTCAGAAGCACCAGTTGTTCATGTGGTTGTGTGGGTTTAAGAAAGGATCAGATTTGCATTGTTACAATATTCCCATAAATACCTGATTTGTAATCTGGTGCTCGTTTCTCACAGTTATTCCCATAGGTTCCAGCTTGACACACACACAGACACTCTGTTCCAGATAACACAGGTTTGCCATTATTGGGACAGGGAGCACATTTACAAGGGTCAAATCGGTCCATGTATTCAATTAGGGCTCTCCAGAGGTTGCGGCGTTTAGTAACAGCACATGGGAAGTTTTTTACCAAGTCCAGGATGGGAGACAACTGAAAGAAAAGGATATGGAAAGGGATCATAATACAGAAGATGAAGTGGGCATTTCCTTGCAGTACAGCTGTATTAACTTCTTCCTATGGACAGCTACATAGCCCCAACATAACCAAAAGAAATTTTTATAAACACCATGGCCTATATAGCTATACTCTGTGGTTAGGGTGCTCCACCCCTGACCCATGGGCCAAATCCATCCTGCAGAGCTCCCCACAGGTTGGGAAATTTGGCGGCCGGGGAGCAATTAGCAGTGCCACTCATCATCCCCTTGCCGCCAAATTCTCAATCCCTGCCTGGGAGGGTCAGGGCTGGGCCATGCCCACTCCCCATCCATGTGGCTAGATTGGGCTGAGCCATGCCTCCTCCCTTGTGCCAAGCCCTTTCTCATATGCGAAGACAAGCCAGGGCCAGGGCCTGGGAGTCTGCTCCTGTCCCCCGCACAACTTGCCCCCTGCTCCAAACAGCTGGCTTGGTTTCCTGCTCTGTCTGCCCCATGTGCCAGATCATGTCCACCAGCCACATCCAGCCTGCAGACACACTGGGCTGTGGGGCAAAAAGATTGAGCACTACTTTTCTAGGTGCACGGTGCTGAACATGAGCCAGAGGGGTAGGAAAAAATCCATTCATCTATATTACCAGTAATGATCCTGTCATCTTAACTAGTCTTAGGGACTAATACATTTAGGGCCTTATATATATATTCCTAAAGACATATCCAGCAGGATGGTGTAAATACAAATCAGAAGGTCATGTGGCATCATGTGAGATGCAGGGGATTGTCTCTACTCTTACCTCAAAATCAACCACAACAGGATTGTCCTTTGTTGATTCCAGCCAGTTTGTGAATACAATATGCTCTGGAAAAGACCCCTTTTTCTCCCAAGCCAGAGCTGCAGCATATTCTGTCCTGCCACCTTTCACTAGTGAAATAGATCGTTCAGCTGACTGCAACATAGAACCTGAAATAGGGCTTCAATTAAGATTTTTCAGACATAATCACGACTTTCCTATTGCTCATAAATACCAAGGCTTTTCTTTCTAAGATAATAAGTGGTTTGCTGGTGGCACAGAAATGCCAAGTTATGTTGCAGAGACATGAAGTTATACCTGTCAGTCATTTTGTTCTCCCTGGAAATGGGAGGCTTGTCAGTGGGAGGTTTGTCCTCACAGTGGGAGACAGACTAATACTTATGTGACTTTCATGAAACTGGGCTGACCATGAAGAGCCTTTGTGGTTAGATAGGTATACTGGTTTTACACACGCATGGAACTTCCTTGCCAGGGGAAGATAGGCCAGTGTAAATCAGGGAGGAGCTTTTGGGTCATAGTATTTTTTTTTTGGTGTACTCTGTAGAATGGACTCAATGCCTGACTTAGAATATAAAAAGTGAAAACCTGCCCTGCTTCCTCCCCAAGTTGTTGGGAGTTCTGCCAGTGATTTCAGTAGAGCCAGGATTTCACCCTGCATGCCTGACTGCTGACAGCTAAGGGTATAGACACTACCTCAACCAGTACCTAACTGTACATTCACCTTCATGGTGTTCAGTCAGTCTATTTGTGGTGCAGGTAGTATGTACTTTCTTTTTCTTTCTGAAAAACACACGCCTAGTTGTTTCTGTCCGAACACATTCATTTGATTGTTGTGTTGTCAAACCTAGATAATATCAAACAGCAAAAACATTAAAACATTGAGCAGCATCACCAGAATCCATATCACCCCCCTCCACACACACACACACACACACACACACACACACACACCTACCCAGTCTATTGCAGTCATGCAAGTCACAGCATTCTTCAGGTTAAACATCTCATTCATTTCTTTCAACCTTCCACATCAGGTTCGACCTTCTCATCCTGCTTCTGAAAGTTTGCTGCAGCCAACAGCTTTTCCTTCATGGTCCTCCTCCTCCTCTCCCACTTCTCACAATCTCCCATCCTCAGCTTGCTTTCTATACTTCTCCCATTGCTTTTGGGCAGTTTTTCCATGCCACCCCTTATAATGTCCTTGGCCTCTCCCCTCCAGCTACTAGCATGCAAGAGGACTGCTTACTTATTCAAATCCTCTGCAAGGCATAGTAGGCCAAATCTACTCCTATCAAACGCTTTCTGTTCTATAGGGCATAATTGTTAAAACAACCAACTGTCCTGAATTTTCAGGGGCAGTCCCAAATATCACAGATGTCTTGGTATCCTGAAAGGCTACATGTCTGGAACTGAAAAAAATTGATGCCAGGGATTTTGCTGTTGAATTTAGCAAGTGAGACAACACAATGCTGCCTGGCATCAGGGAAATACAGCTATAATTCTTCTGAGTAAGGACCCATGAGAAGTTGCAGTCTGTGGCAGCTCCTGATCTGGAAGCAATATAGCTATGTTCATATCACACTGTGCCCTGGCCAACAAGTCATCTGCTGCATAATAGTGTGTTTTGGGTAACTGGGGATGGGACCCTAGTGATATTGCTGATAGAAGGATGCACCATCCTTTGCTATATTACTGTCCCCACAATATACTGCTGTATGGGATACTTCAGTATCTATGGGATACTTTGGTGTTGAGTTACTGCCTTCAGCCCAGAATGGACCCCACTCTATTCCCCATGTATCAACAGCATTGGACAGAGTCATATTTGCCAAATCCTTTTAAGGATCTACTGATGCTGCGGATACATCCTTTACCCTTCTTTTTACACTATACTAATAAACAATACCCATAACATATCCAACTACAACTGTGAATGACAGCTCTTAACCAAATAGGTTTAGGTTTCCATTTTTGTAGAATGGTTCTTTCCTATTAAATGATTTGATTATCCTACTAAGAATTTTGCTGGCAACTGTGATCTCTAATAATTCTCTTACACTTTTAGTTTTAAGGCTAGAAGGCACCACTAGAATCTTTCATATGACCTCTGGTATAATATAGAGCATAACATTTTACCTAGTTATGCCTGTTTTTGGATCAAAAACTTGTGTCTGAGGTTGAACTTACATGTTACGCTCAGACCATACTAATGGGATTTAAATTGTGAGCATCCATAAGTTAAAGCTCATTAATTCATTCTAAGTGTCTTCTGCGCATCTCAAAGTTATAACACTTCAGAGAAGAGTTAACTCTGGGCTGTGCTACCTAGCTCATGTTAGGGTAACTTTAGTTGGCTTCATGGAGATAAAACAAGCAATCTGAAGTTCTCCAGGATCTTAGGATTCATTACTCTCAGCCGTGGCCAACCTAGAACAGAGACACAGCCCAGGCATCCTGGCTCCTAGCCACGTCCTTGCTCACCAGCCCTCTAGTGGCAAGTCAGAGCTGTGTAGGCAGGAAACAGTATTAACCTCTAACATGTGATTTCTCACAGCACATTCTGTCTTTAATACCACTTAAATTTCTACAGATTTAGTATGGTCTGAGTGTAATATGTAACTCCGTCCTGACAGAAGGGTCTCTTCCAGAAAAGCATCTGGTCTTGAGCTGAAGACCACAGGAGATGCCAAAGCTATTACTTCCCTTCTAAGTTCTAGAAATATGTACATAGTTACAACTGAGGTGTCAAGCATGAAGCTTGTTGGCTGGACCCAGCACTTGGGGGTATGGTGAGGAAGCATGGACTATTGCAGAGTTTGAGGCCCCCAAGCCCTGCTGGACATGACTGCCAGAGGAAGGGGAGTGAGTCAGGACCCATAATTGCCCAGTCCTGCCATTGCCAGCTCCCTGTTACTGCCACTTGGCCCAGTGTTGCCAGACACCCTGCCATTGCCTCTGGACCCACATTGCAGCAGCTAGCCCTGTGGCTCAAGCCTGGGATGAGCTTCAAAGTTTAGATCCAGCTCAGGGCTTGAGGCAACTTTGACATCCATGGTTTACAGGGTTAGATTCCTTTTACTTTGAGAAAAATTAAGGATTATTCTATTGCATCTTAACTCAGAAAATATGGAGCAGCGCATTCCTCAGAGGCACTATTAGCAGAATGATAGGAAAAAACTGTTGCCTGTCACGTGGGCTTTTCTCACCAAAGGTTACATACCTGAGTTCTTCAATTCCTCAGAGCTGTATTGATAAAGAAGGTCATATGTGCCACCCATCGATCCAGAAGCATAGTAATGAGTTCCAAAGTCATCAAAGATTCTGCTATATAAAGCATAGTTATACTCTAGAGGCAGATTGTTAAGTGTCTTTAGAAAGACATCAGAGAGCTGTAGATCTGACTCCTTCATTGTGAAGTTTGAAACTGCAATCACTTTATGGACCCTAATAAAGTTAGAATTCTATAAATAAAAAACAAAGAGAAATAGAATGTTTTTACACTTGGATTCACGGCAAAAGGTAGAAGAGCTAATAATATGTTCATACTCGGTTGTATACTACAAAATGGGCTGGTATGTTTCACTTGATTTAAACTTGAGTAAAATCAAGTGATTAATCCATTTGAGACAACAAGCACATTGCTAGATTTGATAGAATATGGCTCATTGTACAATGTGTCAATAGGGCGATTGTCTTCTCATTTTTAATTTGTTTGTATCATGACAGTGCCTACTTTCAGGAATTTCATCTGATATCAGCTGTGCTAGGCATTACATAGTTCAGAAGGAGGCAGTCTCTGCCCTTAAGAATGTATACAATAAATAGACAAGACAGGGAAAAGGTTGGGAAGAAGTCAAGCAGCGTAGGAACAAGTGATTTATCACTCCAGCCATAAACAACTTAAGTATCTAGGCTGTCATTTGTACACAGCTATTTTCACATTCTACTGTCTAGATGTGAGGACCCATGCTTCTGCACTTAGCAGCTTTAGAAGGAACCAGAAGGAATGTCCCAGGGCTAGGGACACATTATTTTCAAAGCGTTCAACTCTGGGAGAGCAAGCTATGCCAGAACTCCCAGGCTCTTGGCTATAACACCTTAGGAGGCCCAAATCTAATCTGCAATGTTACAGTTAAGTTTCTGACAAAAGGTAGAAGAGCTGAGAATGTGTTCATCATAATCTGTATGCTACAAATTGGGCTATGCAACAGGAAACCTGGAAGTCCTGACTCTAAGGAATCCAGGATACTCAGCAAAACTGATATCCTGTCAGCTTCACCACTGCTATGCTGAGAATGTCAGATTTCACTGAGAGCTTCAGGGAAAGTATTCATTTGAGAAACAATAAGGGCCCCTCTGCACAGGCAGGTAAAGGCACAATGGGATCTAATGTGTGATCCACAGGATTGGGCCTCCTGCCATGCCATACATGCATGGCAGGGAGTATGACTGGGATCATGAATTTGATCCCATCACACCTTATTGCCAGTGCAGGAGGAGCCCAATCCTCCTACACTGGCAAGAAGCAAGCTGCCATGGCTGGGAGCCCTCTCAACTGATGGGGCCCTGAGGCTGGGAGCCTCATCAGCTGACTTGGGCTAACCAATCGTCTTGGTGCACTGTGACCAGTGGGGTCCCACAAGGCTCTGTCCTACGGCCTATACTGTTTAACATCTTCATCAATGATGTGGACATTGGTGTCAGAAGCGGACTGGTCAAGTTCGCCGATGACACCAAACTCTGAGGTAAAGCAACCACACCTGAGGACAGGAGGGTGATCCAGGCAGATCTGGATAGACTCATGAAATGGGCAGACGAGAACCTGATGGTGTTCAACACCGAAAAATGCAAGTTTCTCCATCTTGGGAGGAAAAACCTGCACCATGCTTATAGGCCTGATGCTGCAGCTAGTAAAGTGAGCAAAACGCTGGCTTGCATCCATAGATGCTTCTCAAGCAAATCCTGGGACGTCTTTCTCCCGCTGTACTCGGCCTTGGTGAGGCTGCAGCTGGAGTACTGCATCCAGTTTTGGGCTCCGCAATTCAAAAAGGATGTGGAGAAATTTGAGAGGGTGAAGAGGACAGCCATGCACATGATCAGAGGTCAGGAAAACCTTATGATGAGACGCTGAGAGCTATGGGGCTATTCAGCCTGGAAAAGCACAGGCTGAGGGGTGATCTGGTGGCCAACTATAAGCTTATCAGGGGTGTTCATCGGGATCTGGGGGAATGACTGTTCACCAGAGTGCCCCAAGGGATGACAAGATTGAACGGTCACAAACTCCGCTGTGACCGATTCAGGCTGGACATAAAAAAGAACTTCTTTACTGTCCAGGGTTTGGAACAGACTGCTGCCGGAGGCGGTTCAAGCGCTCACTTTGAATGCCTTCAAAACACATATGGACACTTATCTTACTGGGATCCTATGATCCGTGCTGACTTCCTGCCCCTGGGGTGGGGGGCCAGTCTCGATGATCCTCCGGGGTCCCTACCAGCCCAAATGTCTATGAAAAGCTATGAAACTGCCATGGGGTCTTCCCAGGGATCCCCATGGCAGGGAGACCACAGCTGACTTACTGACATAGCTGCAGCTGGGATACCACAACTGACGCAATGTCCAAGCTGCAGGCATGCTTCATGCGCCAGGGGCTGTGAGACCACAACTGACACTGTGTCTTGGCTGTGGTCAGTTGACTCAGTTGCGGTCCCACATCTGTGGGGTTTCATGGAGCACCCCCGCGGCTGGGACTTCACATCAGCTGCTGTCTCCCAAGCCACAGGCATACATAGGGCATCCCTACAGCTGGGAGTCCTGTAAACTGATGGGACTCCAAGCCACAGTGGGAAGCCCCATGGGACTCCCATGCTCTCACAATGGGAAGCCAGCATCAGCTGGGAGCTCCCAGACTCAGGAGGGGCCCAAGCCCACCTCTCAGGTGGGAGCTCTGACCAGCTGACAGGGCTCCCAACCACAGGAACTCCTGGCCATACATTCAATTAAAAGCATAATAGGAAGCACTTACAAAGTGGTTACACACATTTTGTGGAATAACTGTCAATTGTTTAGTCCATTATAGATTATCCAAGGAGGCAAACACACTTTAGACTCTCCTAGGGACAGTTTCTGTCTTTCTTGTCTGCAGTTCATAAACTAATATTATAGTCAGTCCTTTGGCAAGGGTATGCTTACTCTTTATAAATGTAAAATCCCAAGCAGATACATTCTTATCAGGATCCTACAAGTTTGCTCAGATTCTTTTCATGAAGTATATTTAGGGAAGAAGCTTTTATCTTAATTGAAGACATTAAAATATATATTAATATATACTTCATTTTAGGGACAAAGCATTTTATTTTTTAAAAAACCCAGCATAAGCCACATGTTTTATTTTTTTATGCTAATGTTGGCATTTTTCATTTTAGAATATTATTAATTCATTCTGGAAACAGACACGTATGGAAGAAGCAGCAAAAAAATTGCTGCACATCAAATGCCTTTGTGAAGAATGGTTTCTTAAACTGAGTAATTCACAGACTATCTTATCCAGTTGACTTTTGCCAAATATTCCAATAAAATCTGGCAGATCAAATGGGTTCTAGGGGGCCTGATTCAGAGCCAAATGAGTCTTTCTATAGACTTTAGTGAATTTTGGATCAGGCAGTTGCTGACCCCAAATGTTCTGGGCATATTCCAACAGACCATATAATCAAACGGTATATGATTATGATAGGCTCAACAGGAGCTGAGTGATAAGAAATAATGGAAATATTTAACATCAATAAAGCAGTTTAAATCATGTAATGGGCTATGCAGATGTTAACCAATTAATTTACAGCAGAAAGGCCTTCAAGACATTCCAATTTTGCCTGCAAAACTAGACATTGCCCAGATTTCCTTATATTTAGTAAAGAGAATGATGAAAGGGTTATTTATTATTTAATTGGGGAGAGCTTAGAGTAAATCTATGGGACATATAAAAGGATGGGGAAATAGGTCAGATTACTCAAACCAAAAAGTTAGAAGTAGAGCTAGCCAGAAAAGAAAAATTCAGTTTAATGAAAAAAATTCAAGTTTTGATTCCTTCCAGTGTAGAATAAAAAATAGACCTTTTAAATGATTCTTCCATAGTATCTGAGCTTTTGAACCAAAGGCCGGGTTTAGGTTGAGGTTGGAATGCTTTACCTGAATGGTTATTCTCAGCTCAGGTATGTTTTTACAGTATTCGATCATTGTTGTGCTATGCGTTTCTTTAGGTACAATTAGATCTACCGTGAGGCTTCTTTTCTGGCAAAAATACTAAGTAAAGCAGGGAAATTTGTATTTGTGTGCAAATTCAGTGTATTTTTGGGCTACAAAATAAAGCTCCTCTTATAATATATCACCATTTATGGTGATAACCTATGTTTTGAAAATTAGGATCTTTAAGAACCTCAAATAAACAGAATTGCCTGTCCTTTAATTCAGCAATATTCTGGTTTGATAGCCATGTCAGCCTTGTGTATCGACTGCCTTTATCACAAGCCCAGTAATTTGTCATTGAAAGGGTTTTTGTGCTACCTTGATGATGAAATGTGACCTTTTACATATCCATCATTCTCTTAACTAAACAGATGGAGATAAGAGGAAAGGACAAAATTAGGAGGGTTGTTTATTCTACCTTTTTATAGGACGCTTCAATAGCTTCTTTGAAGGAGGAAGATGATGTAACTTTTACTTTTTTCTTTTTCGAGAAAAGAAATGGGATCCCAGAAGAGCTTCTACCAGAGGACGAGGATGAACTACTTGAAGCAGACTCAGAGTTCAGAGGAATTAAATCATTGTAGAAATCTGATTTTACATCATCTTCTTCATTTTCCACCTAAAATTACAGAAAAGAAAAACAAATTACTCAAAGGGGATGCTGTTACAGCTAACTATTAAGCAACAACAATCTGAAATTTTCCAGAAACAATGTGCATGCATATTTAACGAATGGTGAATTGATTATTTGCTTCACAAGGGACACATTTTAAAGAATGGTGCTTAAGATGCCCATGAAAAAAAAATGTATCATTTGCATGCACATATCAGTGTCACTGAATGTGAAAAAGGGTCTTGTAGAACAGTGGCTCGCAACCTTTTTTGTACTAGGACCCACTTGTAAACACCAATTGCCAGTCCTAACCCAGTGCTCCTCACTCCCGACCCACTGCCCCCTCCCCCAGGCCCCAATCCTCCAGAGTGTGGGGTAGGGCATGGCTGTGTCTGGGACATGGGGGAGCCTCAAGCAACTCCTTGCAGGCTGGAACTCTGCCAGCCTGGAAGGTAAAAGTCATGGATTCCCACGGTTTTCTCTTTTAAAGGAGAATCCATTTTTAAAGTGTGTTTATCCATTTTTAAAGTTTGTTTGCAACTCTTTCATATATTCTTGCAACCCACTTTTGGGTCATGACTCACAGGTTGAGAAATGCTGCTGTTCAAGATAAGGGCATTATTCACTTTGAAAAGACTTAAAAGGCTGAACTACAGCTACAATTTCCAACCAGCTTTTCAAAATCACTGGTATTCAAGGATACCCAAACTTCTTGCAATTGTGTGTTCCCTTGTGCATACCAAGCATAAGACAACCTGGTTGCATAAGGTAGCCCACTTTTTCAAATAAAAGTCAAGCACAGGCAAAACAAAACTTCCTTGAACATTTGAAAATGTTCAGTTCATTTTTATTGTGGTTGTTTTCTTTGCTTTTCTCCTCTTTTTTGTCTGCATCCAGTTTTGCCCATGACCACAGGTTTGGATTTCAGTTGGGAACATAAGGGGAAATTGGATTACTAAGAGCAAGGCTGCTTTCATAATCTCTCCAATGTATTTCAATCAACAAACCACAAAAAGAAGATTGCATATGCTTATATATGTTACTGAACTTTTGGATGTGTGCCTCTCTGTGTACCGAGACCTTGTAGGGGTGGAGACACTTGTTTATCCCAGTGATCTGAGAGCTATGTTGCTCAGAGTCTCACACTCCTGGCAGGATCACCTATGGTGAACAGGCCTGAGGGGAGGTTCCAGACAAACTATGGTCCAACTACAAATCCTCAATTGCAGATCAGATGGATGATGATGTTAGGATCTTAACAACTGTCAAGTCAGAAGAAAACTGCAGCAAGATGGAGGTCTCTCATCACCTAAATTTATCCCTTGCTACTGGGCCCAGATCTCCACTTTGTCAAAATTATGTGGTTATTGTTTCCATATAGCAACTTCCTCATATTAAATAAACTAAGTCACATAAGCTTCTACCATAGGAAACAACACACTCTCCTGCACCAACCTCCAAAAGCCCTGCGGCAATGGACCAGTGGTGACAGAGATGGGACTAGTGAATCCAGCAGTCTCTAGACACAAATCTGCATGCAGGTGGTGGTAGCCTGATGGTCGTCTTGCACCTGGGTTGACTAAGCAGTCTTACTCAAGCTACCCTCTGCTCACCCTATGTGGGAAAGGAGCTAGAAAAGTTACCCTAAACCACAGCTATCTTATATGCTCCTGGATGGATACCCACATCCAACGAGATCAGTCTCTCTCAGTCAAAGACATCATAAGATAACAATAATTTTCACAACATAGAATTTTTTCATCTTGATAGATAACCAAGATAATGAATGACTAGAAAGAAGAATTCCCATCATCTGCAGGGAACTAGTGAGACACATCAGCATTCCAGCTCTTAGTAAGACAAGATATGACTGGATACAAGCCAGCTGAGAGAAGAAGGTAGGGGCTACATTGTTGGAGATCCTTACAGACCTTTGTAGTCTTGAAGAGATTTGGTGTTGAGGGCTCTTCACATTGTTTTTGTCTGCTTTTGGTGTTTTGGAGCAAGCTAGATGTTCACAATGAAGCTGACAAGACAGCAATATGTCCAGTAGTCATCAGTTCCTTGCATAGCTCATGTGATATGGAGATCCATTCAATCACTGGCTCTAACCATAAAATAGTCAAGGAGATGCCAGTGCTTAGAGTCAGCTTAGTAGAGGCCTGAGATCTTGTGATGGACAGAGGAAATACTACAAGGACACTTTGAACCTCAAGAAAATGGAGGCCAACATCAAGGGTTGGGAGGAGCTGGCTGCTAAGCAACCCCAATAGTGCCACAACCTCAACCTAGCAGCAGCCAGTTTTGAGGCAAAATGTCTTGCCCTCAAAGCACAGAAGAGAGAATGGAGGATGTTCTACTTGATAACTACTGGACATAACACTGTCTTGTCACCTTCAATATGAACATCTACCTCTCATGCATGCCAGGAGCTGTAGTCTGTGGCTGAGTGGTGTAGGACTGGGGCAGGGGCAGCATGGTGGCCGGACTCAGCTTCCTGGCAGCCCTCATGTCAGCAGCTCACTATTGCCCTCACACTCTGGCTGCCACTGCCAATGTATCTCCTGCTACTACTGGACCTGGCCCTTCTGCTCAGGCATCCCAGTCTATCTGCCTCCACCTGCTTCCAAGGGTGCGCCAGATGGAGCAGGCAGGGAGTGTCTGTTCTCCATAGGGATCCTGCCCACCTACTCCATCTGGCACCCCTGGTGGTGGGTGTAGGGTGAATGAGGCCAGATAGGATAAACTAGTGTCTCCCACCTCCCCCTCACCCCCACCCCCCTGCTGCACTGGGTGGTATAAACAGCCATGATGGGGGGGGGTAAGGGGGGCAAGACCAGATCAGCTCTCTCCCCCTGGCCCTCAAGAGCTCACCAAAACTCCTTAAGGGGCCTGCCAGCCCAAATAATTGTCCACCCCTGAGTTAGCAGATGTCTCTAGCCTTCTGAAGTCTGCTCTACCCTTCTATTGGTGGATGTCAAGTACATATGAAAGCCTTGTCACCAAGATAGCTTTGCAGAGAAAGGGAGCAAACCACATTGCTTCCCCTATTCTACATTTGATCTCAGAGGGCCACTCAACCTACAAATCATCTAAATGTGATACAATTAAACCATTTTCATAGCACCCTTGGATGTCTGTTTTTGGATTAATCACTCTTTTTATATCATTGCTAACTCCCCCCTCCTCCCATCCCCTGCACTTTTGACAAAAATATATCTCATCCACTGAACTGATCTCTTTGGTATCCTGCCTTTGTCCTTTTCCTGTTTGCAGAGCTCTAACTGGGTTCAACAAGGCCCTTCAAACATGTATGTGGCAATTATATAATCCTTTTTTTTTTACATCATGATCTAAAAAGCACATCAGAGTTTAAAAGTCTCATGAGCATAACGTGGATTATGACCATTGAAAGAAGGTCTCAAGTAAGTGGCACAGTTTGATGGCTTTACTACTCATGTAGTACCTGAAAGCTGACAGTCTCAATATTTGCAGGAACACGGAATAATTTCCTGGTGTCACTGCTTTTTACTGTAGTGCATTTGCCCCCGTAGAATGAGTTACCAAGGACTTCTCCACAGCTTTCTCCTGCCAAAAGGTTATATCTAGAGAGACATTACATTCCAGAAATAAATCAAACAGTCACAGAAAAAATATACAGGGTGAGATTCTAGCTAATTTAAGTACATGCAACTGCACTGAGGATAATGCAGGTTTGGGCATATCTAGGAATCCCAAAAAGAGGGTGTGGGACATGTTACCAGCATGGTAGAGGTGATGCAGCCCACTCTTTCACCTCCCCCAAACCCAATTGGACAGACTGTACCATGCCATCTCCTGCCCTGCACTAGCTGGGGGCTTTCTTTAGCAGCAGTGGGGTGCCAGGTTTGGACGGGGACAGCACTGATAGATGGGTCCTCTCCACCTTTCAGGCACTCCTGCCCCCTACCCAGTCCCAACCTAGGTATCTCTTGCTGGCCAGGAGCAGATACTGGAAGCAAAGACTAACCACCACCACTATCCCTGGCTGGCACCCCACATCGCTGCTCCCTGCCACTGGAGTCACTAGGACAACATAGAAAATGGAGTGGAGAGGAGGGAGCAGGGACCTTCCCACTGCTGCTCCTCCAGCCCAGCAACCCATGCAACAGCTCCTTATAGCTCCCATCTGGAGGAGAGCAGGGGCATTCCTGGGGTTTCCCCAACCCCCAGATCAGTAGTAGCAGTAAGCAGATTCCCCCCCACTTCTTTACTTGCTTCCCACAGGTGTCCCAGGCCAAGGCAAGGCTCCAGCCCCACGTCACACTCTTCAGGAGACCCAGGTGTCAGGGCTGCAGGTAACTAAAGCTACTGGCAGGTGAGCTAAACTTTGGGAGCGGGTGTGACCATACCACTGAACCCCCTCCAGATCCTCCTGTAACAGGGAGCCAAAGGCTCCTGTTACGAAAAATAGGGAAAACACAGCAGGCTAGCAGAGGCACGGGCTGCATGCTGTGCAAGGGTACGTTACCTATTAGAGACAATGAGGAACATCTGTGTGGGCTAGTAAGTCACCTGACTCAGGCAGGGCAGCGCTTCTGGGGCAGAAAAGTCAGATGCCTGGGGGCAAATGGGAGGAGGAAGGCGCCTTGCAAGGAGCTGAGGTCTCTGGAGACAGCACCTGCATGAGAATCCTCCAGCAGCCCCCAAAGCACTACAAAGGCAGAGAGGCGAGAGCCCCAGGGGACGAGAGCTACTCAAATGTTTGTTTACCCAGGGTGGGGGAGGTTTTTGTTAAATCATTAGCTTGCCTTCTTTTTTCTAGTTTTTAACCAGCAGAATAGGTGTGGCTGTAAGGAATGAAGATGAGGCCACAGGGGAGTGACTGAGGAGCACCCTGAGGTTTAGAGCCCTGCCAGGGACAGGGCACAAGGCATAAGCATCTTGAGGCCAAGAGGGCCAAAGCTCAAGTCCAAGAGGGGCAATAGAGGTGGCCTGAATCTGGGAGGACCACAGTTGGAGCCTGATAGGGATGAAGAGGGAGGATAAAGGGGACCCAGAACATGAGAAGGGTGAAAAAAGGGCCAGAGGGGGCCCAAAGCCCAGAGCCCCAAAAAGGGGTGAGATTAGAGCTGCAACCCAGAAGCCAAGGTACTAGGCTAAGAGGGCTACTGCTAGGAAAAACAAGGGGCCAAAGTCAGGAAGGCCAAAGCCACTGCAAAAGTGTTAAGGCCTGAGAAGGACAACTGTTGCAGTGGAGTTGGGTAACCTCTCTGACAAGGTATTGTGTATCATCTGCAAGGCATAGGCATGGCTATAGGGGCAAGCAGAGGCCCTATAAAAAAGACAGCCCATAAGGCATATGGTGTCCTAGGGCACCAGTAGAGCCAGAAAGGCCACAATGGATTGAATAAAGGCAGATTGGTAGTGGACTGGACTCCTCCTGGGCCTTGGGGCAGCCTCCCAACCTTTTGACTGGAACAACATCAAGGCATGACAGAAGAGCAGTAGGGAAGGGCACCCAATGGATCAGAGGAGGCAGGAGTTGTGCAACTCTTAGAGCATACTATGTGCCATTGGCCTGTCACACCTCCCCTGAATACAGGTCTATGCTAAGGATCTGACCCAATTTTATGTTACTTGTTTCAAAGGATCCCTTAATTCATGAATGTATGTCAAAATGCAGCTTTACTATTATGGGGCACCAATAGATGTGCAGTGAGGCTGCTCTGATGCATTGTAATTACATCACATAGGAGCAGACTGAATTAACTGAGCTTACTGGGGCATGGTAATTACCGTGCTCCAGCAGACTCCAGTGTCACGTGTATCAGTGTCCCTATGCTGAAAAAAGGCAGCAGGGCTGCTTTAACTAAAGCTCATTTGATCAGTATCCCTGCCATTTTTCAGTGTGGGGATGCTGATATACATGACGCTCCAGGCGCTTTAATTAGAGCAGCTCTTGGAGCTGCTCTAATTAAAGTAGTCCCTCCCCCCACACCCCACCAATCTCTCGGAGCACATATATAAACACCCATGGTTATCTATCCCTGTCAATCCAGGATCTTGCAACATTCTTCATGGTGTTGCCAGAACACCTTGGGCTGAAAATACCTGAAGAGGCTGTACATGTTCCCTCTGACACATTCACAGCCTTCTGATCTGATTTTGTTTTAGAAGTGCTTTATGGCATAAAAGTGGAGTTTCACACTTCTGAACACCCAGTAGCTACCAAAAACAATCCTAAAATATTTAAGGTGGGATAGGAGTCTAACCAAAAAAATATAAAGATAAAGCAGAACAATAAATTCTGGGGACATTTTCCATCTCAAAGCATGGCCAAGACATCATATACCTGACAAATTTCTGATGTGTGAGCTCTCACTGCTGAGAGGGACAGGTGGAAGCCCAAGGCTTCTGGAAGTGCTCTCTATTTTATTCTATATAGGGGGAAAGGGCATGCCTTAGCAGCCAAGTTCTTATAATTTCTCTAAACTTTTAACAAAAAAGCCATCACGTATTTGATCCAGCTGGAATCACTAGTGTATCACTACAGTAGCTATCTCAGCTATATAAGAGTTAATGAGATAAAATTAAGTGATCTACAAAAACTCAAGCAAAAGCAGCGTACCCATTGCCCATTAACTGCACACTGGGGATGCTGTCGTATCTCCTGTTGCACACAGTCTTTATCCGCCTGCAGTTCCTTTCATCTGAGTTGTCACCACAATCATTTTCTCCATTGCATTCTAGACTTTTGACAATGCAGCGACCTGTTTCAGAGAAATGGCAACAAGCATTTTCATGCATTTACTATATTCTTGTGGCTTGTATTTATGCCCAGTTGCACTGGTTTAACTTAAGATTTTGGTAAACCTTATGTGGATGAACTTACTTTGCTTTAAATTGAGCTCATTTTAGTTAAACATCAAGCTAAATAAGCTACCTTTAACCCTTTGCACAGGTTTAGTAAAAATGAAGCAAAATTATATTCAAACAAAGCTTAAATCTTTAAATATAGGCTCGAACAAAGAAACTCCTCCTACTAGGACTTTGTGTTCTATATCCACAAAACTCGTACTAGAGCACTGTGTTCTTCATTAGACAAACAGAGATCTCACCAGATATTCTGGGACAAAAGGTGCCCTGGCTTTTTGCAGCTTATTGCAACAACAATGAAAACAGGCGGAAGACGCACTAACATAGAAGTTTCTATTTTATACACAAATAGCTTGGTGAGCTGTTCTCTCCCTTCTCTTCTCCACCAATAAAAGTGCACATAAATACATAGGATACACAGAGTATATCAATGTTATTTTTCAGATAAGTGGTCTACTATTTTTAATGTTTTGGGTGTATGTGTAAATTAGCAGTTATGGAGCTAAGAAGAATATTACCGTTTTCACACTGGAACTTGTTTCTGCAGTCAACTTCCTCAATGTTGCAAAGTTTCGTTGGGAAGCATCTCCGGGAATCCACCAACGGCTCAGTACAGGGCTGGCCCCCAAACTGAGATGGGTGTAGCAGAGACCTTGTCCGAAACTGAAAGCAGACAAAAATGGGGGCATTTATGTGCTACTTGTTCTGGGGAGCGCTAGTAAGCAACAGGAAGAGACATACACAGCTGAGTGCAGCTAAATGTCTGATGCTCCCACAGAATCCAGGGATAAGGATGTACATCCCCAATAATTCAAGTCAAAGCATAACCTGGATCTGGGGTAAGGCAAAAAAACTGAGTTTCTGAGATTGGATTGAATTTACTTCCAGATGTTCAAAATCAGGAACAAATACTTTCCATAAGGGTTATGAAAGTTGTCTCAAGCCATACTATTTCAAACCACCTTGCTTTTAGCTATTGTGCAAGGGGAGAACCTCAAGATATTTTGTGGTTTGAGCTGGATCAGATGAGGATCCAAAAGTTCATTTGCATATTTTACTCGATGCTTCCCTTGTGTATTTGGTAGGCTGGGCCAAAAACATTCTGAAAACAGGTCTTTTTTTTTTCCTTTTACCCGAACTAGTATGAGGGCAGCATCTATTTTCATTCTCAAATCAAGGTGCATTGCTGGTAGGGGATCTCCTCTGTTCACCTCTTAGAACATGTATATAATTTTAACAGATCTGTCACAGTGTCACATATGTCCCCGAAAAGCTAAATTTTATGTTTTGGTTCATTTTTAGTACTGGGTGATCCTCACCTTGAAAGCTTCAGGTCACTAGACAGAGAACAGATTTAAGAAGAGGTTGAGATTCCAGAAAACTATTGGGATTTACTTGGATCTTTCTCACTAATTCAAAACTCGGCATGCAGATTTATGAAGGCAGACTGTGCCAGTCTCACTCTGTCCAACATAAAAGTGACTATATATATATGACAGCCCCCTTCCTAACATAATAATTTTGAAAGGCATCACATCTTCATATGACTCAGCTGTCCCTTTTCTAAGTAGATTGTTCCCATGTTCCTCCCACGGCTTGTTTGCCACTATTCTTCCTGCTGTCAAAGGCTGAACCTGAATCCACTTGCATCCTTCCACAGCAACTCCACCAAAGCCACAAAGAGCTTTACATGAGGCTGGAGAGGAGTTTTTATGAAGATGGAACATGGAGCATGGAGATGATCAGTGCAAGCAATTTTTTTTTACTAGGCACAATAAAGTGTGCAGTTAGTAAAAATGGAGGAGCATTTCATCTATAGCTTTCTAATGGCGAAAAAGAGCAAACAAAGGAGGTCAACAGTTTACCTATGTGCAAGTGTTCACTTACATCCCTGCAGTTTGTTTGTGGGTTGTTGCAGTGCTTTTCTGCTCAGTTTTCAGTTCTTGTAGCCCCTCTTTCTGCCAGCTGCTAGAGGCCAGAAAGTGTAATCTGATGGCAACTTCTGCAAACAGATTTCAATGAGCTGAGCTGCAGCATGACCAGCCAGACAGCCAGTGCCAGACACAGGATTTCATCCATGTTCCCATTTTTTATCTGAAGAGGCATTGTGCTTATTGTGTGGGGACTCCTGAACCAATAACTGTGCAGACTGCTTATCTGTATAATAGTGTACAGATGAGAAGAAAAATGGGAATGGTGACCAGACTTGGAGTAAATCGTCTTCCTGTGAAAGTTCAATGCTGGTTGACTCCCCACATTTCCCAGTATATCCTACTGGAAGGCAATATTTTGCAGACTGAAGAACGGCAGGAAACATGAGTACCCAAGAATGGAGACATTTTACCTTCCCTTGACTATAAGAATTTTCATACTAAATCAGACTTAAGTCCCAGGTGCTGTCCCAAGCAGCCACCAGACCAGATGCTTTAAAGCAAAGCTTAAAAGCTAGATAAGTAATCTGCCCCCAGGAGGGAAATTTCATGTAGGCTGTGGTATCCATGAAATGAGCCAGCCACCTCATGCTTCTTTGTGCACTCCTGCTCCACTCTAGCAGCACTTCCTGACAAGGCAAGCCAAAACTTTTGGGGTGTTTTAGTACCTAAAGATACAGACAAGTGCATAATGGGATTCACAAGATACCTAAGTTCTGGTCAGGGAAGTAGAGTTAGAATTAATGTTGAAAGAAGCAATCTTAATTTTCCCTGCCAGCCATGGCAGTACTTGGAGTCATTTTGACTCTTCTTAACTTTCCAGTACAATTTGAGATCTGAGCCCACCATTATAATGTGGTTTGTACACCCTACAAATGTAGGGAAACATACTGTGGAATATGTATGATGTACTGTCACTTTTGGGGACCCAGAAGGACCTGTAAACTTGAAAAGACCTTCTCCATGGAAGACTCATTTCTCATAGTGGCACTGCCCCTTGGCAAGGGAAGCTGGTACATATGTCATAGATATGCTCATACAAAAGACAGGAAAAGTGTAAGCGTGATTTGTGGTATCCAAAAATTTCTTCTTTCTGTTGTGATCTATTTTTCTAAGTCGGTATTCTCCAATTCTTCCCCTAATGCTAATTTATAAAAGATTGCTCCTGATGCAAATCAATTTCCTTTTGGTTCAGTGCTCATGTTTCAGCATCTGAACCACAGATAAATCATCCTCCGTATTTCCTTGTAATCACCCATCTAATTTATTTTCTACCTACTTGTTTTTTAACACATGGGTCACATTCTGACCAAGGTCCAAAGTCTCCAATCTGGCAGTTGATAGGACATGCCTGCTGGTTACATGCCTGGGATTCCTCCTTTGCACATAGTTGGTCACAAAAGTTTTTTCTATAATACTCATCCATATTTAGTTGCCTAAAATATAAAAGCGGGAAAGTTACTTATAGGCCAGAGAAAAAATGGGCACATGCTTCAAAGATGGGACCTACCGTTAACTTACTTTAAATTTGGGTTGAATGCCACATCCATCTGAGAACCCTGGCAGTTGTGACACTAAAGAAGTGATTAACCAGTTAATTGCATTTTAAATAGTAACCCAGCCACACACTTAATGGTTCAATAAACAGGAAATAAGCCACAAAATTATTCCACAAATTATGCATAATAATTCTTTGGCTGGTTTCATCATACCTTAAATTGAGTGTGTAGCAGGGTGAAACACACCAGGGGCTCAGATTGGCACCAGTGCAGTCCCCACTGGCCAACAATCAGTGGTTGGAGACCCAGTGTTGTCCTGGAGCTAGCCAATGATCAGCTGATCATTAGCCGGCAGGTTCCATACTGGGGCTAGTTGAAGCCCCAGTGCAGTCCCAGATCCAGCCAGCAACTGATTGATTGTCAGCAGGCTTTGGGGACCCACTAGGCTGGTTCAAGCCCCAGTGGGTCCTGATCCAAGTGATGATCAGTAGATCATGATTTTAGGCTCCCTCTGCACTGGCAAGCATGAAGCAATTGGGACCTGATCCCATCCCAAAACTGTGTGGCATGGCAGGAGGTGTGATTGTTGGGTTCAGGGATCAGATCCCATCACACCTTTAAATGAATGTCCCTCAGCAGCCTGAGATTTTGTGGTTCAAACCATTATTTCAAAAGATGCAACTTCTGGGAAGTAAAGAAAGAAGAGAATCCTATTCTATGATATGCTGCCCCAGCTGTTTGCTGCTTAATGTTGAAAAAGATTTACCTTAAAGCACTGGTGTAGAATACACTATAGTACAGTGGTCACCAACCAGTGGATCTCGATTCACTGGTTGATCTCGGAGTCTCTTGGAGTCGACCCGAGGCTGGGGTGGGGGGCTAAGTGCCTGAGTGCATGCACATGCCCCAGCCCAGCAGGTCAGTCTGTGGGGGAGGGAAGGAGCAGGGGCAAGATCGAGGTCCCCACAGTGAGGGACAGTGTTGCAGAGGCAAGAGCAGGGGTAAACTGAGTGGGCCTCTGGCCAGGTGGGACTTACCTGCTGGGGAGGCACACCCCCAAATAATTTTTTCTCCCTCTGCCTCAGTCTGTCCCCTTCCTTCTCTCCCCACAGATCTAGCTGCTGGTCAGCAGGGGTGGGAGGTGGGGCTGGTGGTAGATCTCAGGTTACTTTTAATGCCAAAGGCGATATCCTACTTAAAAAGGTTGGAGACCACTGCTATAGCAGGAACTTATTCTGAACCTGCCCAGTTTGCCTTCCTTATACTTTTCAGAGGCACTGCACTGCCCTGACCTAACTCCAGCATAAAGGGTCCTAGTCTATGGAGCTTACCACATCACCCCTGAATTGGTATGAATGGATGGATCATTCAAATATACACTGCTTGCAGGATCAGCACATAGATTGAGCCCATCACTGCCAGTATAAATTAATATTAGGCTATGGATTGATTTGGAGCAGGGGTGGGCAAAATGCGGCTTGTGGGCCAGATGCGGTCTGCCAAGCCATTCTATCTGGCCTGCAGGGCCCCTAAAAAAAATTAGAAAATGATTATTTATCTGCCCCTGGCTGCCTGTCATGCAGCCCTCGATGGCTTGCCAAAACTCAGTAAACAGCCCTCTGCCCAAAATAATTGCCCGCCCCTGATTTGAAGCCATCTTAATTCTTTTTTAATTTTTTTTTTCTGAGTCTTTTTAATGCACTTTTTGGTAAGATTGTCAACTTTTCAAATTTATTCATTATCCAAATGTTCTTAGAGGGAATTTGTTCTTTTTCCTTGTAAATTATGGAAACAAGAACTTCCCAAAAAAGAAGTAATTCTTTTTGCACTGTGCACTGGAAATCCTCAGGTATTTTTAGATGTCCCAACCCTGAAGTAATACTTTCCTAATAGTTGATATGTAACAGAAAAATTAATAAGGAAAAGCAATGAGACGCTTCACACATACCTACGCCTGCTCTGTGTTCCAGAATTGCAAGTTTTTGAACAGCTGGACCATGAGCTCCATGGATAACGGTCACAGTTGCATCCATGGCTGCTCTCAATTGTAATGCACAGCAGAATGAAGTAGATTAAAATAGTACTTCCCATAGTTTAACAGTGTTCAGCTGTAGAAAATTAATATATAGCACAAGACCACCACAAATTATAACATACATATTTCTGTGTTCATATCTTCTTAATAATGTATGAACAATTATTTTGATTTGGTAAAATGCAACATAATGCAACTATTTGGACACATTCCAGATTAATTACTGGGCATACGATATATTTGTTCAAAATTTAAGGACAAATCTTGCCCTATGGAAATCAATCTGCATGTTGCCATTTACTTGAATTGGAACAGAACTGAGTCCAAAATAGCACACATTTTTTTTGATTAAGAAAATATCCTCTAAATATCTATATACCTGATCAATAACAACTTGGTTCTATGGTCCTTATTTAGAGGTGTTCCTGATAGGAATTTTGTGTAAGGATGACAAGCTCAGACAAAGTCTGGTTCAATTAAAGCATAAAAACAATAGAACATTATCATTAACCAACCAGTATCAGCTACACTCTGACCATAATACTTCAGTGAGACTATTCACACACTACACTTAAATTAACTGTGTGTTTGTATACTTTTCTGTATGGTGCTATTGCTGTATGGGACTATTACAAAAAAACCCAGGAAAATGCTGGCTGTTTCTAATCCTAGAGACTACTCAACATGGACTTGCTGGATGATCATATTATAGAATAGTTTTGAGGAAATAAGATTTACTTAATCTGGACAAAATATTTCAGATTAATTGTATTTTTCATTAAAAATACCATTTAAATTCAAAACAAATTATTTTCAAATGAGTCAATTCTGTCAAATAATTGTGGCTGAAAAATTATTTTTATTAATTTTTTTTTGTTCATTTTGGATAAAAAATATTGCAGTCAACCCAAAATATTTTTGGGGTTTTTTTATTTTCATTTTGCCATGTAAACAAAAATATTTTCAATTAGGTTTTTAAAAGCATTTATTTGTACAGATATAAGATTAAAACTGATACAAAGCTCCAATGACTAAATGTCCATGGGAGGGATTTTTTTTAAAAATGTATAATCCAGATTTGACAGAGTAAAAAATTGGGGACAGGCATTAGGCATCTTGCCATTTACTTAGTAGCAGAGAAATGCCGAGAATTACTTTCTTTTCTTGAGCTGTTAATCCCAGGCTAAATTCAAAAAGAGACAAAACTCTCCAGAAACTCTTCCCATGGTACTTGATTCATTCCTTACTTGTATGCAGGTAGAAGTTCTGATCTGTTATCCAGAGTATGTGACATATCAAGAGTATATCACTTAGAATATCTCCAAAAATATATAGTGAAATTTCTCAATGCAGTATACAAATTAGGCACAGAATACAGGTTAATTAACTGAAAAGAAGCAAAAGCTTACCGTGCTGCACCACATATACTGATGCCAAAACTAAACAGTTTGCTTGCCAGATGATTATAAGATAGCTAGTTGCAAAGTCACTTGTTCAGTCACCGTGATTTCCGAGCAGACCTTTAAAACAAGATCAGAGGTTTTGTTTATTTTAGTTAAAGTTTAATTTTAGATGCAAAGATCTGCTTTACTATTGCATCTTTCCAAAAACTTGCCTATCCATGACAACCTTTGAGATGACCTTGGTTTTCTGCTAGTAATTCCTATGTATACAATTAGATATTTAAAAACATATAATCCACCCAAAATCAGCCTACAGAATAATACATGTGTACATGGATACATATACACACATTTTCATTGGTCTAAAATGTAGGAGGTTGTATAATAGTTATTTGCATTATGTTTGTCAAAAAGGAGTGGGCTTTTTAGCAAGGTTTAGGGAAATTATGATGACACATTAGCATTGCTATCTTTAAATTTATTAACAAAATCCAGGAAAAGGTAGATTAAGTACACTGTGATCCTGTAAAGAAACAATAGAACATCATTACTGGAAGCCACAGTTGATGGCGTAGATTGCATTCCCATTATTATGCAATCACTTCTTAGTTAAGTTTTTCACCTTAGAAAAATATTCCATGGGTTGCAACAGATGCTCCTGGGCCTACCTGATAAAGATCCATAGTAGGGGCAGCTGCCAAAGGGGTGTGTTTGGCCAGGGCACTGGCAGGAGGTCTACTTCCAAGAGGCACCAAGAGAGGTGAGGGGAAATGGGAGACCTCTGTTCATCCTGGAGCTCCATCAGCCCATGTGAGCCACCAATCTGGTCTCACAGCTGCCTCTTCCAGCTGTTTTTTCCAGCTGCCTGTGGCGAGCTTGTCCTTCCTATCCTTTTACCTTCCATTTCTTATTCCAGAGGTCCAGCCTGACTCTACCCCCAATATGTGGGGGCTAATATTTTTAGCAAGTTGGTGATGAGGGTGGCCAGCCCTCCTGTCGGACACTTCTAGAACATCCTCCTCTTCCATGGCCAGTGCCTGCTGCATTGTAGCACAGATCCATGGGGACTTGAGGTCATATAAAGTGAGGAGCTGCTGGGATTGCTGCTGCTGTGTCATGGAGTTGGCAACATGGAACTGGTAAACGGCCATATCACAGTTGATGTTCTTCTGTACTCATTCATAGGTGGCTCCTGACATCCTCACAGTCCTCTCTGCAATTTGATTTTTGTATATCCCTGATAATGTTATTTTTTCCCCAGGGTTTCATCACCTGCTACCTCCTCCTTGTTCACTACCACTTCATGGCCCTTGTCCAAGGGAACAATGTGAGCCCCAAGCAGCTGTGTGAATTTATGTTGTCCCATGTCTGCTCAGCTACTGGTTTTGGCAGTGATGATGAGCTATGCAGCTTGTCTGCCTTTTCCCATGTGCTACTTCCACATGATTCACTTTTTCAGCATTTGACTGCAGTCACCTCCCCCTACATCTTGGTGCTTGTTCCCTCCCTGCTTGGAACAATGGGCTACAGCTTCCATGCCTGGGAATGCAGCTTCTATAGCTTGTCCCTCTGGTGGCTAATTTCTTCAGTGGAAAGGACTAGACAGGGAGAGAAGGTCAGAGCTGCATTTCTGGGAAGCAGGACAGCCTAAAGACTGAACTTCCTGCTTTAGGACAAATCCCATTCTGCCCTATCCTCTATCAAAACTTCCCTCAACCCACTGTAGCCTTCAAGCTTCCCACCTCCATCCATAGCCAGAACACAGCCTCCACAGCTAAACTCCAGGAGTGCCCAGCAAGGGTCATACACCCCTCATGAAGCATGTGATGTCCCCTTATTTTCAAGCCAACTTGCGTTTCCTCATCTTTGAGCCTGGTCCAGTCATAAGATCACTTTGGGCAGTTTCAGGGCTGCTCTGGTGGCCCCAGACAGCAAAGATCTACAGCGCAGTGTGCTCCATCTATGCCACTGATCTGCCTCCAGTCCCAAGGGCTAGGGCAGGGGCAGGCAATTATTTCAGGAGGAGGGCCACTTACCCAGTTTTGACAAGCTATCGAGGGCTGCCTGGGTAGCCCCACCCCCTTGTTGCCATCATGTGATGGGATGTCCTGTCCCCTAACCTTTGCCACTAGAAGTCCCTCCCCTTGCCCCCAGAAGTACTCCTTTCAACAAGGGGTGTTGTCATCTCAGAACTAGGAAAATACTAAATTATATTCTAAAAAGCAAACATCTAAAACATTCATTAAACTGATTTAAAAAATCTTTTTGTCCTGGTTTACATGTGTTTGTGTAGTGCACATAAAGGTGATTGTATATAATTGCTTAAAATGAAATCTTACTTTTGTATATTTTTGGGGGGGTATAGGTTTGTGGGGGGGCTTTGGGTGTGTGGTTATGTGGGGCATGAGTGGGTGTGGGTATGGGTGTGTCTGTGGGGGAGTGGATGGGGTGGGGGTATGGGTGTTGGTGTGGGGTGAGGTAACATGTGGGGGGTGTGGATATGTGGGTGGGTATGGGGTTTGTGTGGGGTTGTGTGTGGGGGGAGAGTGGCTGGAGTGTGTGAGGTGCTGTGGGTGTGGGGGTCTGCATGTATGGCAGTGCAAGGGGGTGTGTGGGTGCATGTGTATTGTGCAGTGTGCATGTGGGACTCACCCTATGAACACACACATACACACCCCCAGGGTACCAGTGCAGGCTCTGGGCTCCCCAGTTGAGCAATGCAGCCTGGAGCTACCCAGTGCCGGAGCAGTGTGAGGCAAGAAGGCAGGTAAATGGCCTGGGGGTGGAGCAGGGCTGGGCTGCTGCCTCCTGGTGAGGCTCCCCCTGGGTCCTAATACCCCTGGCTCCTGTCATTTTTGACAGAAAGCCAGGAACAGATAAATATTAATTTTCTAAATTTTTTAGGAGCCCCGCAGGCAGGATAGAATGGTCTGTCAGTCTGGATCCAGCCCGCAGGCCTTTTTTTACCCACCCATGGGCTAGAAGCAGGGCTCCCATGCCAGCTGAGAGGCCTATGGGAATGATGTTCTTTGGGGGACAATCTCACCCAGGAGTGGCTTAGAGGGCTTGGAGCATGACTGAGGTTGGTCAGGAGAGCACTCACCACTGTTCCGTAGCAGGTTTTGTCAGCCTCTCAGTTGCCTTCCTAAGGCCAATTTTAGTGTTGATGTTAGCAAGAGATTCAAGCAGCTTCCAGGCCTGGTCTTGGACACCTTTTATTTCAAGCAAGTTTTTGGGTTTAAAAACCCTTCATCAGGCTGAGTAAGTTTCTGCAGTTGGTTTTATGCTCTTCCTGAATGGAATGAAAATATTTTATTATTATATCTCAGTAATTCGTATTACTTAGGGTACTCTTCATCCCTTAATACACATATTGTGCGCATATTTAAAATTGTTCAATATCCATATGCCCAAGGATGACCTGTACACTGTTTGGCTGGATATTAGGAGGAACTTTTTAAATTAGCAGGGTGGTTAAGCACTGGGATGGATACCTAGGGAGGCTGTGGAACTTCCACTCTTGAAAATGTTTAATGGTAGTTAAACAAAAACTTGACTGACTTGGCTTTGACAGGGGTGATTCTGATTGAGAAGAGGCCACTACATCCTGGGATGCTGGAGGACTTCATCTTCGGTAGAATAGCTCTATGGGGTGACCATACCTTAATGAAAGAAGAGCAAAATTAGGCTGACTAGAAATAATCCTGCCCTGGAGTGGCGTAACTTTAAACCGAATAACAAGTGCTTTAAGACACTTAAGGCAGACAAGGTTCTTTGGGTGAATCTGATATCTTTTATTAGACCAACTTAAATAGTTGGAAAACAATTTTTAAGCAAGGTTTCAGGTTCAAAAACCCTTTGTCAGGCTAAAGAAGTTTCAGCAGTTGGTGTGTGCTGTTCCCAAACTTTTTAATTTATTTATGAATGATCTAAAACAGGTGCTAACAGGGAATCAATTCTATGAACCTATGGTTTTGAATGACTATCCCTGTCTTGCTTTATGCAGATGATACCTTAATAATGTCACTATCCTAAATAGGTCTCCAAATCTGGGTGCTTTTCAGCAATGCTGCACCTTAAACAGCTTGGAAATCAACATAGCTAAAACCAAGCTATTGGGTTTTGGGGAATGAAAGGAGGAAATTAATTTGATTTCTACAGGAAAATAAACAAAAGGTGACGATGTCATCTTTATACACCTTTGAATCTATTTTAGTAAAAATCTGAGCTGGAATAAGTACACTGAAAATGTAAGTAGAGCAAAAAATCTTTGGCGTACTGACCCTATAGAGTTCTTTTTACAATAAGACATGCAGAAGAACAGTTCTGAAAGCACTGAAGTTCTATAGATCCAAGGCAGAGTCCATTATATAGTATGGAGCAGAACTCTGGGATGCTGACTGTATAGTCCACCCTGAGACTGGAAAGATTTCTAACTACTTTTTTATGACAGCTTTTATCTCTATGTAATTCTACGATTTAGACAGGGTTCTGAAACCAGACTGATAAACATGAGCACCTTGGCTCAATTAAGAAATTTAAACTACTGGAAGAAAATTAGACCTTTTACTGGATACCTTAAGAAATGCATTCTAGAAGCCTCTCCTTTTCCAAATAAACCGTGTTTGGATGGTTAAATAACATCTATATTCTCCTCCAGACAAATGGCTTGGGAAATATACTGGGAGTTACTGACCCAATATTTCTACAATATCTAAAACAAGACATACATTTAAGAAATAAAGATGCTGGCATGCATACAGATTTGATGACTGTAAGACTGCCTCAGACTTCCCATTTTTAGATCAATAAAGCACTATTTTGGCCTAGAAACCCACCTGTCTGTGGTGCAAAACAACAATCACCAAGAGGCCATTATTAGATTGACACTTAGTCTAGTGTAGTAAGATCTTTGGTTGACATGGGCAGGGGGTATGTGGGGAAGGGGAGATAAATTACTTGAATCACTATTTGTGGTCTTGTTTGCTTCTTGAAGAAAAAGAAAATGGATCTCTCCATTAAAGGGAAAACTTAAATACTGGGCTAATGAAGAATAAACCACCTGGCTTTTTTCTAACACTTTGGATCCTGTCCTATATTCTTTAGGTGTACTTGTGCTACTTACTCAAAGAATAAGGGCTGAAATCCAATAGAATTGTCCTGCTTTGTTTTATTGTTCACTACTACATTTTATCTTTTATATACATATAATCATATACTATGTCCTATTTTAATGCTGTGTAAACTGGTAGAATGAACAATCTTGTTTTATGTTCTTAAGAAACATTACAAATTATATAATGTTATTTTATTGCATTTTTTTTTATTGTTCATTTGACTTTATTGTTTTGGCAAAAACTGTAAATAAGCTTTACAGTAGTAGTATAACAGTTCATTGTACAGTATTAATCTAGCATCTGGTGCAACCTTAACATAAATTACTTAAATTTAAATTACTATTTTTAAATTCAGTACTGGAATACTGGACTTTCTGAAGGCTTGTCAATAATACTTCTGAAATAATGTTTATTTGGACAGATTTTTAAAATAAAGGAAAAAGAAAGAACTTTCTGATGGCCCTTTGATAATTTAAAATACTATGAGCTTTAAAATACCAGGGGCTACATTTTAGATAATATAATTTGGAAAAAATTATACTGTGCATAATGCATGGGGTAATCTCCATTTTTTAAGTTAGACGACCTTGCATGCCTCTATCAGAAAACATGCTGAAACACAAAAGGTGAAGATGCCTTTAACCATGAAAAGTTCCAACATTCAGACATTTTGATATAGCCTATGGCAGTAGAAAATTGAACCATAAATTATTTTATTTATTGCTGACAATGATAACATTTCCCCCCCAGCACTAAGCACTATTCAGTTATACTCCAGTCATTGATTTGGCCATGCATGTTGATATCTCCCTGATATTCTGACAGTTGATAAGAAAATATATTTATACCTAATAATTGGAGAGGGTAGGAAATAATTGATTAGCACAGATCCTATTGTGACATAAAATATTCATTGGAAAAGGGAATTAATTTCTATTAAGGGATTACGTTGTGGGATTCAGACATTATACTATGGGATCCAAATGTTTTAAAATCTAACTAGAATCTCTGGCTACACACACAAAAGAAACAACCACTCATTCATTTTCTTATTTCATATTATCAGTTTCTTATTATTAATAAACAAATCATTAATAATAGAAGCACCTATTTCTAAGTACTAGAGCAACCACCACACAATCTTTACATTGCACATTTCTATAATGTTCCCGTTGTCCAGGGAAACTGTCCTTAATATCTACAAAATAGTCTACTGCAAAGATAGTTTCCTGCATCGTCATCACAAACAGATCAGTGTTGCTGGTGGCTGTTTTATATTTGGAATTTCTGAAGAGTAGTAGTTTCCTTTTCTGTACAGAAACAGAAGGAGGAATGTTACTATACAAATAGCCACTCAGATTAGCCTTGTATAAAGCACAATATTCTGCTCTGGGCAGGAGTTGATAATGATGGAAGACACAAACAGGCATCAGGGTTTTGGAATTATGCAGTCTCAACCTCAAGTCCATGAAACTTGACATTTATACAGACTAGCTGCCATGTTCAACTGGAGTGCCAACAAAATTGCTTATTTTGTTGAGCACATTAGCTCTCACTCAGGGGAGCACTGCTTTCCTGAATTGGAAAGGTTTTACATATCTGCTCAAAGCTTAACAAATGGTTTGACTCCTTTACTGAAAACCAGGCGGAGCCCCTAAGACATGGCAGTAAGAGTAGTGGAGAAAAATGAAGAAGTAACATCTGCAAGGTGCAGAGTATAAATAAGGTGAGGCTGGTAGTGCCCTCAGGGTTTAATTAAAAAAAAAAGACAGGGCTGTTGTAAACAGCTTTCTTAGGGACCTAAACAAGCAAAGAATAATATCCTTCTCCAAAAGATACATCTTTCTATGAAGACATGATGAGAACTCAAGGTCTCTTCATTCTCACTCCCATATCCTGTGCTCAGTTAAATGTAGCGAAATTCACTGTGGTTAAACTGAACAAAAAGCCACCACAAAATCAATTGCAATTAGAAAGAAAGACATTTAAAATATAGTGGGGGGACTTTGATTTTAATTTACACAGTGCAATTTTATAGCACCAAGATTCATAGGTTTTAAGGTCAGATAGGTTCTATCTGATAATTTAGCCTCACCTCCAGCATGACACAAGATACAGACTCAATAATTCTTTCATCAACCTGTAGTTGAGTTAGAGCAGAACTTATCTATCCTAAATAAATGATCATTGTAGTTAATTACCCTTATTGCTAAAAACATGAGCCACCTCCTTTCTACTATAAGTTTATCTAGTTTCAACTTCCAAGTATTGGATCGCTCACGTGAGCATTTTTCAAAGGAAGCTCTTGTGATTTTTTTTCCATTTTCACATCTTAAATAAGAAACCATTTTTTAGGATTCTCTGTAAAAGCTACATCTGCTTTCTCTTGCAGGTTTAATGCTCTGGTCAGTCAAATCTGAGAGTATTACAAAAAGACCAAAAGAAAGAGACAGACAGAGACAGACTATAGCTTTAACTCATCCTTAACCTGGAATACATCCAAACTATTATTTTATTCTTCCCTTATTTCACACATCAAATAGCGTTCAAATTGTTCACCCTTCACCTTTAGACTTTTAACAAGATTCCATCACTGTGAGCGGCCAAGGATTGCATTGACAAACCACATAAGAAAAGAAGAATTAATTTATTCATTGGTGATGCGTAGCGGGTGCACACGGGTGCATGTGCACCTCCTGAGCTTGACAGTGCACCCCCTGCAAAAAGGCACCACTGACACTGCCAGTGGTGCCAGGGGGCAGTTGCCACTTGCCACTCACTCCCTCCCTCACTGCCAACACTGCCAGTGGTGCCTGCGGGTGGTCCCCAATTGCCGCTGGCTTCCAGCAGTGTCTGCAGGTGGTCGCCCACCAATGGTTGGCACTCGCTACCCCCGCCCCCCACTGCTGACAGCACTGCTGCCGCCTGCGGGAGCTCACCACTTGCTGCTGCAATGCTCCTACTGCCAACACTGCTGCTGCCACCTGCGGGAGCTCGCCATGCCCTCCAGCCTCTGGGAACATGCAGCATTCTTGGATTGATCGATTTAAAAACAAAGTGTAATGATTTTCCCTGATGCTGGTAAAACTTTCTCTTCTGCTATGGAATGAAATTCTGTGAAATATACTTTGTCTACAGCAAAGGGAAAAAAGTATATGGTCATCCTCAAATTCAGTTTATCTGAATTTACAAATGTTCCTTCCATGGTCGGCAGGTAAATATTACCTGTCAGGAAGATCAGATAACATATTGAACACTTAGCTGAAATAATACAGAGCTTTACTCCTTATCAAGAATTCAGACAACCAAGAAGAAATTGACATAATTCTAGTCTTGATCCAGCATTATTACATGTGCAAAACTTGTGAATGTCTGCAGTTTAGAACAGCCTGCATAACTGAAAGACTGCAGTCTACAAAAAAGCTGAAGAAAACCATTCATTTCAATTACTAGTACTTCTGGGACTTGGTGTCCAAAAATTGACCAATAATACTAATGGAATGAATGATTTATTGGAATACTTCCTTTACATAGATTAATTTTATATTATTGTTTCAAAAGTATTTGGTTAACAAGTGCTTGCATATTCATGGCTCTGGATTTAATGGCTGAGAAGGCCCCTAGCAGACAAATGTTTTGATTCAAGAGGCTGATTATTTATCAATGATCTACAAAATATTTTCCAAAAGCAGCTTTATACAGTTGCATATTGAAGTATTTCTGTCAAAACTTTTTTAAGGATAATTTCCCATCTCCTTTCTTTGAGTATTTCTAATTCCCCTCCCTCCCCCCAAAAGAAGAAAACAAAGGGAAAACAAATTTTAGGGAAAGGTAGGCTGAAAATGTGGGTGTTTAGGGGTTTGATTTTTTTCAATAAGTAGAATTTTTCCATTGAAAATAAACATTCTTTTTTATTGTTAACATTTCTCGTAAGTGTAACACCCACACATACTTGGGGTGTATGTGGGGGGGGCAAGATGGCTCCTGTTGTTCTGGCCATGTGCTCATCATATGGCAAGCTGGGGCCTGTATCTGGGCAAAATATGTAAAGCCCTCTGGCCTCATTGGTCAGAAGAAGCAGACTGAATAGCAGAGAGGCTGAAGTGTGACTCCCTAATTGGATAAGGCTTGGGTGGTGTCACACCAGGTATATAAGAACAACTCAAGGAAGGTTTCGCTCTCTTTCTCCTTGGGCTGCTATGAGCTGCACAGCTGAATTGGGAGTGCTCCCCATGGATGGGGTCTCCCCCACCCTGGTCTTCACTGGAGAGGCAAACAAAAGCTGTATGATGGGAATGCCCAGATACAGGGAGAGAAAATCTGTCTCAGAGTTTGAGACTCCTACTTCCGCCCTCTTTTGCCTTTTTTCCCTGAGTGGGGGATGTTGATCCCTGGAGCAAACTGATCAGGAATGGAGTCTTGGCAGGTTTTCTGGCAGTTTTGGCCACACAGGCCTTGAGTGAGGTAATACCATGGGGGTATTAATCCCTGGAACAGACTGTCCAGGAATGGGTCCTGGCAGTCACTGACCACATGGCCTGGCCCTCTCTGTTTTGTAATTGTAGCATCTCAGCATAGTGGTATAGCTGAAACTGGATGTCCAGGCTGCAGCAATATATCTGGGCACTTTTTGCTGTTGCACAGCTGGTGCATTTCAGCCTAGCTGTGTGGCTGAACCCCAGCCATATGTTTGGCTGGCAGATTTAGGCCAGGGAGAAGCCTGGCACAGTTTGAGCCAGGGTGAGACCTGGCACTACTTGTTGGTTATCCAGGCCTCGGCGCAGTACATGAACAACGTGTGCCCCAAGTTGGGCTGGGAGGGGGGGGCATGGCAGAGGCGAGAGCACAGCAGCAGGAGTGTGGTGGCAGTAAGTAGTGAGCTCCTGCAGACACCACCGGTGCTGTTGGTGGAGGTGGGGAGGGGTGGCAAGCACCAACCAGGTGTCAGACAGACACCGTCAGCAGCATCAGTGATGCTGCTGGCAGTGTTGGCAGCAGGGGGAGGTGGATGGCGAGTGGCAACTGCAGTGTCAGCGGCGCCTTTTGTAGGGGGTCCACTGCCACGCTTAGGGGGTGCAAGTGCCCCCACGTGCACCCCACTACGCATCGCCAGTGGTGCAATGCAGGCCTGGCTGGCTTTATGCTGCCCAGTTCAGGCCCAGCAAGAATGGCCTGGGCCTCCTTATGCCCTTTTTGTAGTTTATATCCAAACTAAGCAGTGTGGGTGGGTGCTAGTTATAGTTCAGGCCCAAGCCAAGATAGACCTGATATTTCTTTCAAGTTCTTTTGCAGTTTTCTGCCCAGTAGATCTAGGATTGGAACTAGGACTTTTGGGGTGCAGTATGCTAACAAAAGCCACAATTAACCTCTCAGAGCCATGATGCGGAATCGGAGGTCAGAGCTATACCACATCTCCAGGAACTACAGAACCCCTTGCAATGCAGAAGGACCCATGCTCTTGAGCATCTCCCCATGGCACGGTGGACCCAAGTAGCAGCTCAGGATTCTCCAGTGTTAGCCCCACTCTCCAGCCCATTGCTGAAGGGCAGGTATAGGGGTGCAGGTCCCCAGAACTACCCGTTGGGGAGCCCCAAGTCCCAAACTGCCTAGGTATGAGTGAAGCTTCCCCCAAGAGGGTTCCACCTATAGACTTTGCTTTGTAGTTAATAGTGTTTTCACATTATATTTAGTGGTATTTTGTTTTGTTTTTAATTTCTGTAATAAACTTGAGTTTTGTGTTTATACTGCTTGTGAGGAAGGGGGCTTTGCTTATACAGGATGCCCCAGGAAATTTAATGTTTCCAGATTTTGGGGTGGGAGCTCAAGCCACTGGTATAATTTATTCATAGATAATAGGGTCGGAAGGGACTTCAACAGATGATTGAGTCCGAATCCCTGCCTAGGCAGGAAAGAGTGCTGGGATCAGACGACCCCCATCCAGATGCCTATCCAGCCTTCTCTTAAAGACCCCCAAGGTAGGGGAGAGCCCATTCCAAATTTTGGCCACCTTTACCGTGAAGAAGTTTTTTTCTGATATCTAGCCTAAATCTGCTCTCTGTCACTTTGTGACCGTTGTTCCTTTTCACCTTAAGAGGTACCCTGGTGAACAGAGCATCTCCGATCCCTTGTTGTGTCCCCCTAATGAATTTGTAGGTGGCCACAAGATCACCTCTCAGCCTTCTCTTGCGGAGGTCCAGGTCCCTTAGTTTCTCCTCATAGGGCTTGTCCTGTACACCCCTAACCATATGAGTGGCCCTCCTCTGGACTCTCTTGAGTCTATCAACATCCTTCTTGAAATACGGCACCCAAAACTGGACGCAGTACTCCAACTGTGGTCTGACCAATGCTGCATAGAGGGGAAGTATCACCTCCTTGGATCTATCTGTCAAGCATCTTCTGGTGCATGATAAAGTGCAGTCAGCTTTGCTGATGATTTTGTCGCACTGACGACTCATGTTCATCTTGTAGTCCACTATGACTCCGCGATCCCTTTCTGCTTCTGTACTGCTAAGAGGGTCACTTACCAGCCAGTGGTGTGCTGGATATTTTTGCACCCTAGGTGCAGTACTCTGCACTTGTTCTTGTTGTACTGCATCCTGTTGTGTACTGCCCACTTTTCTAACCTGTCCAGGTCTGCCTGCAATCATTCCCTACCCTCCCAAGAGTGCACTTCACCCCACAATTTAGTATTGTCTGCAAACTTGGATAGAGTACAGTGAAGTACCCCATAATGTGGTACCCCGTAATGTGAAGCCAGACTTTTTTGCTGCCAACCAGTGCCCAGCAGAAGGGTTACATAAGAAAAAAAACTTTTCTAAGCAGTCCTTGTTTTATTTATTTTTATCTATTAACATACAGCACTCCTCTTCTTCAGTCATGCAAACAGTCTAATCATCTAGACAAATAAGCTGGACAGTGGATATAGGGAAAGTATTTTCTCCCTGTTATCACTCAGATATCACTCAGTTTTTCATGTTCATGGCTTGAATCAAACAAAGTAACAGATAGATGAGAAAAGACTCCACTTCAAAAAATATGTCATTATGAAAAAGGCAGGGCCCTAACTTGGCTAAAAGGTGCTTGAAATAACGATTTGGTGCTATGTATCAACCCTCTTACATACTAAAGCTCTTTGTATCCCTGTACAACAGCCACTGTATGTAATACCTATGTTGACCATCCTGGTTATAATGTCTGAAGCAAAAGGTATAGTCAGCAATTCAGCTCTTACTATGGTCAGCAATACTTTCTTCCTTCTGTGAATAGAAAGCCAGAAACATGGTAGATTAAAGCAGATACAAGTCTAACAGGCTCCTGCTACTTTGCAATATTTTTGGCTACTTTTAGCTGTTAAAACTCATCAAACCCTTACTGAAATTATACTTGGGACTACTATAGATTTTTCTTTATGGCTGGGAAAAACTTGCACTCCCCTCTGTTGTCAGGGCCCACATAAAAATTACGAAGATCAAGGAGCCCCTTGGCTTCCAAGATGGAGGACTCTGAGGTAAGATTTGAGGGGCAACTGGAGGATTCAGCTTCTCTGATACAGGGCATAGCTAGAGAGACGTTGAACATTAAAATTACAGAGAACAAGACTCAGGAATTTGTAATGAATGCTTAAGTTTCGATGACATGGTGAAGCAGGTTCAGGGAGTGGAAGGCAAAGTTTCTGCCTGGGATTGGGCTGTGGAAGTGGCCAGGCATATGGGCTGTCACAGCAAGGGGCTGCAGGCTCTGAGACAAACTGTTCAACCTGAAAGGCAGACCCAGGAGATACAACATCTGTGTTACTGGTGTGCCCAGGCATCCCACCCAGTTTGTGAAAAATTGACTTATCTGCATTTTAAAACTCCCCTCAGACACTGCCTTGGAGACTGAGGGCACTTTTCCAGGTGCTCTGATGTATTCTAGTCAGAGATGTCAGCGCAGACTCAGTTCATCGAACCTCTGGAGGATTCCACTCAGAACGCCCCAGTGTGCTGCAGCGTCTCGTGTATCAGCATCCCCGTCTTTCAAAATGGTGTGCGTGTGTGTGTGGGGGGCTAACTAAAACTTGAATGAGCTTTAGTAGAAGCACCCCCCACCACAATTTTGAAATGCAGGATGTTGAATAAATGAAATGCTGTGGGTGTTTTAATTAGAGTGGCTCCCGAGAAGTGTATTGGTGCCACAGATCTCACTGGAGAAGTCTGATCTAGGAAAATCCAGCCTTCACAAATGTAAACTTTCTGCCGGGCCCTGCTGGCAAGACAAGACTCAGGTCCAATAATACTGGATTTTGGCTCAAGCACCCACTCAGAAACCTGTGAAATTTTCACTTTTACTGGGGGATACTAAAAGAACAGCTCCCCACTCGCAAGCGTTCTGGGTACCAAAGAGATATGAACCTTTATTAAATGGAAAAAAGAAAATAACTAAACCTTATCAAACATAATGATAAAAGAGCCCGACTATTAATAAACACCCCAACAAATGACCCAAAGATCATTAACCCTTCAAAATATCAAATAACTAATATTAATTACTCCAAATATTAAACTCCCCAAAATAGCACATACCCTAAAATGTTAATTAAAATACGTTAATATATATTTTTTAAAGTACTGACCACCCAAATGCTAAGCACCTGAAAACCTTAAACTCTGGTGTTTCTGGGTCACAATTTTAACTGCATAATCCCTACTCTGGACACTGCCACCTTGCCCCTGCCCAGGGGGAAAGAGGAGTTTCTACCGAGAAAGATTTTGTCACTGCCTGCTGCTACTTCGGGGAACTCCACTCAGGTCTGTGCTGCCTCTCAGGGTCACCACCTCTTGCCACTTGGGGTAGTGGTCACTGCTTTGTGATTGTCACCCAGAGCTGGTGCTGAGGTGTCTCACTGGGGTCTTTGCTGCTCTGATGCTTGGGGTCAGTGCTGAGTGCATGGCTCTGGGATGTCAGCGCTGAGTTGCACTGGTAAGACAGTCTTCCACAAGTGAGGGCTGAGCAGCCTCAATGAGACTGCCCTTAAAGTGAGACTCTATAATGGAGTCCTCCCTGGGCTCTCCAGTCACATCCCCAAAGTTTTTCTTTCAGCTATCCCAAACTATCAGAGAGCCTTCTGATCCCCCGCACAACTGTCTCTTAGGATCCAAGACATGGTATAAGCACAAACCAGCTCTTAACCTGGTGTTGAGGGAGCTAGCTGGAGTTATTGCAGGGCCCTTGGCATGGCTTTATGAGCACTTGTGGTGCTCGGGCCAGATGCCAGATGATTGGAAGATAGCTAACATGGTCCCCATCTTCAAAAGAGGGAAGAGAGAGGACCCGGGCAACTATAGGCCCGTCAGTCTTACCTCAATCCTAGGGAAACTCCTTGATAAGATCCTCAAGTAGCACATCTGCGATGGGCCGGCTTCAGGGATGATACTCAAGGGCAACCAGCATGGTTTCATTAGGGGGAGCTCATGTCAGACCAACCTGATTGCCTTTTATGATCAGGTCACAAAGGCAATGGATGCAGGTGTCACCGTGGATGTAGTCTTTCTAGACTTCAGCAAGGCCTTTGACACCGTCTCCCACCCCATCCTCATTAAAAAACTAGGCGACTGTGGCAATGATGCCTACACAGTCAGATGGATTGCAGATTGGCTCAAGGGTCGTACTCAGA
>NW_017729024.1:154665220-154680078 GCF_001723915.1 Gavialis gangeticus | reverse complement strand
ACAAGGAATAATGGACACAAATTATTGGAGAGTAGGTTTAGATTAAACATCCACAAGAACTACTTCACAGTTAGGGTGGCTAGGAGCTGGAACCAACTTCCAAGGGACGTGGTGCTGGCTCCTACCCTGGGGGTCTTTAAGAAGAGGCTTGATGCCTACCTGGCTGGACTCATTTGAGTCCAGTTTTTCTCCCGCCCAGGCGGGGGGTCAGACTTGAAGATCTGCAAGGTCCCTTCCAACCCTACTTCTATGATTCTATGAACCTTTGCACCCTGAGTACCTACCAAGGGGATGCAAAACCAGAACTCTTGGTTCAGAGATGATACCTTTTATTAGACCAACTAAGAAATGGGACCCAGAGGAACAGACTTCCATGTTTAGCTTCCTCTGTGCAAAATGAAGTTTATTTCTGTAACAGGTGGCCATCTCGGGTACAACTTGCCACTGGCCCGCCCACCTGTTTCTGGGCTAACTGCCCACCTTCTTGCCTGCCATGCCTTGTTAGAATTAATTAGTTAATGATGTAATTAAGCAGGAGACTGCCAATTTCCTGCTCCGATGTCAGGAGGCACTATCTGCGGCTCCATTCCTCCCCTACACTGCAGCCCAAGCCTCGCAGATGGCATCTCAATGTTATCATCATCACCGGCACCCACACTGGGCTCCAGAATCCTCCTAATTGAACTCCGCCTGGATTCCTCTCCTCAGGCGGTCTCATCTGCCTTCATACTAGGCAGCACAGCTCCCTGAACTACTTCCCCTTCAGGTGTGGTCCCCCCGGGACCTTCGGCTATCTAGCCCTGGCCCACCTCCAGGCCGGTCGGAACCCCAGGCATGCAGCTCTTGGGCATCCCTCATGGTGGGCCCCTGGCACTTCGACCCTTCCAGTCCTGGCCCCAGCATGGACCAGTAAGGGGAAGTTCAGACAGGCATGAGTCTATGGCCTCTCTCTTTCTCCATGGGGTCCACCTTCCAGGCACTCCAACAAGGGGTAACCCACCTGGTTGTGGGGGCTAGGGGTTAAGGTGCCCTGACTCGCCTTTCACCGGAGTGGTAACTGGCCTGGCATTTCCTGAGGGCTCCCGCACCACTGAGAGCCCCACCAGGCCACTCACTCCCGGCAGGATGCAGTTTTGGGTCATGCCCAGGACCAGGAGCCTCCTTACCATCCCCTACAGCTCCTCCCTTACCTTCAGATGATACCAGCAGCCCTTCGGCCAGGCGATGTTTTTGCCTAGCCTTCAGCACCAGAACTGCCCTGTTTATATGGATAGCTCCAGATTCAAAATGGCTGACCTCATCAGGCACCTGGCAGCTGCCAGCTCCAGGCCCTTAAAGTGGCAGGCACAAACAGTGCCCTGACACAATTTACTACCTATGGGGACTTTCTATCATCTTTAATTTTCCCTGAGCCCAAGGAAGGGTATGTGTGTCAAAAAGCTTGCAGAAAAAGATATTTATTTTAAAATTTCTTAGTTGGTCTAATAAAAGGTATCATGTGGCTAGTAAAGCGACCAAAATGCTGGCTTGCATCCATAGATGCTTCTCAAGAAAATCCCGGGATGTCATTCTCCCTTTGTACTCAGCCTTGGTGACGCTGCAGCTGGAGTACTGCGTCCAGTTTTGGGCTCCACAATTCAAAAAGGATGTGGAGAAGCTTGAGAGAGCCCAAAGAAGAGCCACGTGCATGATCAGAAGTCAGGAAAACAGACCTTACAATGACAGGCTGAGAGCCATGGGGCTCTTTAGCTTGGAAAAGCACAGGCCACCTATGAGTTTATCAGGGTGACCACCAGGATCTGGGGGAATGTTTGGTCACCAGAGTGCCCCAAGGGATGGTGAGGTCGAATGGTCATAAACTACTACAACACCATTTCAGGCTGGACATAAGGAAGAATTTCTTTACTGTCCGAGCTCCCAAGGTCTGGAACAACTTGCCATCGGAGGTGGTTCAAGCACCTACATTGAACACCTTCAAGAGCAAATTGGATGCTTATCTTGCTGGGATCCTATGACCCCAGCTGACTTCCTGCCCTTTGAGCGGGGGGCTGGACTTGATCTTCTGAGGTCCCTTCCAGCCCTAATGTCTATGAAATCTATGAACCTAGAGTTTTGCATTTCTTTTTGTCTCAGACCAACACAGCTACCAAATACATCCCTGTAATGAGGGGATGCAAATTTACAGGGAAACAGAGCTCTAGTACCAGAGTACATGATCAAAAACATATACAACTAGGGTTACATAGCCAAGTTCCTGTGATTTTTCACTAAAGAGAGAGTGCTCAGAACTACCAGAGAACTAGGAAAGCTGAAGACTGTCACAAATCCTTTGCCTGATAAACTGCATTATTACCAATATGAGATATGAATGGAATAAATTACTGTTCCAGAAGGCTGAATATGCTTTATATAGATTACACCAAGGTTACTGGGAAATGGGGGAAATGTGTAGGAAGGTGACTAGCATATAGACTAAAGAGTAAACTCAACCATAACAAAATATCAGCTATAAGAGACTATCTTGGGAATATACATATGACAGAGACAAATGAACCAACAGTTCAGTCAATTCTACTCTAATTTGTACACCAAGAATCTGAATGTTACTAGTGAGGAAACAGGTTCCTGGACTTTATACACATGCAACAAATTTCAGAGATGGAGAAAGAAATTTAGAGGCTGCTTTGTCATTAGATTAAATAACTTTGGCCTTAAAGGACATGATCAATATTAAATCTGTGGGCAGCAATGGGTTTCCTGTGGAGTTCTAAAAAAATTAAAAAGTTATATCAAGACCTTAATTACTGAATGTATATAATCATAGAGAAGTAGGGCTGGAAGAGACCTCCATAGATCATCTAGTACAAACCAACATAGACTACCAACCATTTTATGTGATGATGTTATTTGTGTAACTCCTAAACCAGGCAAGAATTTTATTAATTTTTCTAAATATAGGTGAATTTTTTTAAATAACGTACACACCAAGAACCTGGCTGAAACTTTATGACCCAAATTAGAACAGATATAGGATTTTGAAAAAATAGTGAGGTCCATCATTGCATATAGAACAAACACATTTTTTCTCTTGTTAAAAATAACCTAGAAGCTTTACTAATCTACTAGGGCCTTAGGGGTGTATTATTCAGTTTAAGATTGATGCAAAAACAAATATAACTTAAGTTTAATGAATTAAAGATGTGCAGGGCTGTGAAATAGGAGCTATGTTACCAGGAGCAGCCAGCAGGCAGGAGAATTGTAGAACAAAGAATAGCTTGATTGGCAGAACATCAAGACCATTAAAAAGAAAAGAAACCTGTTAACACCTGTGGAATGAAGAGTTTAGAAGGGATTAGGTAGATTATAGTAAGCCATGAAGTCAAGTGACTCTGTCACTGCTGCCTGAATAGAAATGCTGCTGCCACTGCCAGACAGCTGGTTTTAAACTTTTGGTGATCCAGGAATCAAAGTGGGGTGCAAGTGCACCAGTGTACCCCTCCTGGATCTGCCCCTGAATAGGCATACACGAATGAGAAGAACTAAATAATAAAATTTAACTGTGGACTAGTAGGCAGGCTTCTGCAGTCCCTTTGTTTAGCTCTCAATATCTCAATACCCAACCTCTGCAGTCTAAGTACAGAAGCATCTCTGAACTACAACCTCTATCACCATAAATCCCATATACTCTGATGCCATGACACCTCTGTCACTCTCATCTGCTCTGGGAGTGCTGTAGAGTGGAGGGACTGGAGTGTGGTACTATTTTGTCATGTCTCAGAACTGTGAAGTGGCCTCTTGGCTACTAGCAAGGCTGGACAAGCAGAGTTGGATCTCAGAGCTATTTCCCTGGAGGAGAACAAGCCTTGGGCACCATCTCTTTCTCCTGTGGTTAGGGAGAGATTCAAAAAGGAGCAACTTTACTTCTGCCTTTCAAGAAATTCCTCTATTTCCATTCCCAAATTTTCAGGGATGAAAAGTGACCTGGGGCTGCTGGCTGGAGTTCATCCTGCTGCTGTTGTTTCAGAGGGAAGAGGGCAGAAGAGAGTGGCTGGAGTCTGGAGGAGCAGGGGCCATCCCTTTTGATGACTAAGGCACCTGGGAGCTCTGGCAATAGATGTGGCCATCTGGAACTAACCCTGCTGCTGCTGCTGACTCCATGCTGTGGAAAGAGAGTAAATCTTTTCCTTGGGTTTTCTAACTGCTGCAAATATGATCATGCTATCCCACAAGGTTGTGGTTAGGCTTAAATCAATTAACATTTTTAAAGTGCTTTGCAATTTCCAGATGGAAAAACCTGGAAAAATACAGAGCTTTATTATAACGAGACTAATCTGTCAATGACAGAAAAGATATGCAGACCAGAAGTAAAGCTGTGGTAAGATACACCATAAAAAATCCAAATGTATAGATCTTATTAGCATTACTAAAAATGTGTTGTTTTCCAGCATCAGAATTATATATATGTATATCAAATAGATACACACACACGCACACTGTAAAGCTGCCACATAATTCTTTCCTACCAAAGCCAAATGTTTGGACAACCTGCTCTTTGAAGTCGATTTTCCCCTAGCAATATCCTAGTGCTACTGTAGCATTAGGTTTGTGATTGTGTGGTATAATCTCCCTTAGAAAAAAATGTCTATAAATGGTAAATCTTTGTCAAGAGAGAACCAGCAATTTTTCTTCAGGAATTTGAGAGAGATAATACAGCAGACTGCTGTGCTGTCAGATTAGAGGTTTTTTTAAATATGGCTTGGGGGAATAAAACTTAAAAGCTCTCTGAAAACTGTGCTGCTTAACACAAACCATTAAGCCTCTCTCAACTCCTCTCTCACCATCCTCAGTTATTAAAATCAGAAAAAAGTAAAGCATTGACAAGACTTTAATTAGTCACTGTGAGTTTTTATAGAGTTTTCTTCACATGTGGCAAAGTTGGACTTTACACTACACTGTACAAATATTTACTGACCATATTTCAGACTTTTCCCTGTAGGGCTACTGAAAATAGGTCTGGCACCAGCCCATCAATATTTGTAGCCTAAGCACTTGGCTCAGAGCTTATGGCTCCTTTAGGTGAGATAAATCCATTTCATCTACTAATTGGGAATTTTATTTGCCACTCCACAGATTTTTATTGTCCCAAAGTAACCCTATCTATGGGCAATCAAGTCAGGAACATAGTACATCAGAGACTTCCTGAGCTACTGAGTCAAGTTCTCTGCTATCCCAGACCACATAATCACATACTCCCTTTTGAAAACTTATCATTCCCCATCTAAATGTTTGTTGGGCTGTCTGCTCTCAATACTCATCTTGAAAGGCTAATTATGAAAAACCTTCCGCTAATTTCCAGTTTAAATGTTTTCAGAGCCAGCTAATGCCCATTTGTTCTTGTGCCAACATTGTCTTTTATCTTAGGAGCTCTTCTCACTCCTTGACGTTCTCCTTCTGATGGGTTTATATAGAGTGATGGTCTCCCCTGCCAGCCTTTGTTTTGCTAGGTTAAACAAGTCAAGTGCCTTCTAATTTCCTCTCTCAGACAGGAGAGAGGAAATTAGTGGAGGGCCCCCCTGCACTCCTGTGGGACACTTCATGCGCCCCAGCACCTCGGCATTCACAAGCCGTGCTGGTACCTTGAGGTACATAGAAAAAACCATGTAAAGCTGTGTACATGTCCAAATCACCAAATCTTTCCGAATCTCTCCAAATCAATTCAGAGGGTTCTGATGAGTTGGAGAGATTAAAGGGTCCTCTGATTCAATTCAGATTTGGAGATTCAGCCACTGAATCAGGCCGAATCTCTGCCAAATTTTAATCAGGGACTGAAGCTTCGCACAGCCCTTCAATTCTGTTAGAATTTGTGCCATTGATCATGGACTCACATGCTACATGATTCTGAGATAGCTGAAACTGGGGTCTGATTGGAGTCCCTATCCAGCAATTTTGGCTTCCAGCAATATACAAGTGTTTGTCTGATAGAGGATCTTAATCTTTCTGAGAGCAATAAACAGTCCAAAAAGCGAACACTCATTTGTAAAGTAATCCACCCTGGTTTGTATGCCTCTGTGAATGAGCAATGAAGACACAATCATCAGACAGTAAAAGTGCACAGATAAGTTCAAAGTGAGTTTTGCTTGAAGTGACTTCAAATTAAACAGATTTCCATCAGCCCATTTTTGGTTCTCATCTTTTTTTCCTATTTTAATGTAAAAAATCCTGAAATGAAGTCACCAGAATGACAGGAAATAAAATCCTGAAAGGGCTTGGATATGTATTTACCATCCTGAGCTCTTGCCAGCATGCCATCTTGAAACAGCTTCAGCATTGTGAGAAGTTTGCTAACGCATTACAGAGAAAATCTTCTGCAGGTCTTCTGTGTTCACATAATTAAGTGCTTCATGAAGGCCAACAAATATACAGTTCAAATTCTTGTTTTGCTTCCTGCATTTTTCCCGCAAATGAAACAAAGACATTTTAATTATTTCTTTTCCCTACCTAAAGCTGTATTGATTACCAAGCAAAAGTCTTTTGGCAATATAGGTTAGGGGGAAAAAAAATCAATTTAACATAATTCTAACAAGGATCTTGGCAGCAATCACAAGCAGAGATCCCCTCATGATTTCATTCACATTGTGATTACTTTTCTCCTTGTAAATGCATCACAGTGAAAGCATGTTTGAATTTTTGTGGAATAATTTTCTTGAACCATGTAAATCTAACAGCATTCTGTGAGAAGCTGGATGATGTGGCCACTGCAAGGCCTGCAGACTAACTTTGGATCCCATTAGAATCTGGTGCTTTGCCATTATAAAGCATTTGGATCTTGTTTACAGCTTCTCCCACTGAAAGTTTTGTAGCAAAAACTTCATTAGTACTGTGCTGGGGCAAGAGCTGTGTCACTAATTAAGAATTCTTTAGTAAAAGACATTTCTAGATGTTCTATTTGTCTTTGTAGGATGCATTTGTCCTTCCTGGTTAAGAGGACTTGTCCTTGGAAGTTCATGATTAGAGTGTGACATTGCTTCAGACCATGCATCTGTGCAGACTGCTGAGCATGCAGCTGTTCAGTGTATTCACTTCTGGCCTCAAACATTTTCTAATTTATGAGTAATTGAAGAGGCTACATCAGGTTAAATTTGGCTACAGTTTGCTCTTAAGCAACTTTTTAATTGGATAAATTTATTTTTGTTTTAGACCAGTGGTGCTCAACCTTTTCTGCCTGGTGGGCTGGACTGGCAGTGCCTGGTCCATATAAAGAGGGTCATATCAAGTAGAGTCAGTTCATCAAAGACCTACACTAGAATCCAGCCAGTGTTCCTGATCTGGCACCTGGGCAGGCACAGGGGGCACCAACTGACTGCATGGAAGGGTGCAGGGCACAGGCCAGTCTCAATATAGCCCCATAAAAGAAAGGAGCTTGACCCAGTGCCGTGGAGCAGCAGGGAACAGGGAGAAGAGATTATGGCCAGGAATGGGCCAACCCTGCAGGTGGGGATGAGGCACGGCCAGACCCCAACCTGGCTGCACAGGGGAAGGGGACACAGCCAAGCCCTGCAGGGGTAGGAGGCATGGCCAGGCCCCAACCCAGCCCTGCAGAGAGGGAAGAGGGAATGGTCTGGCTCTGTTGGGGATGGTGTGGCCAGTCCTCAATCTGGCCCCAGGGTAGCCCAGTGCTAATCCAGAAGCAGGGGGAATGGGTGGGTCCTGGCCCCCCGGGGAAGGGCTCACAGCCTGGCCTGGCCACAACCAATTGTGTTTGCAGAATTTGGCAGGGGAGACGGTGGCCTGCCAAATTTTCTGACCTGTAGGGAGACCCGTGGGCCGGATGCAATGGCTCCGCGGGCCAGAGGTTGAGCACCCTGTCCTAGATAGGCCATTTTTATGTCAACTCCCAGTTGGTGCAAAGTGAGGGTCCGATCTTACAAGATGCTGAGTGCCTATAGGCTACTGCAGAAGTAAGCTTCTACATGTAACTTTCTACAGGGTGGGGCTTCTAAGGGAAACAGCAGCTCTTGTCAATACAAAGCTGTATTATTGAGAAGTCTAAATGAAATGTGATTACACTGGCAGAGACTACCTAATGAGTTCATTTAACAATCAAGATGGTAGGGAATACAGTTTTATGCTTACACTATCATAGATATAATTTAATTTTTAATGAGACAAATGGATGTAAATTAACTGCTGGCCTGATGCCCCATAATAGTCAGACATAAAATATGAAGCACTTAAGAGCAAGCCATTTTGCTGTGACAAAAGAGCAAAAGGTGGTGGGGAGAGGAAGCAGAGAAAGCATGATGTTATCTTTAAGTGGAGGTAAAGGCTTTGATGTGTTTAGATTCTATTAAATGCCTCTCTCTTATTTGGCTAATCAGTTAAGGTTAATCAAGATATTTTTCTGCTGCTTCCATTGATAAAACCTTAATTAATTCTGGTAAAGATTCTTGTGTAGCTCTTTCATGAATTGCCTCTACTTGATATGACCCTCTTTATATAGGTGAGCACTTTGAAGGTCTGTGCTAGTTTGATGTTGGATATATTTTCTATTATTTGCATATTCTGTTACTTGCCAGCCTTCTGAAAGTACTTCTGTCTGTAAGGAATGTGACACAGACTGTCTAATGGTTAGGCCTCTGGGGAAGGGCAGGAACTAACCACAGGCCAAGTCGGGTCAGCAATCAGAGACAAAGTTACCAGCTCCAAAGGGAGATCCAGAGGCAGAGTTCAAATCACAGGCCAAGTCAAAGTTCAGAAGTCAAACCCTGGTGCAGAAGTCAGGATGAGTCAAGAATCAAATGGAGTTCCCAGATCCCAGGGGAATATCCAAATGAGACAGTCAAGGAACAGAGCCAAACAGGGTCAGAGAGGTTTACCAGGCAGATCTTCAAGGGAACAGTGTGCTGGCCTGTAGCTTGCTGCTACAAGAGGAACTGAATGAGGAAGCTGCTTTCCTCAGCAGCCAATGAGGAAGCCCAGACAGTGGCCTGCTGGTTCGCTATTTGGGGTAGGGCTGCAAGTCAAAGACCCCAGGCTGGTGTCACCAGCTAGGCAGTTAGCCCAGGCTTGGCTGCCTGTTAGGGCCCCAACACTCACTTCTGCTTCAGATTCTGAACTCAGTTATTTCCCTGCCAATCCCAAATGAGTGCTGAAATCAGTGGTGTGACACTGGCATAAATGAGATTGGCATTCCAGGAAACACAGGTAAACCACACACAACACAGCTATGTGTATTCTGCAACTGTCCCACTATCCTGCTAAACAGCAGTTTGTCAAAGCACTCTCTAAACAACAAAAAGACTACAATCCAAACAATCACATTACCTTTACAACACATATATGGCTACTCTAGCCTCAACTGGCTAATGTTCACAGCATCCTGTGCACTGAAGAGTAGAACAAAAAGGGTGACATTGCTAACACATCTAGTATTTGCCTTTAGGTGAATGAAGTATTTGCCATGGGGAACTGTACTCTTGCCATGGGGCAGATTCAGTGTTGTGCAGGATCATTACAATTAGACAATCACAAAGACCTACCCATGTCAACTTATATGTATAAAAGGTAGTTTTAAGGTACAGTAATTTCAAGCCAGAAATATGTAAATTCAATACTTTAATGCTTATTTTAATAGACAATTTTTAAGATCATACAGACTGCTTTTATCCCCTTTTCTGACTGCCTGCTCAGAGGCCAAAGAAACTCATCCAACAATTTCTGCAAGAAGACTTAACTTTTGTTTGAGCTATAGGGTACTGTTTAAAAAGAGAACAAGTTTTGATTTCAGACTTTACCCCATTCCTAAATAAGCTGGTCCAATGATTAATTACCTTCACTCTCAAAACCACGCTCCTTTTGTTTGTAGTCAAAATACATTTAGGTTTGGCTTCTACCCCTTGGTCTTTGCTATTTTTGTTGTGAACTACAGAACTCAGCTTTTGACATTTGGGCCTGCTGGTGACCTACTGACATTTGACAGAAATCATATTCATGGAGATTCTTTACTTAAAAAAAATGTTCCGTGTATGCATGAGCCTGCGCGCGTGTGAATGCACATGCACCTGCCTAATGCTAAATGAGGAAGAAAATAGGATTCTCACCTATTAAAATCTAAATAAGCTGAAATTTACACGGTTATTATTTTGGGTAAGAGGAAACAACACTGCTTTCTGCCAACATGTAGATTTTTAATGTTTGATTTCAGGTTCTGTAAAACATGGTTTTCCTCTGGCACTATATCATAATATTAAAATTATTATACTAACTTGACCACTAGGGAGCACCAACATACAAAATATTTTAGGGTCTTCATATATCAAAATGAAGAAAAAAAAATGACAAGAAGATACGCTCAGAATTTTGCAAAACCAGCCTAATTAATGTCTTAACCTTAAAAATTGCTCATAGAGACATTAGATAAGGATCATAGGACTAGAGACTTGCATTTCTTTGATCAAGAGTTGTGCAGTAGCTTCTGTAAAATTAGTTAATGTTCTCTTTCCATCTTTTACTAGACTGGCATCTTTATCACAATTAGCAAAGAAAACAAGACCACTGGAAATTGTATTATGCTTTTTACCCCAGACAGTCTCTCTCAGTCAAATTTGAAGAACATTTCAGGGCAGCCTGGGAATAAATAGGATATTTTTTCTAATCAAAATGTTGGGCTCCAGGGCCTTTACTTTAGAATTTTTTATATATACTAAAATATTTTTATATAGATGATCTGATACGATAAGAGTCAAATATTCAGTCTAAGTGATAGAGGACTTTTAAAAAGCCATGTAAAGTGTTCTGTAGTAACTTGTTCAATACATTTAAATTGGGACGATATGCTAAGTATCCTTGTTATTCACTGTATGTTATGATGACATACAAAACTTGGTTAAATAACGTACATCAGAGATGAAGGAAAAAAACTCTTTCCCACCCTTCCCTTTTTACTTCTGTGCCGGAGCAGATGAGGAAGAAAAATCACATACTAGAAAAAATGTTACAATTTTGATTTAGATCCACAGGGCTACAAAGATTCAGAGCAATGGTTGAAGTTTAATGTTTAGAAGGAGACAATTGAGTAGGTATTACGTGGTCTCAAGACGACTGGAGATTACCCAATCCAGTTATTAAACCTCAATTTCTCCAACCCTTGTTCAACTAAGCTTCCTCTGATGTGAATCACAATGACATCCCCCAACATGAACAGTTTTCCAGTCATTCCCTAGTTATCCAAATCCCACTTAATTATAGTTTTGATGTCCCTGAAGCATATAAGTGGAGCAAGGTTGTTCATGATATATCATAATTGCTGGAATACCTAGGCACAGTGGGGTAAACTAAAGACAGCCTCAGTGTAAACTCAACAATTCTTTGGCCATATAGGTTTCAAGCATCAGATGCAGCACTGATGTAAATTTGATATTTCAAACTGCGCAGTCGATTTCTAACAATGGAACAACAACATTTAGTCCTGAATTTTTAGTTCATTGGATGCATATGAATTGTAATGCTTTATATGAATTATTTTCTCTGACAAGCTGGACTTACACACAAGACAGCTTGACCATGTTACCTGATATCCATTTCTATATAGGAGGGTCAAATGTATATCAATCTATATATACTGTTTTTGGACAGTATCTTCTGTGATGGATTGCACAAACATACATACTGGACAGACACAAATTAAATTCTCAAGGTAAATATTCAGCAAGCTGCGAAAAGCACCAAGCTGCAGGCTCCAGCAGCATTGATAAAGTGGGTGATATTATATTGAATAGAGTTCTGCTGACATGATGATTAGCGCTATCCATGCCTGTTATCATAATGAGTACATGAAGGCTACAAACAATTCCATTGTCAGCAAGCATGACATTTTGCTGCATATTCTCCTGTTGTATTACAACCTGGGGAATACCACTGTACAATGCCAGCACTTTATTACTGTATTTTGATGGAGGACAGTTAGCATAACAAAGACATTTTAGAAACAGTAGTTTGCAAAATATACATGGCACCTAAAAGAGGATTTCATTAAGGTCTAACCTGCCTTTCTCTTTGAATTTACACAGGTTATGTAGAGATGTTCAGTTTCTCCTGGGAGAGTTGGCCACTCTCACATGTACAGATATTCCTTATTTTGCTCCCAAAGCAAACATGATCGCCCTGGGAGAAAAATTAACTTGGGAACAACCTAAGTGAAATGGCTCCCAGGAGAATATCTTTTGGGAGACTGCAGATGTGCACATACATTCTGAGTGGTCTCCTGAATCCCCAGAAGTCTTGCTCCCCGCCTTTCTTGTATCAATCCCAACTAAGCAGGGAGCAGAGCACACGCCCTGAACGTTTTGGGTTGGGAGAGCCGGGCACTAAAGAACTTAAAGGATGCATTCTTCTCCCAGCTTTTTAAGTCTCAGTCAACACTTCCCTCCCATCTATCCCCTGCCACCCTCTGTTCCCTAATCTGCACCCCCCAGTTCCAATGTCATCACTGACCTTGCATACTTTATCCTCTCCCACAGGTCAGCTCCACAGGCTCACCACTGTTAAGTTAGCAGCATGTCTATACAGGGCTCTCAGGATAAGTTGTTCTACAGGAAGAACAAACTTAGGAGAATTCTCCCAGGTTGTCTGAATGTGTGTATACGCATCGAGTTTACAGCATATAGTTAATAGAAAGCACTGGTTGTTTTAATTTATTGTATAGAAACTATTTATTTAGCATAGAATAGAAGAGCCGATTCTTAGGGTAACCATGATGAAGCCTCTTAAAGTGATGCCACTTCATATCTTGCACTTTCCCATGCTCCTACTAGTATAAAATCATAGAAAATTAGGATTGGAAGGGACCTCAGGATGTCATCTAGTACTCTGCTCAAAACAGGATAATTCCCGAGTGGATCATCCCAGCCAAGGCTTTGTCTAGCCAGGTCTTAAAAACCTCCAAGGATAAAGATTCTACAACTTATCTGGGTAACCTGTTCCAGTGTTTTATTACCCTCCTGGTGAGAGAGTTTTTCCTAATATCTAACTTAAACTTCCCTTACTACAACTTGAAACCTTTGCTCCTTGTCTGGCTGTCTATCACCGCTGAGAGCAGTCCGGCTCCATCCTCTTTGGAACCTTCAGGTAGTCGAAGGCTGCTATGAAATCCCCTCTGAGTCTACTCTTTTCTAGTCTCAATAAGCTCAGTTCCTTCAGCCTCTCCTCATAAATCAGGTTCCCCAGCCCCCTAAACAGTTGCGTTGATCTCCCCTGGACTCTCTCTAATTTGCCCACAGCCTTACTGTGGACCCCGCCTTGACCATCTATTCACCCTTAATTCAAATTGAAATTTGATTCCAACTGTGTGATGCAGATCAGTTAACACAGTTTAGGAAGTGGTGAACATGTCTACAATTGGCCCAGGACCCCTGCCTCACAGGGTGTGACTGAGCCCCTCTTCCTGCTTTTGCACCCGTTTTAGGGATCCGAGCCATTCTCCCTACCCCACTTGGGAGCCAGAGTCTCCAGAGGTCCTGCCGTTCTGGGCACCCTGAGCACTTCTCTCACCCTGCTTTTCATGTGCCAGGTTTTAAGGAGGTTCCACCCCTCTGCGCCATATGGCATACTCTGAGCCCAGGATCTGGGGGCCCCTGAAACCAGTGTGTGCAAAGTGAAGACACTTGCCATCTGTGCATGTGGGTGAGAACTGGCTAGATAAGTCTGAAAGAAGTGGTTGGCATGGAAGAGCGCCAACTAGGCTGCTGGAGAGGCCTGACAGAAGCTGAACAAGAGTCCCAGTAGGGCAGGAAGGACCATGGTATGGCATAGGGCCAAGTTCGGTGCACAGCTTGGACAGCACAGCCCAAGAAGTACAAGATCATCTGTAAAGCTGTTGCCTGTGATAATGGTATGAAGCAGCAGAGAGGGCAAGGTTGCAAGGAGCAGTGTGCTAATAGCTTCTAAAATGCTAATAGCTTAATGGGACAGAAAGGCGGGGGAGGGGGAGCTGGAAATAGTGGGGAGAGGCAAAATGTTGTGAAGGGATGATGTAGCTGGGGGTGGGGACACATCAGTTTTCGCTTGCATGCTTCAAGTTACTGTAAGCACCATGTAATAAAACTGTCAGGATTTTGGAAAACAGACTATGCCTACAATCTCTCTCACTACCTCTCTTAGCTGCTATATGCTCCACACAGTTCAGTGGGCATCCATAATCCTCTTTCACTAGACACAAAAGTATAGAAAGAGGGGAAAGGGGCAACTGGGAATCACCATAGTATCTCAACTACAAATTGACATGAAAACCGCAGCTGCCTCAATGATCACTAACTGCTCCAAGAAATATTTCTCCTTTTGTTTAAAATACTTGAAAATATCAGTGACAAAAAAAAAATCATTAATTTAGAACCTAGCTTTCAACATCACATGATACCAGGATGTTGAATTGAACAATGCTCAAGACTTGTGATAACCAGGACATGAAGAGCTGCAGCCTCACCTCTTCCCTCGTTGACTGAAGTCTCAATAATGCCCCCACACAGGCTCCCACTGCCTTTGAAACTTACTGGCCACATCTACACAAGATGCTGACTGCAGTCATTACTGTGCCGTCATTAAGTAGTTGTACAAACAAGTACTAAATGACTGTGCAGTAACCAGAGTTACTGTGCAGTAGTATCACCGAGCAGTTTTTCGTGACGCTGACTGCACAGTAGCTGAGACTACTGCACAGTCGTGTCACATCATGCTTGCTGCCATGCACCATTGGGACTGTCAGTAAGTGCTGACAGTCCCAATGACCATAAACCCTTTCACCTTGCGACTGATTCAGTCTACACAACGCCCTATTGGAGAGGCCTACAGCAGCTTTCACATGC
>NW_017729024.1:154656446-154660220 GCF_001723915.1 Gavialis gangeticus | reverse complement strand
TATCACCGAGCAGTTTTTCGTGACGCTGACTGCACAGTAGCTGAGACTACTGCACAGTCGTGTCACATCATGCTTGCTGCCATGCACCATTGGGACTGTCAGTAAGTGCTGACAGTCCCAATGACCATAAACCCTTTCACCTTGCGACTGATTCAGTCTACACAACGCCCTATTGGAGAGGCCTACAGCAGCTTTCACATGCACCTCACTCCTTCAATTGCACAAACAGACACCCCTCGGGGTCAAGCAAGGAGGAACAGGCATCCTTTAGAGGAGCCTGCCCCACCTAGGTTGCCTTGTATCACAGTCATAGCCAACCAGCCCCAGCTTATTACTTCACCATTCAATACAGCTTCATTTCACATGCTGAATGCAGTTATAGCACTTACAGACAATTTTCATTACTTCTGAGAGCTGGCAGTAGGCAGAGTTGAGCGTGCCTGGGTAAGTACTTCCAGAAACTTGAGTTGTGCTTAACTTATTATTTTGTAAAGCCATAAGGCAGCATAGGGCAAGTTGTGTTAATGAGCCTGGTCATCATTAAACAGGTATAAAATGATTATAGCTCCATTTAATGGAATTACAATTTCTGATTTGATCTGGCATGAGTTCAGAATTAGGCACAGAATGTTTAGCTTTTATTTGCATGTGGTGACTAGATGACTTCTGGATTGGCTTTAGGCTATCAAGCCATTTACCCAAAACACCTGTTTAGATTTAAAAGCCCATTAGCAGTAATTGAGCATTGTGACCAGCTGATTCCTGTCAAAAAGCTTAATGTGTTAAGTTTCCAGGTCTGTTTCCCAGCAGACAAATGCCCACATTACAAATATAACCAGTTAGCAACCCTCTTGGCAGCCCCAGCAGCTAGGTCAAGTACCAAATAGGCATTAAAACTAAATCGAATGTGAGGTTCTCATTTCTTAATCTGGATCCTCCATGGATGGCCAGCATTGAGACAGTTTATTTTGTACCTGTTCTATAGGAAGACAGGAGACTCGGGGTATTTTCATAATTGCTGATGTCCGTACCCATGGCAGGAGCAGCTAATCAATGGGGCTGTTTCTAAAATTCAACCCAATAAAGGAAATAAGAGAGGCATCTGTGCTTTGTTTACAGCTCCATTAGCCTTTCTTGAACTGTAAATTACTTGGCAACAGCTGGGACAGAAGAAGAAAACAATACTGGATGCCAAAGTATGAACATCATGGCCAATTCAACCCTTTCAGGTTTTATTATCTACAAAGTTACAGCCTATTTGAATACTTAGCTCTTGTAATTATAAAACTCATTAGTAGAAGTCAACACATTTAGTACATATTTAAATACAGCACAGACTATTGTAAAAATACATTACAGTGCTTTATAAGATTTTAGCTGGAAGAGCTGTGGCCAATTTACACTGCAGTCTAGTACATTATGCCCCAGTCCAGCTTTTATCACCTAAAACACCTATTCCAGCCTAAAACACCTATTCTAGGGGCCTATTAATGTGTAAACATTTATTTGAAAATTTTTGGAGGTAAGGGAAGTATGAACAACAGTCATTCATTTTTCCCTTCCATTTCCATCCACCTGTTCCAACTGCAGCTGTTAGGAACAACAGCAGCCTTAGAAGGAGAGAGGAAAGAAGGTTGTCTACAAGTGGCAGCATCAGGAAGTATCACGCAATGTTGGCATCTGGACCATTATAAGTAGCATGGTTGTGTGTAATTATGTTAATTGCATTTAATTACACTTTGTGACCTGAACATGCTGTTTCTCAGGGATGCTACATAATACACTATCAAGTTAGTTTAAAAAAGTAACTTGAACAAATGTGTGGTTAGAGCTTTATTACTGTGGCCTTACTCTGACTATAGGGTATGCATGTGTATGCTCACACACACTACAAATCACTCAGAGGTGAAAGAGGGACAACTGGGAGATCCTTCAACACATTATTTGAGAGGTGTTTCATTTTGGATTCAAGGGCTTGCAGCCAATTTGCTTTCTTTCCACATGATTGATAGAGATAAAGTTCAATCTCCTGTCCATCACATTCATTCAGGTCTATATTAAAAGAGCTGTGAAGCCTCAGGGGCCATTGATGTAGTTTATGCCATAGTCTCAGAAAGTTACAAGTAGTAGGTAGTGTCCCCAGTTTTGGATATAAGGGTAGAGGTAAGAAGTATTACAGGATATTATAAAGAGCAGCAATATTTGCAGAAATAATAAATAATTTTTACCATGGCATTACACAAATACTAAATGGAATTGTGGTTGGCCCATGTCAACCTTCTTAGTAAAAGGAGGTGCTGTATCAGCCAAGCTCACAGAGTCCTAATCAAACTGAAACCTTCCCCAGGATTCTTCTTGAATTCTGTTACGGTACTATTCATTGCCACAAAATTATGATAACAGCCTCACAACCAATTTATTCTCATTTGTGGATAACATTAACCTCGTTTGACACAAAAATCCTACCCTCTGTGCTTTATTGCCATATCCACCATTTTCATCCTTTTAGCTTCTCCAAAAACACCTGGATGCAGTTTTAAAAAAAGCATTTCTTGTCTAGTCTGTTTCCCTCTACATATGGTTACCTTCTGTTCTCCGCGGTAATTGTACTGTGTTTTTCACCATTAAGTGAGCAGAAAACAAATAAGATTCTTTACCTAGTTGAGCTATTGCAAATCCAGAGGAACCGCATAGAATGAATTCAGATTTACATCAATGAACCCGAGTCAGAATATGCCTTGCTATATATGGCTAGAATGTCTTTTCAACACAATTAAAATAGACATTTGCTCTTTCCATCACAAGGATCAAAATCTTTATATACCTGGCTACTCAATGACCCGCATTGTCTCCACATGGTAATATAAATTTGTCTATTCAAGTCTGGCTTTGACCACTGCAACAAAAACTATTATTTAATATTCATCAGCTTAAGGGATGCAATTTCTCCTCTTTCATGCAAATTATTTTGCACATTATTTGCCATTAGGGGAAAAGATGCACTGCATTTAAGAGTTTTTCCTCAGGGATCCTACATAAGTCTATCCCAACCAGTCCAATAAAAGATATTACTCCAAAAAAAATCCTTGCCTCTGGACAAAACCCCAAAGACTGGACCAGAGGCTTCCAGAAGGCATGAGCTATGTCACTTGACTATCTAGCTGGGTTTGTAACAGACTCTATTCACTGTGGATCTGGGGACCTGTAGCACACATTGCACATGCAATACAACACAAATGCTGGTCAGCTAAACCATTAGTTCTCAGTCTTTTGAGTCTCCATCTTAGTTGTACCTCTTGTTGCTCTAAATGCACATTGAGACTCCAGGAGGAGCTCTTCAGAAAGTGGAAGGAGACAGTTCAGGAATACCAGCCATATGAAGACAGACAGATGCAGGCACACATTTATTTTAGGTCTCTGAGCTCTAATCTTTCTAACAAAATAATTGTATTAAAAATAGTGTAACCCATGGAGCTTCTCTTTAGTTACTGCCCTATACAGTTAAACGATGATTTTATTTTTGTAACATTCCCTCTATGTCTCCTCATCTGATCTTCTTCAGGTTTTTCTATGCCTTGTCATTAAATGACTTCTAGGAAGCTCTTCTGGGCAGGGACCTTGGTTTATATGCATCTGTAAAACAACTATATGGCTCTTTGTAAGTAAAATAATGAGATTCCCTATTGTTATCTGGGCAACTTCACCATCCCGTCTACTTTAGGGATGGGCAGAGGATTTCATAGTTTCATAGTTTCTAGGTTCGGAAGGGACCTG
>NW_017729024.1:154651395-154656435 GCF_001723915.1 Gavialis gangeticus | reverse complement strand
AAGCCGAAGCCCGCCTCGAAACACCATTCCCATAGTCGCCAATATGGCCTAAGTCACAACTTAAAAAATAATTAGAAGTGGAATGTTTAAAGGAGAGATTTAGACAGTCAATCCCCACTGAAATTAAATGGGGGTTACATTTTCAACTTGTAATAGGGTGGCGTTCCTTGACCCTGTTACTCCCACTCCCAGGGAGAAGTCCAGCATGACTCTGTTATGCCCCCTACTGCAGGAAAAGGCCGATTCAGCGCTGGGAGACTTAAACCACATGCACAGTAGTCGGGGGCAGCTACAGCCAGCTCCCACCGGACCACAGGAGTTCTGGTCCTCTTCAAAAGGGAGTAGCTGGGCTTACCTTTTCCCCTGGAAAGGGGAGAGTGAGGGAAGACAGGTACCTCACACACTCGTGCAGAGGCATGAACCAAGTGTGGAGATGAAGAGAAGGGTCCACACGAAGAAAAGAGAGAGCGAGAGATAGACGACCAGGCTGCCGTCCACATCCAAACCAAGATCTGGATGAATGTGAGGCTTGTTCCAGCTCTGACAAAAAAAAAAAAAAATTGTGCCTGGGAGGGGGAAGGAAAAACCAGTCTGCCTAGAAGGTGAGCATAGCCTGGAAACTAAAGTAAGTTTAAAGACATAGGACCCCAATTAGAGACTAATGTTGATTGATAACAACGATGTTAATTAAGTGACTAAAATTAATTGAGACCCACTGTGGATAAGACTAATTGATGGTGGAATTGATTAAGATATGAATGGACCAATGACTGTGTGAGTGCCTTGGTCATTCAAGTGAAACCACATTGTAAAGAAGGGTTTGATTGATCAGTGAGTTGTATTCAATTAATTGAGATGGGAATTGATCAATGACAAGTGGCAAGAAGTGATGGACTCCCAGATTTTCACTGGGGGCTTAAAAGTGTTACCAAAATGCAAGCAATTTGTTCCCAGGGAGCTTCTTCTTACAATTTACCAAGAGTCCAGGCACTGCATCAAAAAGAGCAATGGGACAGGACAAAAGATACACTCTCATTTTGACAGGTGCACACATAACATGGTCATGGTTAGTGGTAAAAAACTCTGAGGCAGGATGTTTACAAGAGGTTAGAGTAGTTATACAGTATATACACAACTTGCCTTGCTTTGCTTCTACCATGTAATGATGACCATAGTTGATAGCAGCAGAACTTGAGAAGAAAAAGGAATTTACTGCTGTGGCATTTTGGCTACAGGGTTTCTGCAAAAGGACATTAAGAATCAACTACAGTATGTTTAATAATTTTCTTTTATATTTCTCCCACCTTTCCTACGCAAGAAGGCATGTCTTATGAAGAGCATCTGTTCATTCCAGTCAAGATAACTGGCCGTTAGTAACTTAATTTAACATTTATGTCAGCAATGTTGTGCTTTCCAGGTGGAAGAATGGCTACCTACCTGTGCTCTGTGGGCTATGTAGGGTCTGTGAAATATTAGTGGGGGAAAAAAAGACGGGAACAGAACTGGCTTGTTTCATCTTTTTATATAATTAGGCCATTCCAGCTGCCAAAAATTAAATCAACCTTGAAACTGAATGGCAAGGTCATTGTTCAAAGCCATGATAGACTTTTCATTTTTTGATATTTTTTAGTACAGTGCCTCACGCTTTTTTTCTTTTTTCTTAAATATTAGAAGCGAGTTAATTGAGTTTCTCTTTAGAGGAACTGTCAGGCATAGTTCCGTGTGATTATGACAGAAGACTTATAAAAAAAAAAAAAGGGAGTGGTAGGTTGGTAAAAACTGCAAATTGACAGATGAAGAGGGTTTGAAACCAAATCAGGATCTCTTTTTTTTTTTTTTTTTAAAGACAAGACCCTATGAAGCACATTTAATAGCTCTTGAAGGGGGTATCTAACATGTTCCAGTCATTTTTATTCGTCTTTTTTCCCCAGATGAACAAGTGAGCTAAAATTTCAGCTTGGCTGAGAAGATTTTGGCCTTCTTATTTTGAATTTCCAGAAGTGACTGTAATGCTGTCATGAAAGAATAAAAACAAAGAAAAACAGGAGCAATTGTCTGAAAAAAAATTGATTATCCATAATGTATGCACCAAAATATAGATTCCAGCTGATATATTTTAGCTGGTGTGCTTCACAAAGTCTCCATTCCAGAATTCGCACTACCTGATTAAAGGGGAAACCTAGAGTCAGTTTTCCAGGGATCTTCTGTTAATTAAAGGAATTAAACTGTTTAAAGTCGATACTAGGATTATACAGTTCTGTATTTGCACAGGTATTTAAGCAGTGACACATGGAGTGACTGAAAAATGTGACCTGCAGTACAATGTGTTATGGATCTAGCATGATTTGAGGTTGACACAATGTACCATCACAAATACTATTTAAATTTGAAGGAAAAAAAATCACCAAAACTAATTTTGCATGTGAACTTTCATTTTCATATATACATCCAGGTTAGCATGCTGGCTCTACTGTATTCTGCTTCACACATGGTGAGAATGCTAAAGAGATTCTGCTAAAATATTGATTAAATGTTTAAATATTACTTGAAGCCTAATTGCACTGACTGCTTGGGAACTTATGAGTATGAACAATGATCAATCTTTTTTTCTAATTCTTGGAGGGAACGATAAAACCTGGATTTTAATTAATTTAGTTGCAACAGGACATTATTATCCATGTTTAGGTATCCAATTTACATGCAGTGCCATCATCCTTTCCCTGATAAGCTGGGGCTAGCACTGCCATTTTATTAGTTAGCATTCACTCTTCTTTACCAGAATTATGCAGAATGTGTTTGAATCAGTGTTGCAGTATGTATTATTGTGTCTTATAATGCATAAGAGTATAAATTTTTATCACAATATGATTGAATCAAACAGTGCAGCCTCGAAGAGCAAGCCCCATGACCCTTAACTGTGGCAGGCAATGGAAACAGTCACATGAAATCTTGAATAATGAACAGTTAGAGGGGAAAAATAGAATGATGAATTAAAAAAAACAAAACAAAATGAACAAAGTGCATCTAGCACTGCATGCACCGGTTTCTTAGCAAGCTATACAAATCTGCATTAAGCCTGACATTTTAGATTTTTCCTCTCAATTTAAATACTACAGTGTTGAAATTACAGTACAGGTTTACTGAACTTTTTTTTTTTTTTTAATGCTAAAATATAGTCTATCTCCAGCATGACAATTGAATCTGCTACAGAACCACTGCTTAGCTTCACATGACTCTTTCTCCCTATGTTTTGATATTTGAGCTATTTGCTAAAAGGAATTGCTAGTGACAAATCCAGATCAGAATCCTGCGTGTAAACCCCTCAGGTTAGGGGAATTTAAAATCCCCATCTGGATTTTGCAGCATAACCCCACTTCTAGAATGCTCTCTCTCTTCATGCTAGAGATCTAGGTTTGGGAAACAAAGCAATTTTTAAAGAATTTAATTCTTCGGGGTAAGTTATTCAATAATTATCTATTTCAAGACTTCTTATAGCTTGCTCCAAAGGCTCATTCCGACCATTGTCATGGACAGGACATTGAACTAGATGGATCATTGATCTGATACAGTTTGGCATTTTTTACACCCCTGAGAACTGGGCTGCAGGCGCAACAATTAGAAGTGACAGGCACCAGTTTATTAGCATTTTTTCCAGCTGATTCACTGGAGTATACTCTGGCAGAGGGGGAAGAAGGCATCTTTTTATGAATGGGACTAAAGATGAATTGGTGCTACAACATGCAGACCCACCTCCAAGTCTGAACACTCTATAGGGCCAAAGGGTTCAGATTTTGTGCTGAACCAGGTCACCGCACTACAGATCCTAACGTGGTATATAGTGCGTAGCTCTGATAACTGATTTACACCAGCCAAGAGTCTGGCCTACAGTGACTAAAGTGTAGGCAGTTCTGAAATCTGAACCTGCTAGTTTTCAAAAGGGTTAAAACTTCCCTTCTAGATAGTCTGAACATTCTTAAATAGTCTAAAGCACCTACACATGACGTGCTAAGGAACTGTGGCACTGAGCGCCATTACAGCAACAGTAGTACTGCAAAATAGCATACAGATGGCATTCTAAGGAGAACATTTAGCTTCCATTTAGATACACAGCTGCAGTGTAAAGGCAACTCTGTACTTTATAGAACCTTAGTAATATTCAAGCAGTTCGAGCACGGATGATACAAAGCAGCCAACCGTAGATCAGAATGGAAAACAACTTGAAAAAAGAAAATGTTGCCCCTGAAATACAACTAATATCATTTAAAATGGCATTGTGTAAACGTGGAATAGCGAGGAAAAAAAGTGCCAGGCAGTAGAATAAAAGATCTGGTTCTTCATTTTGCCTTTGGGAGGTCTCTGTACTCAGGGACAGACTTTGTACAGTGAATTTAAGGAAAAACAGCCAACAGCTTGGGGACACGTTTTGGCTCCAGCTCCTCCATTAGTCATCTGGTAGCTTCCCAGCCTTTGCTGAACCATAAAAGTTAGCAATGAAAAAAAAGAAACCAAATGCCTCCAAGGTCAATTAGCCCCTTTCCTCTGCCAGGCATGAATTATTTACTAGCATTCTTTTGTCTTGCCATGCCAACTAGCCTAAATCAGGATCTCTTCCCCCCGCCCTTTTATGAAGAACCTTGAGTTATTTCCCCTGACGATGCTTCAGGTATGACTCACAGAGCACCAGCAGCCCAGCGAGTCTCTCTATCAGAGCACAGATTAAGGAACTGCAGGGAGATGCAAGAAGGAAGTCTGTGGGGGAATCGCCAATAAAAAGCAATGCATAGAAAAAAAAAATCAAGAGAATTTATATATATGCCTAATTCACCTGCAAGGAAGTGGATTTTTCATCCTTTCAAACCAAAGAGGTTGGGCACAGGAGCCTTTCCATTTAAAATAGAACATGCATAACACATGGATGGATTTTCCCTATTACAACTCAAGTTTGCTATCTACTGGCAAGACTTCTCCCTAGTTCTCAGGTTGCCTGCTGCTGGATTTTCTCCCAGATGGTGTCTCAGTGGCTTCAAACACATTACATGT
>NW_017729024.1:154640193-154646395 GCF_001723915.1 Gavialis gangeticus | reverse complement strand
TACTGGCAAGACTTCTCCCTAGTTCTCAGGTTGCCTGCTGCTGGATTTTCTCCCAGATGGTGTCTCAGTGGCTTCAAACACATTACATGTGTCCCAGGATAAACCATTTTATCCCAGGACAAAGTGCAATCATTCAGACGTTTGTGTCCAATGTCCTGGGATAAAGCCTAAAAAGGTTCACGGGATAAGAAGTGCTAGTAGTTTCTCTTGTGATGTCACTAAGTGCATCTTAACACAGTTATCCTGGGATCATAGCATTGAATCCATGGCAGAAAAGTGAGAGCACATTCAAATGGATATTACAGGGATGTAGGTCGTAGCCATGTTGGTCTAAGGGCATTGGCAGACAAGGTTCTTTGGGTGAATCTGATATCTTTTATTAGACCACTTAAATAGTTGGAAAAAAACTTTTTTAGCAAGTTTTCAGGTTTAAAAACGCTCTCCCCAATCTCTCAGCTTTAATCCTCAAAGGGAACTTACAAAACACTTCTCAGAGACAAGCCTATAAACTGCACTTCATTAACCTCCTAGATACAAAAAATCATGGACTAAATATAGACATTGGCTTTATGAAATGTTATAACCTGCCTGACATCAACTCCCCAGGTACTTCTTTACCATTCATCCCCCTTTTCTTCCCCCAACCCAGCTGGTCTCTCACCCATTGACTCCTCAATCTACATCTTCACTGACTGCCCATCTTGCATGCAGCCCAGCCCAGCCCAGCCCAGCCTCTGGCTTCTTTACCTTTCATTCCATCCAGGAAGAGCATATACCAACTGCAGAAACTTCCTCAGCCTGACAAAGGGTTTTTAAACCCAAAAGCTTTCTAAAATGTTTTTTTTCCAACTGTTTAAGTTGGTCTAATAAAAAATATCAGATTCACCCAAAGAACCTTTTCTTCAGATGGATGTGGTTCTCTAGCGACTGAAACTGAACAAACTATCCCCTTAATGACTGATGGAGGAAGGTCAGATCTTCATTCCACCCTTTCTCCTAAGAAACATCTTTCCACCACTTCCTTGTGAAGAACAATTTCTTCCTCTTCCACTCTGGCTTGAGAGGCTGGTATGCTCAAGGTTTTCTTCCTTTTTCATGTCCTCTAGAATATAGACTTCACCTAGGGACAAACAGTGAGGTTGTGCAAATTATTGATTTTAGTTTCCTTGTTGGACTGAAAGAAAAAAAAGATCAAAAAAATATTTGATAAGAACTCAAAAATTGTTTTTCCTTGCCCAAATAAAAAATGCCTTTTTTTTTTTTGTACATTTTTTGTGGAAATCAGAGCAAGAGGTAATGAAGAGTGGGAGTCAGTCTCTATTCACAAATTCAAGAGGGCAGAGAAAGTGCTACTGGTTGTGTTGTCCTGTAACAGGGGGCCTTCTTGGGGCCGATATTCCTGAGGCCCACCCACCTGTTTCTGGGCTAACCGCCCACCACACCATGTTGTTAGTCAATTAATTGATGTTAATTAAGTGGGAGGCTGCCCATTTCTTGCCCCAATGCCAAGGGGCATTATCTACGGCTCCGTTCCTCCCCTACACCGCAGCCCAAGCCTCGCAGATGGCATCTAGATGTTACCAACATGACTGGCCCCACACTGGGCCCCAGAATCCTGCTATTTTGAACCCCGTCTGGATCCCTCCACTCAGGCAATTTATTCTGCTTTCATTCTAGGCTGCATAGCTCCCTGAGCTGCTTCCCCCTTACGGGTGTGGTCCACATGGGACCTTTGGCTACTCTGGCCCTGGCCCCACTTCCAGGCCAGTTGGAACCCCAGGCCCTCAGCTCTGGGTATCCCTCACAGCATGGACCGGTCGGGGGATGTTAAGACCGGTTTGAGTCTATGGCCCCACTCTCTCGCTGGGGTCCACCTTCCAGACCCTACAAGGGGGTAACCCACCCAGTTGTGGGAGCTGGGGTTCAGGCACCCCAACCTGCCTTTCACAGGCGTAGTAGCTGGCCTGGCATTTCCTGGGGGATCCTGTGCCACTGAGAGCCCCACCAGGCCACCCATGCCCAGCAGGATGCAGTTTTAGGTCATGCTCAGGACCAGGAGCCTCCTAGCCATCCCCTACATCTCCTCCCTTACCTCCAAGATGATACCAGCAAACCTGCAGCCAGGCGATGTTGTTGCCTGGCCTTCCAGCAATGAAATGTCCTGTTTATATGGACAGCCCTGAATCTAAAATGGCTGCCCTCATCAGGTACCTGCCAGCTGCTGGCTTCAGGCCCTTAAAGTGGCAGGCACAAACAGTGCCCTGCCACATGTCCCCAAGAGCCCACTGGCTAGAGCATTGAAAGTCAGACCTCTAGGATTAGCAGTGCCACATGTGTGTGGCACTTAAACACATCTTCCACCTCTCCTATCTATTTTGTACAAATACTGAAATATTTATTGGAACTAGGGGTAGATTCTGCATGTCCCACACCTCCTTGGTGAGTGCCTCCATCATCAGCTGGAGAGTCATTTGCTTTCTCTCTGATCTAAAACAGAACAGAAAGGTTGAGAGGTTCCCACACCAATATGGGCTACTTAGGGCACTTTTGTAGAATGGGAAATGTGGGTTCAACTTCCCATAGGAAAGGTCAGTTTTCAGCCTGGGTCTCCATAACAGGCGGTAGCACCCTCTCCACTGGGGTATTGAGTAAAAAGCAGCAGAAGTGATACCTGCAACCCAAGTAATTAATTAAGGAAAGAAATAGGAAGCATGACTCAGATCTGTTCTGCCATACAGCATGGTCCAGTGAGCTAAAAGAAACTCTGACAATGCTATTATGTTGTCAATAAAGTCATCTCAAAATTCTTTATTTAGCTGATCTTTCCAGAAGGCTAAGAAGTGCTTCTGGGTGTTTGAAACTAAAGGGTATATTAAAACAGCAAGAGATTAATTGAACAATTAATTTAGTTTAGTTTAATTGTACATGGCATCATGGGACACCACTAACTCGGTAAGTTAAAATATGCTCTATTTTTGCTTTTTAAAAATTGTATTTATTCATTTCACGGGAAGTCTGATTAAAGCTACATAGTCAAAGTAGCAGGCAGAGGGCATACAGGGGAAAAAATGGCTTCAGAGAACTAACCCACAAATAATTAAGAACACTGGCAAATTAACAGGATTTGCACATATTCATTAGCGGCAGCTTTTTTGCATGTGACATTTCTGAAATAAGGAGGATAAATGGCGTTAAAAATTGAAAAGCAGGTTCCTTGTAAATTATTTTACTTTTTTACCCGTTCTGATTATCTGTAGCAATATCTAACTAAGGATTTATAGACTATAAATTCAAGTTAACAGCTCTAAGAGCACAGAAAACCTGCAGTAACATTTACTAAAGGAACAAGCACACCAGGTGCCCCTATCTTATTCAGCAAACAGTTCGTGCTTATGCTAGGTCATTTTTTTCCTACACTGTTAATATTTTTGTTCTTTGTTTTTTTAAATAATTAACTCTTCTTCATCAGAGTGAAGAGAGGAAATTGCACAAAAATCAGTACCAGTCAAGTCCTAGAAAATGTGGAGACCTGTTTGATGTGGCCTCTCAAACTGGAGAGATCACAGTTTGAAATTTGGGTTATGAAATCCCAACTAATTAAAGGTTTCAAGGTAATACCTCAGGTGCCTTCCAACCCTATTTTTCTATGCTTCCAAAAGCTACTCCCAAATTTTCTCAGTTCTGTTTACAATATAGGTGGCCAATTACCCAAAACCTCTCTTTACCCTAAATTTTGGGGGAAAGAGGGAGTGTTTTTGCTAAATCAAATTGCACAAATAACATTTTACAAACCATTATTTACTCATATCCACGTGGGCATTCTTAAAGTATTCAAGACAGAATTTCTGAATGCCCATTCACTCAAGCTCATCTTATTTCTGTGCCTCCATGCAAGCTGAAAAATAGGGTGGAACAGGTTCTGGGTTGGAAAAGTTGGTCCAATAAAAATATCACAAAAACCCCTGGCCTCTCACACACTTAACTAGTCATTTTGGGACTCCTATCGCCAAATTTACTTGCACGAACAAGTCATGAACAAATGCATTGAGACATACTTCTGGCATTAAGAAGGACCTTTGCAAATGAGACCTCAGCTTCTTAATAGGGGTGTGCAAAATGGGCCATATTTGATTTGGATTCAGCCCAAATCGGGGACAGTGATTTGATCAGTTGATTCAGATCACTGTCCCTGATTTGATTTGGCCGAATGCAAATCTGAAGATTCAGTAGTCACAACTTTAAATGTTTTTTCTACATACTGAGAGGTACCAGGTGCGGCTTGTGAACGCTGCGATGCTGGGGCAGATGGAGCATCCCACCAGAGTGTAAACACAGAAGCGGAGCAGAAGTACTTATGGTCCACTTCCAGGTCCACCACCGAGCATGCAGGAGGCGCCCCCCCCCACACACACATTTCTCTGGCTCAGCAATCAGCCATGGGGGGGGACCCTTGGTGCCCCCCCAGACCCAGGAGGCACCAGTCACCAAGCTGGGGCTGTGCAGGGGGTTGCCCCCGTATGCTCTACAGCAGACCTGGGAGTGGACTGGAAGTGCTTCTGGCCCACTTCTGGGTCTGCTGCTGAGCGTGCTGGGGAGCCCCCTGCACTCCTGTGGGATGCTCCATCTGCCCCACTATCGCAGTGTACACGAGCCACCTAATATGTTGAGGTATGTAGAAAAAACATTTAAAAGCCGTGTCTGTCTGAATCGTTGAATCTTTCCGAATCTCTCCAAATCCATTCGGAGGGTTCTGATTCAATTTGGAGAGATTAATGGCCTCCTGATTTTATTTGGATTTGGAGATTTGGCCACCAAATCAGACTGAATCGAATCAGCAACTGAAGCTTTGCATAGCTCTACTTCCTAATACTCCCATCTACCTCTTATATAGTACTTCTTAACTGAAAATCTCAAATTATGTTAAAGTATCATTCACCAAGTTACACAGATGAGTAAGCTAAAAACAAACTTCTAATTTACTACATTTTGAACACAGGGATTGGCAAATGCATGGAGCACAGCAATTACAAAGACCATGTTACTATGTCTGAAAAAATACAAATCTACCTGGAGACACCCATGCTCTAAGCACTGGTACCTTCTTGACTATGTTATTGTTCCTGTGATTGGAAGGATGCCCCTATCACATAAGCCATGTGAGGACTCAATGATGCATCTCAGCAAGAGAAGGAGATATAATAGTTCCTCAAAGCCAAAGTTCAAAGGAGAATCCAGGAAATCAAAAAACAGTTGTGTCAAGAATTTGCCCGGCAAGAACGTGTCACTACTCAAATTCTGTTCACCATTTTTAGACCATTATTCTGATTCTGACTAAGGACCGCCTTCCTTCCAGAACTGACACTGAAGAGCAGGTGGATGAAATGCTTTTCAATCTGGGATATTTTGAATGATTTGGTCCTTGAGCAAAAAAATAAAAATCAACCATCCATGACCTTCAACACACTGATAACTGTGCCATTCTTGCACATGCTGAAGAAACATCCAGAACAAGCTGGATCTTTTCACAGAAATCTCTGAACTTCTGGCTTCAAACTCAATATTGACAAAACTAAAGTATTCAATCAGCCTGCTCTAGGCCCCCTCCTCAAATTACCATTGAGGGAAAGACCCTGGTAGTAGTCAAGTACTTCCTTTATCTTGGGAGCCACCTCTCTCTAAGACCAAACATTGGTGAGGAAATCCAGCACAGGATCCAATGTGCATGCACTTCCTTTGGGAAATTACTTTGGCTTGTTTTTATGGACTTCACTCTTCAGAAAGATACAGCTCATCATCCCCACTCTCCTCTATGGATGTGAAATGTGGGTGACCTACCATTATCATCTTAAGAGCCTGGAGTGGTAACACCAATGACACCTCCAGAAAATCCTCTGCCTCAAATAGGAAGCTTGCTCCATGAATGCCAGCATCTTTGCTGAAGGCAACATTACCAGCATTGAGTCAGTGATCTTCAAGCACCAACTTTGCTGGACTAGACATTGTGTGTGAATGCCTGGCACTTGATTCCCAAAACAGGTACTCTACTCTTAGTTTAGTTGCAGCCTGGTATCTTGTGGTGGCCAGAGGAAATGCTAAAAGGACACATGGAAATCATGCGTCAAGAAAATAGACAGCAACATCAAAAGCTGGGAGGAGCTGGCTGCTAACAGACTCCAATGGGTTCATCAAAGGCAGGTCCTGC
>NW_017729024.1:154633642-154635193 GCF_001723915.1 Gavialis gangeticus | reverse complement strand
GATAAATGCAGGGTGCTGCACCTGGGGAGAAGGAATCCACAGCATACATACAGGCTGGGAAGTTCCCCTCTTGAAAGCACAGAGGCAGAACGGGATCTTGGAGTCATTATTGACTCCAGGATGAACATGAGCCGCCAATGCCAGACCGCAACCAGCTAGGCCAGCCATACCTTGTCATGCATCCAAAGATGCATCTCAAGCTGGTCCAGAGAGGTGATACTCCCCCTCTATGTAAATTTGGTCAGGCTGCAATTGGAGTACTGGGTCCAGTTTTGGCCGCCGCACTTTAAAAGGGATGTGGCCAGCCTGGAGAGGGTTCAGAGGAGGGCCACCCACTTGGTGAGAGGGCATCAGGAAAGGGCCTTCCAGGAGAGACTGAGGGACCTGAACCTGTTCAGCCTCAGCAAGAGGAGGCTGAGGGGGGACCTGGTGGCTGCCTACGAACTCATCAGGGGAGATCAACAGCAAAAGGTAGAGCCCTTTTCTCCCCAGCACCACCTGGGGTGATGAGGAACAATGGTAATAAGCTGATGGAGAATAGGTTTAGGTTAGAGATCAGAAGGCAATATTTTATAGTTAGGGTGGCCAAAATCTGGAACCAACTTCCCGGGGAAGTAATCCTCGCCCCTACCTTGGGCAAATTCAAGAGGAGGTTAGATGATCACTTGTCTGGGGTCTTGTGAACCCAGCATTCATTCCTGCCTGTGGCAGGGGGTCAGGCTAGATGATCTGTTCGGTCCCTCCTGACCCTAGCTACTATGAAACTATGGCACCACAACCTCAACCAAGTGGCAGCCTGCTTTGAGGTAAAACACCTTGCCCTTGAAGCAAAGAAGTGGGTGAAGGAAGGAGGAGAGGAATCCTAGCCTACGGCCTACTCTCCCCTGTGGAAAAGCCTGTAGCTTCTGCAGATGTATCTGTGGCTCAAAGATTTGACTCTAAGTCACCTCAAGACCCATCAACAAGGCAAAGGTAGAGATCATCCTCAAACTGAGGAATTGCTAGAGACCATGATGACTATTACAGACAGGCATACATTCCACCTACTATATACTCTAATATACTTTGTTACTTCAAATCTCATCAGCAAGGCTGATGTAGCCTTTTCTTCATTATTTACTAACCAAGAATAATCAAACTGCTCAGATGATCAAACTACTCAGATGACAACAACAGTTGCTACATGGTAGAATGAGGATAAGCAGGTTGTAAGTCAAACAAAATACTACTCGGTAGCCCAAATTCTCGCTCTGCTAATTCACCTGCAGTTAGAAATGTTCAGCAACAAATATTATCTAAATATCAAAACATCTACCAGTAGTTGCACCTGAAACAAGCTGATAGTAACCAAACCACTAAAAAAAAAAAAAAACATACCAAGCAGACTGAGAGCTTGGGAGAGACTCTAAATAAGCTGCAGTTGCTGGGCACAAAGGAAAAAGAAATGCAATTCAGTGCACAGTATACTGTCTGAAAAGCTGTCAAAATGTTTTTGAAGAATTGGAGTGGAGAAGGAAGAGCAGAGATTCATGTTTATGGGTAGCTGCCTTC
>NW_017729024.1:154626809-154628642 GCF_001723915.1 Gavialis gangeticus | reverse complement strand
AAAAAAAAAAAAAACATACCAAGCAGACTGAGAGCTTGGGAGAGACTCTAAATAAGCTGCAGTTGCTGGGCACAAAGGAAAAAGAAATGCAATTCAGTGCACAGTATACTGTCTGAAAAGCTGTCAAAATGTTTTTGAAGAATGGGAGTGGAGAAGGAAGAGCAGAGATTCATGTTTATGGGTAGCTGCCTTCTGTGGTATCAAACAGTGGGAAGAGAGGCATTTACATTTCACATTGTTTGGAAGCTTCTCAGTGAATAGGCTGGAATTCCACAGACTAGCACGCTTCCTACTCACCACATGTAAATGAACAGCGGTTTGTTAAAGACATTTCACCTTTTGCACAGCTTTGATGACTGTCTAATCAGACCTGAGTCAAATTTATTGGGACAGCACTAGATGAGATTAGAATACTGGATCCTTATATTAACACACTACCACATAGTGATTTGGTCTTTGAAAATGGACTGGAAACCTCCTTAAAATAAACTAAACACCCCTCCTCCATATAAATTGATAGAAGTTGCATTGTTAAATGAGCAATGTTTACTTTCTCAGGTGCTTTCTATAAGTGAGAAAGTTTGGGTTCTTAAGTGACTTCAGAGAAGTAATTTTAAAGTTAATAGCATCCTCTGTGGAAGTTGAAAATACAATTTACAAAAATAAATCCTTGATTATTTTTAGCAGGACCTGAGCTCCATTCTTCACTTGAAAAATGCAGATTTCATCATTAATATATAGAATGGTGAACAAAATTGCCATACCCCATAGTCTGCTTAGTATTAGTATATCATTAAGCGTGGCAGTAAGAGAAAGACAAGTAAAACTGAGCTCTGGTTTTATCAGATTAACAGGTTTTCAGGTTACTGGGACTGGAATTTGATGTTTACCCACTCCCTTGAATGCTTCAATGAGTACAGTCACTGCCCCTGAACCAATGACTATGTAATGATTTATAGAATGGAACAACTTCCAGAGAGATGGAGAATTCTATCCCAAAATATCTTGCAGCTCAATGGTTAAGGCGTTCCCTTGAAAGGCAAGGGGTTTTGGGTCTAGTTATTTCATATCAGCTGTAAAGAGTATTTAAACCTGGCTAAATGTCCTCACCATGGGGGCTTATGGCATGAACCCCCCTCGTTGGTTTTTATGAATAGCGGCCAAGTCCTTCTGCGACTGTTTTAGTTTTTGAAATTTCTAGAGAACCGAAAGAGAAAAAAAACAAAAAAACAAAAATCAAAACCAGAGCAGTTATTTGCAGTACAAAGAAGTATAATTGCTTTTCAGCCTCTCCATTGTCAGAGCTTCCCCTTGTCACATTTCAATGTATTTGATTCACACCTTCTTGGTTAACTGAAAAGGAGGTGGCAAAGGGAATGGCCATGGTCGCTGTGGTTCTTTCATTCGGGATCAGGTTCTGTGCTGCATCCAGAGGGCAGCTCTGAATCTCACTGGCCCTTTGCATCCCCAGTGGTCCATTTTGTTAGCTGAGAATAGCCATATCACTGCACTGTGCTGCCTTCTGTGCCTGGGTTGCCACAGGTGGCAGAATGCAAGCTGGCTAACTGAGCTGGGAAACCTCCTTACCAGAGGAAGCCTGTGCTTGAGCAGTGATATTTCTTTCTTGTTTGCATCTGCAGCATAGAGGGGCTGGTTTGAAGCAGAGAATCTGACCCAATAGCTGCTTCCCTTTGTATATTTCTCCAGCAGCTCCACTAAAAACAGAGCTGTGATGATACAATTAAGTGAACTGCTAGGCAGCTGCATGCAAAACAATATGCTAGGTACAAGGTACATGGCTCACTAAAAACATCCGGGAATGTCTCCTTGCCA
>NW_017729024.1:154626419-154626798 GCF_001723915.1 Gavialis gangeticus | reverse complement strand
TTCCGACCCTAGAAACTATGAAACTATGAACTATGAAACTAAGAGTGCACAGATTCACAGAAGTTTAGTGCCTTATATCCAATCAATGAAGAGCTTAGCATGGCATCCTTTTCTTCCAGCTTTGCTCACACTGACCTTTCACAATTCATGATGTCCCCACAGGCTGGGTGTGTATACATGTGTTACTAATGAGAGGCAATACGCCGGAGTATATTGCTCCCGGGTGCTGCATTTATATTTGCACCTGGGACTGCAACACATTGAGCCAAGTTGGAGCAGCCCCAGCTGACAGAGGACTACGGGGGGGGGGGGGGGCGGGGGTCAGCCTGCCCGCCCCGGACTGCCCAAACCTTGCTCAACATGCTGTGGAGGGGCGGGG
>NW_017729024.1:154619584-154621419 GCF_001723915.1 Gavialis gangeticus | reverse complement strand
ACCTTGCTCAACATGCTGTGGAGAGGCTGGCTGGGGCACATGGGTGCTCTAGTGTGGAGCTAACTGGTAGGCAGCCCCCACACTGAAGTACCCTTGTGCACCAGCCAGCCCTGTCAACATCTATATGTGTATTGCTATGGAATAAAGAACTCCAGTGCAGGATAGTACTTGTACTTACAGTATTATCCTATTTTCAGTACTATCCCACAGTGTAGTGAATTAATTTACTCTATCATAATAACACCACACATGTAGATGGTGATGTTTTACTGGAGACCTAATTAGGCAGCTCTGCAACAAACATCTAGAGTAGATGTGCCCTCTGGCCACGTCTAAATGAGACACTGACCATGCAGGAGCTCAGGACTACTGCACAGTAGCGTCATGTAGCAGAAAGCATGATGTGATGCTACTGTGCAGTAGTCATGGGCTACTGCACAGTCAGCATCATGAAAAAGCCGTTCAGCGATGCTACTGTGCAGTAACTCCAGTAACTGCGCAGCCATTTAGTAATTGTTTATACAAGCACTAAGTGACTGTGCAGTCAGCATCTCATGTAGATGCAATCTCAGTGTCTTAACTACTTCAGCCTTGTAAGCAACAGTTATTGCCTATTACAATTTAAATAGAGGCCTTTGTGTAATACAGGAGACCAACTCAGGTTTAACTATTCTGCTATCATTCCAAGAACTCATAGTAAGACTAATATGTTTAAAAATACATATAATGAAGTGTAGACAAATGCACAGAAATGATAGCATCTGTAACAGCTTCAGCTTGCGTTGAAAACCTTTTTTGAACTCAGAGCCCAGGTCTGGGGACAGCAACAGAATCCATCCCCATCCTGACTTTTTTATGGAGAAATTGAGTTCATGCCCCTCCTTCATACAATCTTTTGGATAGCATCATTCTTATTGCTGTTGGGCCATTTTCACTTTTCCAATTTATGGTCTCTCACAGAGTTTTCATTCTCCCTCATTAGCAGAGGTCACCTAAACAACTCCTGTTATTTTCCTGCACTCTTCAATTTTTTCCTTGTTTCTACAAACAAAACCTTTGGTGACTGGTGGTTTCTGATCTTCTATAAAACGATTTTTAGAGAAAAGTTTGGAAACCTTAAATGAAGTTTGCTATAGTTCTGCAGTAGGTGACACATTTTTCTGTTATCTCATACAATAACAGGGAGAAAGCAAAGTTTAAATGAGTACATGGATGGTTTTTTTGTTGAGGATTTTATTTATTTATTTAGTATAGCATTCTATGAAACTCTGCAGCTGTCTTTCTTCTGTAAGAAACTTAAGTGTAGACTGGGGTGAACAAAATACAGCCCATGGGCCATATCTCGACAATCAGGCCATTCTATCAGGCCTCTGGAACACCTAAAAAATTTAGAAAATATTTATCTGCTCCTGGCTGCCTGTCAAAGACAACAGGAGCCAGGGGCAGGAGGACCCAAGGGGAGCCAGCAAGAGGAGGCAGGAGCACAGCCCTTCCCCCTCCCTCCCCCCCGCAGCTATTTCCCTGCATCCTGCCCCAGCACTGCTCCAGCAACACGTGGCTCCCAGCTGCATCACTGGACCTGGGAACACGGGGCCACACCAGTATGGGGGTGTATGTGTGTGCACACTCAGGCAGGGACAGTGTCTGTGCATAGGCAGGAGTAGAGTGTGTGTTCATAGGGCGAGTCCCACACCCACACCCCGCCTCGCACTGCCATACACGCAGACCCCCACACCCACCGTCCACCACACACAGTGCCCCACAAACCCCATACCCACCCACACCCCACATATGCACATACACACCCACATGCCCTGCCCCTGCAATCCCCCCAG
>NW_017729024.1:154608245-154614584 GCF_001723915.1 Gavialis gangeticus | reverse complement strand
CCCTCACCCCACACCCCCATAACCCCCCACAAACCTATACCCACCCCCCACAATATACAACCTCTATGTGCACTACACAAACACATGTAAAGAAAGACAAAAATATTTTTTGAAATCAAATTAATTAATGTTTTAGATGTTCACTTTTTAGACTATAATTTGGTATTTTTCTGCTTCCAAAATGGCAAAACCCCTTGCTGAAAAGGAGTATTTCCAGTGGCAAGGGGAGGAACTTCTGGTGGCAAATGTTAGGGGTTAGGGGGCAGGACTTCCAGTCAAAGATGGTAACCAGGGGGCGGGGAACCTGTCAAGGGGCAGGGCTACCCATGTGGCCCTCAACAGCTGGCCAAAACTCAGTAAGTGGACCTCCTCCTGAAATAATTACCTGCCCCTGGTGTAGACCCAAAAAGAATTGAGGCACTTGATGTGGGGATAGTGTCCCCAAGTCTAAAATTGATCTCCTAAAAACATTTACGCAGTGGCTAATATCACAGGTTCTTCTCGTTCTGACCTTGAGCTCCCCCAAATGCTTAGATTGTGCCTCTGCACATGCCCAGAATCTCTCCAGTTTTGACATGGTAGAGGCAGTTTGAAGCCCAGCACCTATTGAAGGCCAGCAGATTGGGATCCAAAGAGTAGGTAGCAGTGGCACCCCACTTTTTACCTAATATGCTAGTATCATTTTCAGATGGGAGAGAGAGGTCCAAGTCCCATCTCAGTTGGAGGGGATTCAAATCCACACCTCCCACCTCCCCAGAATATGCACCAGACAGTGGTTAACAGGGTAGTATGAATGAGGGCATCCTCCCCTTGGCCTTCTGAAGATGTGATACTGTTCTGAAAAGTGCATTAACACAGAGAAAGAGAGAGAGAGAGGGAGAACTCGGAAGTGAGTATGATGCTAGCATGGTGATTGAAGCATTCACTTAAGAGGGGGGAGGCCTGGATTCCAGCCCTGCTTTCAGAACTGGTTATACACTCTACGCAATGGTGTAAACTACAAACTGCTTCTGCAGAGTGGAAGGAGGAATAAAGTACATATGCCCCACAGAGGAATAGGATTAAGTCACTTGAACTCAGCATTTTTTCTTATGAGGTTTTAGGCAGGACCTTGGTGACTATGCTGACTTTAGGTGACTCTTTGAGGAGACTGCTAGCTGTTTTGAAGCTCTCTGTCAGGCACCTATCTTTTTCTATGTACTAGGAAATATAACTATCAATACTCCAAACTCTAATCACAAAGAGACTTGACTCCAAAAGTCAATCTATATTACTAATGCAGATGTAGCTGCATTAGTACACTGACTATCTGCTGAGGGGAACAGAGGTAGGGAGACTCGGGCCCATTCTGCTCCACTGGATCTCTATTTATCCCCATGGTCAGTACCTATATGCCACATGTAGTCCTCAACTCATGTATTGAGGCCAAGTCTTAATTTGCCAGGGGATGTAGATCCTATTATTTTGTTGAGTTCTTGCTCAACCAGGAGCACGTTCAGGCTTTGGCAAAGGAGGGTGCAGAAGCAGCCACCTGTGCTGCAGGGGTGGCTGCACTGCTGCTCCCAGTCTCCTCCCCTCCCCACCCTCATCCACTGGTGGGGGTGGACTGCACCTGGAGTCTCTAGGAAAATTTTTAAAGTCCCCAAAGCAGGTAAGAATCCCCTTCCCCCTTTATGCTCAAAGGCATGTCCCCTTCCTCCCTCCCCCTGCTATAGCACCCCCTGCTGTCTGGGAGTGGACACAGATTCAAAGCCCCTCTTCCCACTCCAACCAGGTTAGGAGGCTGTTGGGCTCAACTGGAACAGCAACAGCAGTACCAGTGGAGATGGGTGGGGGAGGGATCACCTGCCCTGCCCAATCCCCCTGGGAGCAGGCAGGGAAGGCGGAACCCCCTAACCATCACCTCTGCTACTGTCACTGTTTCCAGCTGAGCCCACTCCTGGGCAGCCCAGCTGGAGTGGGCAGGAACAGAGATAGCCCTAGGGAAACTTCAGCAGAGATAGCAGTAGGTGGGGGAGGGGAGGGGAGGGAGGGAGGGAAGGGAAGGGAAAGGGATGCATCTCTCAGCAATCATTCGAGGCGTCTGGGTGTGATCCAGTCTGAAAGCGGGGGTGCAATGGTGCCACTGTAGACTTCTGGATCTGCCTTGACCTCACCTTAAAACACCTGCATGTTTGGGATGGTGGTAGTTATCCAGTCACCCACACAGGCCTGAAGATCTCCTCACCTGGCTTCCTACCCTGGGCTGCAGTAGTGTAACTGAGGGGAGGGTGTCTGGGATGCAAAAATAGCTGCTACTCTCTTAGCCACTGCAGGGGCCACTAGTAGCCTGGCTGAGGCCACTGCCCAGCATGCTGCTGCTGGCCAGGCCACAGAAGTGCTCAGTTATATCTTTGCTAGGCTGCCTTTCCTTTCCTCTCTTACAGTCTTTATAGTCCCAGGAATTGGCAGAGCAGAAAAGAGTCTTAAGGGAGTTGGTTCTGGCAGCAGCATACAGTCCTATCCCTTTTTTGCCTTGCATGGGAGCTACAGATCCCATTATCCACTGGGATAAGAATATACCTTTTCTGCACTCTTTTGCCTTCTCTTTAAATTCTAAACTTCACTGGGGTAGGAAACATTTCTTCTCATTGGTGTACATGCAGTACCTGGGACAATGGAGCCAACTGTAATACAATTAACTTCTCCATCTCACTGATTCCATCTCCTTTCACCTAAAACACGTTTTCCCCTTTTATTTCATGTTCTCAGTGGGATTATTTATTAATATAGTAACTATAAATATTAACTCTATAGACTTTAAGGTACAGCTTGGAAAACACTGCCAGTGATTCTCAACCAGGGTGACACAGCACCCAGAAGTACCACAAGATCCTTTCAAGAATGCCATACAATATTAGCATGGGTAGGTGTGCAAACACCTACACAATTAATAAGATAACTCTAGAGATTTCAAATGAGAATCCATAGTGTACAAAATTTTCTGGCCTATTGTAGTCTCTCTGAGAGTCTTTGTAACAGAAAAGTTGCTCTATTATTTTTCCGTAGTCAGCAAATGAGTGAAAGCAAAGAGTTGGCATTTTCTGAGAAGTCCCTTGCACTACACTGTACAAATCAAACTTTTCTTGCACTATTTTGTTCACTGTTGATTCATTGAGCATAAGGCCAGAAGATCCATGGCATATTTTTTGAATGCAGACACTTTTGTTGTGCTCATGAACCTCTCACGTGCTCAGTGACTTTGTTTAAGACCAGGTTTACACTACAAAGCTTTGCCTGTGTAGCTACATCAGCTGGAAATTAGAAGTTGAAGGTGGACAACTCCAAGGCAACATAGGTATGTTAGCAAACCTTCACACGTGTATGCAGATATGCCAGAGGACAGTCACTAACAGCTTAGTTTATGTTATTTTGGGAGGTAACAGACCTATACTAGTTAAAAACTCCTCTCAGTGTACGTTGTGCTTATACTAGGGGGCTGTGCAAACAGCATTGCTATAATGGCAGAGGCTCTTTGGACCTATACAAGTCCTAAATCACACCTTCCAGAAAAGCATTTAATCTTTTCCTGAAAAGACCAGAAGATGGAAAATCCACTGCTTCCCTTGATAGTTTGTTCCAGTGGCTAATCATCCTCACCATTAAAAACCTGTGACTTGCATTGGATGTTTGGCTTCAGCTTCCAGCCACCACTTCCTATTATGTCTTTCTCTGCTAGATTATAGTTCCCTTTTGCTCCTGGTATTTCTCCCTGCGTACTCACAGTGCAGTCAAGTCACCACTCAATCTTTTTAATGATAAGTTAGAGAGATGGAATTCTTTAAGTCTCTTGCTGCAAGGCATTTTCTCCAGCCTCTGAATCATTTTAGTGGCTCTTTTCTGTATTCTGTATTCTCCCCAACTTCTTTTTTAAAGTTAAGGAAACCAGAACTAAATGAAATATGCCAATATCGGTCTTAATGGTGCCAAATGTAACAGTAAAAAATCACTGCCCAGCCTTCCTCACTACTCCCATTTGTGCATCTGAGTATCACATTAGGCCTTTCAGCTACAGCAACACATTGGAATCTCCCTTTAAATGGTTTCCTTACTATAAGGCCTAGTTCCTCTAGGATCACTACTTTCCAGGTGTGTTGCCAAGCATAGGGCTCAGATTCAAGACAAGTAAGTGATAATTTGTATGTTACTGCTACTGATCTGTTCATTAAAAATATTTATTGAAACTACCAGGTCTTTTGTCTTCTGCAGTTTAGAAAGAGGATTTTCCTTAGTTCACACATTTCTATGATGTAATAGTGTTTCACAATATCTATATCTAATAGGCCAAATTACATCTTCACTGGAATTAATAAAGTAAGACCTCTGCGATCAATTCATCAACTGATGCACATTGGTTCAGCTCCATGGAAGGAAATGGAGCTATGCTGATCACTCTCAATCTCTGTCCAATGACCAAGTGTAACCTTAAACACTGTCTACTCCAGTATTTTTTTCAAGACTGACCTGAAAGCCTCCAAATCTTGAGCCATATTATGACTGAATTTTTAGCAAAACTATCTTGACATTCATGGGTGGATCTAGGCATGCAAAAAGGAGGTGTGAAAAATGCCACAGGTGCGGCAGAGGTGGTGATAGCTCTCCCTCTCCCCCGTGGACAAACCAATGTGACAGCAGCAGCCAGGACTATTCTGAGTCCCCAAAACAAGTAAGATTTCCTTCCCCCTGTGTAATCCCTCCGTTCCAGTGCAGGCATCCCTCCACCCCCATTCCCCATCCCCTTTCCTAGCAGGGTTTGCCCAGGGTTGCCTCTGGGCACAGGAGGCAGGGACCTGCCCCCATCTAAGCTGGGGTGGGGGAAACCCCACAGCCCCTCCTGCCCCAGTCCAACAAGAGGCTTCTGTGAGCGGCAGCTCCAGGCTTGGCTGGTGACAGTGGTAGTGGGAGGGTCCCACTACCCACAGGTAGTCCCTGTCCCACTCCTGCTCAGTCCCCTGTGGTGTCACCAGCTGACTGGGAGCAGGTGCTGGAAGGGGGGGGACCACCTGCCACCACCAGTCCCTGGCCTAGCCCAGGACCTTGTGTACCTGTTCTTTGCAGCTTGAGCCCCTAGGATGGCAGAGGACATGGTGGAGGGGGAAAGAGCAGGGACCCACTCAGTTCAGCTGTTGATCCTGACATCCAGTACACCTGGCAGGTCCCAGCATGAGCGGACAGGACAGGACAGGAAGTCTTGGGACTTCCCCCACCCCAGTCAGCCAGGGACAGCAGTGGCAGAGGATGAGTGCTGTCTACCTTACCTGGTTCCCCAGGGGTCCAAAGATAGCCTCTGGGCTTCAGACATACCTTGGACTCCACAGGGCAAACCTACTGGGTCCCAACTCTGAGTCGATTCTGGGAGGTTTCTGGAACTCCAGTGTGCCCATGACACACAATGCAAACTTGTCCACGTGCTTGCATATATCAGTTATGGATTATGGTGCATAGACTGTATGTCAGGAAGGCAAGTGCACATTACCATTACATTTTAAAAATCCACTGGACTACTGTACAAGTCAGATTCAACATTTAATATTTATTTTAATGACTATCATATCATTTAGCCCCCAGGTGACTTTCAGCAGTCTCCTGGAGATTTATATCCATTTCCTGGAGACTCTGGGGCAATCCTGGAGGGTAGGCAACCCTATGACCCAGGGATCTAAGACCCCAGTGAACAGGAGCCACCAGCTTGTGACCTATGCTGTGGAAGGTGGGGTGAGACGGCACTTCCCTGGCTCCATCCTTGTTGACATTATATTCTTCCTTTAGCCTTAGGAAAGCCAGAGGTGGGTGCAATCTTAGGGGTTCATAGTGTAGATAGTAGGTGGATATGAGTCTGAGGAGATTGAAAACAGTATTGACTGGGTATTAGGAACAGACTGAGTGAGGTGTACTGCACAAGCTCATCTGCAGTATTTGAACTGGCTCCTGGAAACTTGTTAATGCAGAGGCATAACGATGAGGCTAGGAGCCCGGGGTAACTGCCACACGCAGGGGCACGAGTAACTCCAAGTTTCCATTACACTGCTGACAGCTGGTTTTTGATTCCCCCTCTAAATTGACAACAGGGTTAGCTGCCCTGATCACCCTCTAGTTATGCCCCTGAACAAAGGTAGATCCAAAACATAACGGTATCAACATAGGGAGGTTAAAGCTGATGGTAAGGCTGCATTTCTACTCTACAAATTTTATGATTTGTACCATTTACTACTTTCACTTCTACACCCAGAACAAGGCGACTATAAGCCTGGCTAGAAAACTTCCAAATGTGACCCTTCCCTACTTTTCCTGGAGGACAGT
>NW_017729024.1:154598936-154603245 GCF_001723915.1 Gavialis gangeticus | reverse complement strand
CTGAACAAAGGTAGATCCAAAACATAACGGTATCAACATAGGGAGGTTAAAGCTGATGGTAAGGCTGCATTTCTACTCTACAAATTTTATGATTTGTACCATTTACTACTTTCACTTCTACACCCAGAACAAGGCGACTATAAGCCTGGCTAGAAAACTTCCAAATGTGACCCTTCCCACCCCAGTCACTCTTCAGCATGCCACAGACAGGAGTCTGAAAAAAAGAAGCAGGGCGTACTGCTAGCAGAAATCCTCTGTACGGGGTGGGGGGGAGGGGGGGAAGAAGGGCACATTCTGACTTCTGTTTTGTTTGTGTAACACTGGAACAGTTCTGCTAAAACATTTACATTTATACAAGTGTAGCTGAGCTTAGAATTTATCAGAGCCAAGGAAATTTCATCTTCTTCTAGCTGAAAGGGCTACTTTAGCCATCAGAATATTGTATAACCCTTCTACACTTGAACCCAAGGCTGAGCTTATCTTTATTTTGTGTCACCAGAGAAGGCCTTGACTAAGATAACCTTCTCTTTTGTATTATAAAGTAGCACTTTCTCCTGCCATTCATGAATATTGTACCTGGAGCCTGTCAACATCTAGAGCCTCTCAACATCAGAGCACAACAACAGGCTAGAGGTCATATTTGATGTTTGATTAATATATGTAGGTTGTTTTATTTACTTAACTTTCTAGGAGGCATGAGAATGTGATTTTAGTTTGCTATTGATAGACATAATGGAAAGTGGTTTGGTCAGGACAAAGAATTTGATTAGCATAAGGAGGCCATATTGATGTAAGCATTAGGGGTGTGTGAAGAGGACTGTATTCAATTCAGATTCAGCCTGAATTGGGGGACAGCAATTCAATCCGCTGATTCAGATTGCTGTCCCAATTCGATTCCGATTTGCAAAAAATCAGTAATTTGGCCATGGACACAAGTTTATATATTTTTTCTACATACCTCAAGGTACCAGGCATGGCTCATGAATGCTAAGATGGTGAGGCAAATGGAGCATCCCACAGGAGTGTTAGGTGGGGCCCCTGCATGCTTGGCAGCAGACCTGGAAGTGGACCGGAAGTACTTCTGGTTCATCTCTGGGTCCGCTACTGAGTGCGCCCCTGTCTGGGACCACCCCGTGCCCTCCTGGCTCAGTGAGCAGCCACAGGGGGACCCTGGATGCCCCCCCAGATCCAGGAGGCACCAGTCAGTGGGGCAGGGAATCCCTTGCACACTCCGCGGTGGACCCAGAAGTGGACTGGAAGTGCTTCTGGTCCACTTCTGGGTCCACCGCTGAGTGCGCTGGGGACTGCCCCCCCCCCCCCCCCCCTCTTGTGAGACCCTCCATCTGCCACACCATCTCAGCATTGACAAGCCACCTGGTACCTTGAGGTATGTGGACAAAACATATAAAGCTGTGTCTATGTCCAAATCATTGACTCTCTCCAAATCTAAATCAAAGGCTTCCAATTCAATTGAGAGAGATTAATGGGTCTCCCGATTCAATTCAGATTCAGAGATTGGGCTGCCGAATCAGGCTGAATCTCCTCCAAATCAAATCAGTGACCAAAGCTTCACACAGCCCTAATAAGCATGTGGAAAGAGGAACTGGAATATATTTGTATAGATCAGCTGATGTTTACTAGCTAGGACTATTCCTGCTGCTCAGCTCAAGCCCCAGAAGGATGTGCAAGGAGGCATGTGATGATTCAAGCTCTCTGTGTGACTAGGCTCAGTGGCTATTAACCAGTTTGGGTTTATGAACCATCTGTGTCTTACTGCTCTGCCTGGATACCTGCAGGCTTTTGTGGGTCACTCTGGTACAAGTGAGGCTTGCCTGGATGCAAGGCAAATGGCATAATCTGCTTCCATGCCTTGATTGACTGATGCTACTTCTATGCAATCAAGCTGGCAGGGGTGGATGAAAGAAGGGGTCTGACTTAAGACAGGTCTAAAACAGGGATATTTCTCTCAGTATGAGTACTCCTGGCTTAGCCTGGACTATTTTCAGTTTGTACTTTTTCTCAAGTTAAACAGCAGACCCAGGCTCCATGGGCCTTTCCCTGGAGGTGAACTAAAAGGCTGACTTGCTCTGGGGTTCCTCTTTCTTGCTCCTTCCTCTCAGAGACCCATTCTCCCCTCCCTACTTTGCACTTTCTTAAAGGCTAGGGACAGCAATTACACACAAACCAGTTTAAGTAATCGGAAATAGGTTAAAATTTGTAACACAACAGAAGTTCAGTACACATAAACCACTTTCAAAATGGCCAAAACCAGTTTAAGATAAACCTGGATGGATGTAGCATCCAACTTAACTGATTTAGGCTGAATTGGCTTATTGAACTTCTGTCCCAGATCCCTTCCAGATTCAAGTTAACTCAGTCTCCCAGTATCCCACAGTGCTTTGCATTTTTCCCAGCAAAACCCTCCCATCACAGGGTGAGTGAGCTAGCCTTAGTCTAAACTGTCTGCTCCAACCAAGCAGGGGGGCATAATCTAGTGCCCCCCAGCTTCTGGCCTGGGCCACTGAAGGCATGTGGCTGCATTTCCAGAATCAAAAGTGAATGTCTGTGCGCTTGCTTATCAATTAAATATACGCAGCTTAAACTAACCGGCAAGGATTGAATCAATTCAGCATAAGGCTTTTCGACTGTCTGTACTTAACCATGAAGATCTCTCAGACACATCCAGAGTGTTTGCTCTGGACTCTGGTCTTCCTCCAAATCCAGTTACCTCTTCTCTCTAGTTCTCTCACCTTCTACTCATTGGAGGGAAGAAGGGGATGGAAATAGTAGGGACCAGAATTTCACCGAGTGCTCTAGCCATTAGGTGAAGTCACAGTCTATGGAGCGTCTCTTTGGTTGTGGGTATTCAAATGCATGTGTCCCATCTCCAGGAGAGATCTTAACCACCTTGCTATAGGTTATTCTAGGTAGGGGCATTCACTGCTCCTCCTCTTGCATTCCTGTCTTCAGTCACCCAGCTTCAAGATTCATTGGGACAGAGGATATGTGCACAAAAGGAAGACTAACTGCATGGTCTAGTGATTAAGGCACGCAGAGGGACATAGTTCTGTTCTCAGGGCTCCTTCACAGGACGTTTTGATTCTTGATGGGGGGAGGGCTGGGGTGGAGAAATGATGCTAAAGTTCATACAAAGCCTTGGAATCCCAAGGTGAAATTAACCCACCGAGACAGATGAAACAGTTTGAGTACCTGGAACCACAGATTGTTTAAGTGATAAACCAGTTTTTGACAGTTGTGGCCTATACTGTAGGTGCAGACAGAATAATTTTCTTTTCATCAGTTTAGTATTATAGTTCATTCAAAGTTGAAAAACTGATTGGGAGTTGTAAAAGCAGAAAAGCTTGTTTTCCTCCTTCATAATTCTAAGGAATATGGTTGTTTATAGATGTGCTCTGGGAGGATGGGGGAAGGTGCTTTAATTAGAGCAGCTCAGAGTGGTGCTTTAACTGAAGCTTATTAAACAAGCTTTAGTTAAAGTGCTCCTGCTGCCATTTTTCAGCACAGGGATGCTGGTACACATGACACTGCTAATTACCATGTTCCAGCAGACTTGATTAGTTGGAGCAGCCTCACTGCATGTGTGTAGATGCCTAATAATAATATTATTATTATTAATAACAACAATAACATTAATAATAACAATAACAATAAGCAGCCTAGTAGATTTCAGCATCTTATATGTAGTGTTAAAAGTCTTGAAATTTATGGTGACCAGACCAAAAAAAAAAAAAATGTTCAGTTATTAGGTAGATATAGGACTTCCTTTTTTCTCACATACACACACAGAATATAAAAAAAAAATTTTCTTCACTATTTGTTGCCATTAGCTTATTTACATAGTTAATAATTAGTTGTAGAATGCTTTTTAAAATTAATTAAGAATCAAGAAATGTAATAAGGTGTCAAATAATTCAGAATCTGCATAAACAGTGTTAAGAGTGTTGTGCTTAAATACATATGTAGTGTGTCCTCCTGTTTAGCAAACTCAGGTATCAAATTTAGCATAAAGGCCATAATTACTTGCAAGTGTGAATGATTAAGATTCAGTGAGAGTCAACCTTTCTTCAGGAAAATAATTAAAAGTAGAACAGCAACACAAGCTTAAAATAACCATTATCCAAATCAATATTTTTTACTTACCAATTTTAAATCAGGATGAAAAGAACCCCACTCACTTAAAAAAAAATCTAACCAAAAAAGGCACAATCTAGAAAAGGTCAATGGTGTAATGGAAATATAAGATGCAACATGAAATGAGAAATATAAAAACATATCTGGAGAAATAAAA
>NW_017729024.1:154592113-154593936 GCF_001723915.1 Gavialis gangeticus | reverse complement strand
ACTATATCCTCCTGAACATTTTTTTCCTGAAAAATTCTGTTTACAAGGGAAACACGAAAACTCAAAGGCCAGGGGCTATAGTTCCAGTAAGAACAGGGAATTAGGTTAGAAGACTTGGGGGTTTATTTATAAATCTCTGGTTTATGCAGCATCTATGACCACAATCAGCTTATTTCAAGAACAGCCATTTCAAATTGGTTTCTGAGCAAGAGACTGCATTTTAAGTTGAGCTCTCTCATTCAATTGAAGAAAACATAAATTCTATTTTTGCTTTTTCCTTCAGTTTTGGGCTGGTAACATCTGGAATGTCAGCCATAGATTCAATATCAGATGCATACAATATAGCCATTTCTCTAGGAGTTGAACTCTCTTTTACTGTCAGACTAGCATACTGTCCTTAGGCTGACACCTCCTACGTACATTTAGAAAACTACAGAGGCTGTTGCTGTAGCAGAACAAAGCTCAGATACTGTTTTTTCTACCCAGATCATGTAGAAAATAACCACTGCCTTTGTACCACAAAAAGTAAACTAGCAGCTTATCTTCTGCCCACCCCCATACAATGAGAACATTAGCTACCTGGGGAATACAAAACCCTGTAGATGGAATTTCTCACCTGGCCTTTAGGAAGCTCAGGTACACAGGGATCATGTTTTCTCTCAGCCTAGCTATTTTTATCCTCCTGATGATGAACTCTCTGCATCTCTTATTCTCTCACTGCAATTTTGGAGAGAGGAGAAACACCTGTTCAGATTTTTAACCCTACTGTGGCAGGGCACTGTTTGTGCTTTGCCACTTTAAAGGCCAGAAGCCAGCAGCCAGCAGGTGCCTGATTAGGGCAGCCATTTTAGATTCAGGGCTGCCCATATAAACAGGGCATTTTGCTGCTGGGAGGCCAGGCAACAATATTGTCTGGCTGCAGGTATCATCTGGAGATAAGGGAGGAGGTATAGGGAATGGATGGGAGGTTCCTGGTCCTGGGTATGACCTAAAACTGCACCCTGCTGGGAGTGGGTGGCCTGGTGGGGCTCTCAGTGGCGCAGGAGCCCCTGGGAAATGCCAGGCCAGTTACCATCCTGGTGAAAGGTGGGTTGGGGTGCCTTAACCCCTAGCCCCCACAACCAGGTGGGTTACCACCTTTGTAAGGTCTGGAAGGTGGGCCCCCAGAGAGAGAGAGAGAAAGTGGGGCCATAGACTCACACCTGTCTAGACATCCCCTGACTGGTCAATGCTGGGGCCAGGACCGGAAGGGTTGAAGGGCTGGGGGCCCACCATGAGGGATGCCCAGAACTGAGGGCCTGGGGTTCTGACTGGCCTGGAGGTGGGCCAGGGCTAGTAGCCAAAGGTCCTGGGGGGACCACAGCTGTAAGGGGGAAGCAGTTCAGGGAACTATGCTGCCCATGATGAAAGCAGAATAGGCTGCCTGAGGAGAGGAATCCAGGAGGGGCTCAACTAGTAGGATTGTGGGGCCTGTGATATTGGTAACATCTGGATGCCACTTGCAAGGCTTGGGCTGTAGTATAGGGGATGAACAGAGCCACAGATAGCGCCCCCTGGCATTGGGGCAGGAAATGAGCAGCTTCCTACTTTATTTACATCAATTAATTAATTACCAACAAGGCATGGCGGGTGAGGGAAAACAGACAGTTAGCCCAGAAACAGGTGGGCAGGCCACACGGAAATCTGCCCTGAGAAGGCCCCCCTTTTATACCTACCTTACACCTCTTCATGATGACCTTCCAGGTCCTTGGAGAACACATCAAAGTTACTTGAAAGCTTTTGAGCTCTATTTAGTTAATGAGCAATTACAGAAGCATTCCTTG
>NW_017729024.1:154561921-154587113 GCF_001723915.1 Gavialis gangeticus | reverse complement strand
TTATGAGCTCTATTTAGTTAATGAGCAATTACAGAAGCATTCCTTGCACGTGTACAGGGCAGCTCGAGCCTCCCAGATCATTTCACAGAGCCTCAAGCCCTGTGAAATGGCCTGGGAGGCTCTGGTCACTTGTTTCTAGAAGGCCTTTTATACAGCTAGACAATGAACTTGTGAACTGACGGTCACAGTGAGGCCACAACATTGGAGTACAGGTGCCTGGCCTTTATTAGACATTTCACTGAATACAAAGAAACTTGGTTTTATGTTTTTATACATTAAATACACATTCTTGTCATAAAAATTCACATTTGCTATACAGAACTGTAGGCATTGATTTTACACAACATTTATTAAAATACTATTGATTACATCCTAAAGAGAAGGTGCAGCCCTGTGAACCTTTGGTGCATAATACACAGGGGCTAATTGTCCCCAGTGTTACATAATCAGACTTCCCACAAAAATAGAGCAACAGCATTTCAATGCTTTAGGAATTGCTTGGAACAATAAGGCTTTTATACAGAAAACCTGAATAGTTTCGGACAAGGGGAAGCACGGAAATGTTGTCCTTTTAACCTTACGTGCTTCTATAACTATTCATGACTGCAGCATCTGCCCTGAAAAATCCAGTTATTTCTGTTTCTTACATTATATCTTTAAACACATATATTTTATTCCACGTGATTATAATTACACTTAAAGGCAGTGGATTCTGCTTCAAGGATCCCAGCTTTACAGGTGATATAACACTCATCAAAATAGATGTGTGAAGTTGCATGTTTCAAAATCTAGAAATGTTTGCAAATCCAATTGACTGCGATAGGATTCAGCATGAGTGAAAAGGTTCATCCTTATTGCTCTAACATCAGGATTGAAGCCTAAGTGCTCTAGTTTATATCCATATTAATACACGAAGGTTTCCACTGCATGCTTACTAGTTAGTTGTTCATTCTAGCTTTCAATTTAGAGTTACAAATTTCAGGGCTAATTCTCTTCAACTAAACAAGAACTGATCAAGCTTGTGCATGCAGCTGGAGACTGGGGATGGGCGGGGGCTATATAAACCTGCCTCAGCCTTCTCTCAGCCATGCGTGCATGTTTTCTTTACGTGGAAGCTGTTGACCAAGCTGAAGCTCTACAATGTAATGAACAACCTTCTTTTGGTCAGTATAAATGCACCTTTGCTCATAGCAGGTTGTGATATTGCAAGGGTGCCTGAAGGATAAGGTCAAGAGAGTCGATGTGTTTCGAAAGGAGGTGAGGAAAGATTGAATGTTTAGGTTGGAGAGAAAGTGAGGGGAAGAGACAGTATACTTAAATTAGACAAACAGTACTCTTTCTGGGGTAGATCTCCACCAAGTTTCACCTCAATGTTTCAACTACATTACAAAGACCACTCTTATCCACTGCTCAAGGGGGTCTCTCTGAACCTACCTCTACTGAATATGGGGCAGCTCTACACACAGTTGGCTGGATGGGCAGATTTGGAATTAGATCCTCTCTGTAACATGTATTACGGTTCTGAGGGTCCAGTCATCCTTGTCAGCCAGCAGAGGTTTCTCAAGCAGAATTGGGGGATGGTAGGGAGGAGCCATGCTTGACTGTTGAGAAGGCAGAGGTGGCTGATTTGCCATATTTCTGGATAATACAAATATACTAATGCTTCTCTTCTTTCCTAGAGCACCTACCCTCATACCTCTGTGATCTGGTGGGAGTTACACTGTCCTTTTTAATGAGAGCTGTTATTGGTTCCGAGAGCAAATTTCTAGCAATAGGAAGGACTGACCAGGACACTTCCTTGGCTTTAGCCATGTCCACATCTACTTTTAGAATGAATCTAGATCTGGGAGCAGGAAACAGGTCCCATTACTGTGGACTCTCAATGGTATTCCCGCCAGAGGACATCATTAGTGTTGTACAGCTATTTCTCCACAGCTGACATATTCTGACATTTCTTCCATTAGTATTAGAGTTACACTTCAATATGGAGCAAATTACATGCCCTCTGTTACACGTACATAATTCCCACTGATGTAATGAGGAGTTATGAGCCTATGTCACAGAGAGTGATCTGGTCCATATCAGAAATGCAATAAGATCTTGAATATTGTGTCCAGTTAACTTATTTGAACACCCGAGGATGTTACTCCTTATCAAACAATGTTTTTTTGAGCTGCAAGTAAAGTTGAGCTTGATTACAACTAAGTAAAACAGCCCAGTCCTTGGTACAGTATTGATCAACTGTATGACTTTTGAAATCTGAATTCATAACTATAGACTTAAAAAAATTATGTAGATGCATTAAGGCAGGTAACATGACTGCCATTTTCCTTTAGGATAAGTTATTTCTCACATCGTACACAACCCACACACGCACACATATACACGTGCGCACACACACACACACACACACACACCCCTACAAAACAGTAGCACAGTTAAAAAAAAAAAAAAAAAGTCACTGAACTCCAACAAACTTGTAATCAGTACATTTTACATACTATACAGCGTATTTTATCCTTGTCATCAGGTAAACATGTACAATTCAGAACAATGTTGACTGTATGTAACACAGAAGCTACCACTGAGATATGGCAAACACATCATATACACTATTAGCTTTTGCTTCACCGAAAAAGAGTTTAGCAGTTTAAAATTGTGTTAGTTGAACTCTTGAAATCCCCCTACAGCCTACTGAGTTGGTAACACTTATCACTCCACGTACAGTAAGCAGAATAAACAATGGAGCTATATTCTCAGCAGATTTCTCTTTTTGATATTTCCCATTTAGCCTTCAGAATTTTTTACCTCCTTTACAATACACCATATACTATACACAGTGGCTAATTTCTGTGCTCACCTACACCAATGTTATAGCATGGTAACTCCTATTAAGTCCATAGAATGGTTCTGGATTTATACCAGTGTCAGCTAAAGCAGAATTTGAGTCCAACATACAGGATGTACACACACAGATAAAGACATGTATATTCTTTTACAGAAACAAATACCATGAAGGTCTAGAATGGCAGAATATATGTGCAAACTACATTTATAAAATGACTGGGGCAAATTCTGCTCTCAGTTCTATTAACTGCAATCTCATTGATTTCAACACTAGCAATACTTCAGGTGGCACTCATCACTGAAAACTGAGCAGAAGTTGGCCCTTTTAGTCTGATACTGATCTCATATATACTGGCATAAGTCTTGAATAAATCAACTGAAACCAGTGTGTTATACAACAGTGTGTTGTATGATCATAGTTAGCCAGATCAGAATCAGAGATTGCCGACCAGATCCTCAATTGGTCTGAATCAGCTCCACCAAAGTAGATGTAGTAATACCAGTTTACAGCAGCTGAGTATATGCCCCATTTTCTTTAAGCTCTTTCATTTGTGTTGTGCTCTGCAGTAATAAGTAATTTTTCAGGTCTGCGTGAAAGAAAACATTCAGTAATCTCAGGAAAAATGTCCAACCCCCTTAACAGATGCATTGAGGGGTTACATGCATATAAGAGGGGAACAATGGGATGACAGAAAATTAATTAACAGTATGAACTCTGAAATTATATGTAATAGATGGAGAAATGATGATGACCAGTAGTTTAGCTAGATTCTTTCCTCTTAGGAGAAGATTATAGTAATTTTATTTTCCATGTAGGATTCCTTGTGATACATATGCAGAAAAAAACAAAATGGAGCATGTCTAGCAACTGAACCAATGTGCACCCAATTCAGCAGTACTTCTTCAGGTAAATTTCCTGCTCTTGTTGAAGTCAATGAACAAATGATTGATAAAATTGGACTCTAAGATTGTCCATCTGTATGTCATGGTCTTTTCTGATATATTTTTGGCAAGTATTCCACAAAGACCTCTAAGGAAAGTCAGCTTGTGCCTGGACAGTATGCTTACATTTTTTGCCCATCACAGTTTATAGCATCAACAAATGGGATATATTTCTCAAATTCCTTTCCTTTTCTATTCTTTTAAAAAAAATTAAGGCAAGTTTGTTTACCCACAGTCCCTGCCCTGCTATGCTTTTGCACTACAAATAAGATAAAACTGTGAATGAATGTATAATTTGTCTGACAGATTTCTGAGCATTTTACCGAGAGTAATAAAAAGATTTTCCCTGTTCACGGTGAAACATCATGATTTATCCTTATCTGCAGAGGACTTTTTTGCTTCACTTTTTTTTTCCAGCACCCAAATGACAATATTGATGCTAAGCAAACATTTTAACAATGCCAATAAGCTCAAGATACAACATAGTTATAATATATATACTTTTTTTTCTTAAATACATTAAAACATCTCTTTTCAGTACATATTTATATATTTGAAACCCTTTTTGTGGCATTGTATGTGTGCTTGTCTCAGGGTTCCAAGAGAAAATCAATATTGTGGCTCTCAAATACATATATTTAGAAACCTGATTACAAATTAAAAAGCAAATTAGATTTATGTTTTGCCATACCCTAAATATTAGCAAAGCTCAAAATATGTATATGTAATATTCACATTTAGTTAAAATGTTTGACCACAAATAACTGAAAAATGCAAAAATGACAGTAGAAATGAAAAAAGGCTCATAAACCAGCTTCCTAACTCATATCTCCAAGAAGTAAACAAAGAATTTGTAGGTTGACACCACCGGGGACACCCTGTTTTATAGAAAAAGGCACTGCCTCAAAAATTGTGCAAAATGTGGCAGTTTTAATATGCATTGGGCACTGCAGAACTGATTGCTATGTTTAATTGATTATTTCACACTTGTACAATTTTCATTTGAAAGGATCTGTAAATGGAAAACAAAATTCAGCCCAACACCCTACAGAATGTTGTCTGGTTTGGGTGAAAACTATAACACCCCTCTCTGTCTTCTGTTGGAAGAAAGAGCATTTGTGAACTTCAGCAAACTTTTTAGTCAGTTTTGGTAAAGTTTTGGGTTCATAAACAAACTAAACAGACCCAGTTTTGGTGTTTGACTGTTATTGTTTCAAATAGCCCTAATCACTACACAGAGACCACTAATGAAAGAGATGATGTATATCTACCTTCTTTCATTTGTTGCTCTGATACCTAAAACCTGGATATAGTTATGAATGTGTGGATATTTTACCCTGTACATGCATGTAATATTTTTGGCTTCACTGCATATATACATGCACACACCCCTTCCAGCACATCTCCCAGTACTAAATATCAACAAGTATATATTTTATTCTAGTATTTTGTTAATGAAAAATACATCTGTCTAGTGATATTATTTTCTTCTTTTACAGTCATGTTCCTCATATTTTAGATGGAGGTTAGCAAAGAGCAGAATAACACCATGCTTACTCCTTACTCAATCACATGTTTCACTGATTCACAGAAGTTTAGGGCTGGAAGGGACCTTGTGAGATCATTGGATCCAGCCCCCCTGCTCTGAGCAGGAAAGACTGCTGGGGTCAGATCACCCCTATCAAATGAAGTTTGACTGAGTAAAGAATCCAGTTAGTTTTATCTTATAAAGCCTAACCCATCAAAAGCAGTCTTCTTGCACTGCTCTGTAGTTTGTTATCTGTAGACATGGTATGTTTTGCATTAACAAATGACATGCATGCATATCAATACATATACTACATACAACCAACTGTATTCCAGTTCTGAGTTGTTGAAACCCTACAATGACACTGCTCTTAGTTTGCTATGCTTCACCAACATTTTCATGTATTAGAGTTGTTTATGTTTCTTAAACAATAGAATGACTAGTGCCATGTAAGGCAATCCATACCTCTTCTCATGATTTACTGTGAGCCACACAGAAAGGGCTAAGAAGTTAGTTGCTACTCATTGAACTCTTGCACTCTTTAATACAACATTTTTTTCATTCCTGAATTGGCACCATTGTTTAAATCAGCAGATAACTATTCTGTGTTTATAGCTGCCTGAAAGAGAATGTATACTGCACCTTCATATTAAAAAAATCAGTTTTTAGTTTGTATAGATGTATTCCCACAGAAAGCACATTCCTATATATACAACCAAATCCCGCTCACTTTAAGCATATGAATACTAATGATTTAAAAATTGATCCAATGTTCACTATGGGAAAATGGCCTGTTGACTTCAATATACCTTTTATCAGACCTCTAATAGGTCCACCCATGGGAAGGATTTTTAGAAGTGGTCAATATTAACTTAATCCTACTCCCATTGAAGCCCATGACAAGCTTCCACTGACTTGTATGAGAGCAGAATTAGGTCAATACTGTATATCTTTAACTTCAACAGGAGCAGAGGCACTTCTGAAAATCCCCTACTGTGTATGAAAGGTGACCAAGATTTAGCTGATACTCTGCAGAGACTACCTCATGTGGCTATGTTTACTGTTGACCATATGAATGTTGAAGGCATGACTTCATATTTACTTTGTTTCACAAAGGCCAGTAAACCTGATGTCCACTAATAAATGCAATCAGCTATGTTGTCTCATGGATGAGGTACATGGACTAAAAACATCAAGGTCATATACTGCCCTGTCAGCAACACAAATGTTCATGTTGTGGAATTCCCTTTGTAGACAGAGAACAATGTATAGCTGTTCATTCTGTATATAGCACATTTCTTGGCACTGTTAATAAAGTCAAATGTAAGACATTTGTAAGAATTTAATGTAAGAATGTAAGTCAAATGTAAGAAATTATATTTGGTATTTCATGGAAAAGATGTTAGTGATTTCTTTTGTTTAAATTGGTCAATAGATCCTGTTTTGCTTGTCAAATGGAAAATGCATGGGTTTATTAGCATAGAAAATGATTAATCAATGAAAACATTACCCTTTTGCCCACCCACAAAAAGCCCTAAACACTTCAGAGATTCAGTGTTATAGGAAGATCAGAGCATTACAAGATATTTTTCTAATACATTTTAAAATCTATTTAATGCACAGCAAACATATTACAGTACTATCAAGTAGTGTCAACTTCCCCTTCATCCAGCGCATAGTTGAGTTTTATGACAGTGCTGATGAAGTCGCCAAGTTCTACAAAATCTGCAGTGATAATATTGATGCCACTTTCTCCTGGTTTCTGGGTCCGGACCCACTGCATCATTGCAGGAAGAGCTCTGAGGAAGAAAAAGTGAAAAAGAGTTATTCATAAAGGAGTAAGACACGCACAGTGGGCAGGGTTTTCAAAAGTGTTAAGCATTCCTTTTGCTTTCCTCCTAATCTTAGGAAGGAAGTGTCACAGGGCACTAAGGTGCCTGCTCCTTTAAGGGCTGAAACTGCCTAAGGAGAGAGCCCTAGCAGTCACTCAGGAACCCCTCAGCAGCAAGTTACCGTGGAAGCAGGAATGAGGGAATTAGCTGGCACCTGCAGGTGGTCAGCTGACCAGAAGAGGCAGGGCCTGGGGCATATATAAACCCCAGGGCTAGGACCAGAGAAGGAGTTCTTTATGAGCAGCCAAGGGGAAAGGAGTTCTCCTAGAGGAGGCTAAGTGAAGAGGCTTAATGGCCCATCTCCTGCTTCTGGTAAGATTAAGGGACTTCAGGAGCTCACCAGACCCTGGCCTACAAGACGCGTTGTGCTGGGGGAAGGGTGACTCATTTAAAGGAACAGAACACACCTTGAGATGCTTGCATTATGTTATAGCCCAGGGGCTCATATTTTGATTTGTTTGTAAAACGGAAGATTGGGCTGAGGCTGTTGGGGAAGGAGGAGGCCTCATTGGGGGCCCACTGCAGTGTGGGTACCCCAGCTCCAGTGTGGGTGCAGTATCTGGCAATGAACGGACCCCAGCACCAGTGTGGCTGCAGTATCTGGGGCGAGCGGACCCCAGTACCAGGGGCGCAGTGACAAAAGGGGCGAGCGGACCCCAGTGCCAAGGGGTGGAGAGAGAGAGAGACAGGGCTGCGAAGAGCCCAGTGATGAGCACAGGCCAAGTGAAACTAAGGCCTCGGAAGGACACTGTGTGAATGCCATCTGCAAGGCTTGGGGCATGGTAAAGGGGCAGTTTGGAGCCAGTGTGGGTGCAGTATCTGGGGTGAGTGGTTTGGAGCCATGCATTTAACCCATAAGGCTGAAGGTGTCCCAAGAGGCATCCATTTTGGAGCAAGACCCAAAAGGGGTCTGAGAACCCACAGGGTTCAGTGGGGTCCATCAGGACTGTGTCCAACAATACAAACTCGAGGCCATCCTTCCCATCTATTAGAGTTACAGCAAGACATGGCAGACAAGAAAGAGGGTGCCCGTGGGTCAGGATTGGCATGGTCAAGGAGCCCTAGGGGTATCACAGCCATCCTGGGGGACCCCATTCTGTGACAAAATGGTGCATTGGCCGGGAAGTCAAGGTTGTGCACAGGGACAAACCCTGTGTCCCTAATTAGGGAAATGAACCTTTGGGCCAGTTTAGAATCACAGCGAAGCAAGGTGAAAGGCAGTGAGACTGGGGCTCAGGAAGAAGATCTGAGGTTGGAAAAAAATACTGCTGTTCGAGACAGTAGAGGGGAAGACTTTAGGTCTGGGCTAGGAAAGAAGTAGGGCCAGACAGGATCATGACAGAAGTAGAGACTCTGGAAGGTATGCGGCAAGAAGCCTTCACCTGGCAGTTGTGGGTGGATCAGGTGGAGGAAAAAGCTGCCTGTCTAGAGTATGAATTAGAAATGGTGCAGTCCCAAAAGGAGCAAGCCAAGGTGAAAGTGGCCACTTTAGAGCTGTGGACTCAACTTGGGAAGAAAGAAGGCGGGTCTAAGGAAATCAAGCACCTGACTGCCGCTGAGGAGGAAATGACTTGAGCGCTGGAACAACTCATGGCAAATGAGGCCAAGAAGAGCAAACAGCGGGAGGAAAAATTGCAAGAGATGCAGAAGAAGATGGCTGAATGGAGGATCAAGTCTCCTGAACCCAGTACGGCCCAGACGGTGGAACAAAAGGATGTTCTACAGAAGCTGGAAATATCAAAGAGCCTTATAGGAGTCCTCCAGAAAGAAATCCATAGCCAAGTGAACCAGATAGAAGGGCTGCATGAGGACCTGGAGAGCTGGCAAGAGTGATGCTTATGAGCCAAACACTGGGTTGAAGAACTGTGAGAAAAGCTAATTGAGAGCCATACCCAGTCAGAAGAGACGAGGAAAGCTATAGCAAAAGAAATGGAGAAAGTGAGAGGGTACATGGTGAATCACGAGGCACTGCAGGATCAGAAGCAGTCCCTCGAAACAGAGGTAAAGCCAGAACTGAGGAGCGTGCAGAACTGCAAGCTCAGTGGCAAAGGGTGAAGAAAGAAAAGGACCAACTTGGGGGACAGATACAGTCCCTGAAGACCCCTTTAGAAGAGGGTGCAGCCAGGGAGATGGTGTTGCAGGCAGACATACAGCAGTAAACATTACAGACCACTCAACCACGAAGATAGACTGGGTGCAACAGGCATGCAGTTGGAAGAGCATGCATCCAGAGCTAATGCAGAATGCAGGGAGCACTTTCAGGAGCTTGAAGTCTTGAAAGAGTTCTTAATAGAGACTGAAAAACTGATAGAGACTTCACGGCTCATATTCCTAAAGGTCCAGGGAGACCAGGAACAACCCAGAAAGGCAGGCTCAGGAAGCACCAGAGAAGAGGGGGCAACAGAGAAGCAGAAGAATACAATGATGGAGGTGCCCTCAGGGGCAGATCCCATGACAATGTGAGAAGAGATCATCTCCACAGTCATGGAGTGCCTGGATTGGAAATGGGGTCAGTGGATAAGTCAGCATGCAGAGGAGGTGAACCGTCTAAGAAAGAAGCTTGAAGGACTTACTAGCGAGCATGACACTGGAAGATTGAGGGTGCCAAACCAGGTACGACAGACAGAAGTCAATAAGGCTGATGTGGCAACTACGCAGAAGCATGAGCAGTTCAGTACGAGAAGCAGGACCAGTGATCCAAGTTGCCACGGCCACACTCAGAAGGGGCAATGTTTAAAACAAAAAGGTCAAAGACCAAAGATGACGCAGGTCCTGGTAAACAGTGAAACTGATACATGTTTCAAAGGAGAGAGTGGCCGAAGCCCTAGGCAGAAGGTGGGCAAGAGAGCCTGAAATGAGGAGAAGAAGCCAAGACCCAAGGAAAGTTCAAGGGAAAACAGAAGTATGCCCCAAGTCCCACCTTGAGGACAAGCTACCAAGCCCTGCACAGAAGCAAATACCATGCCAGACCCAGACTGCAGACTGAGCTAAGAAAGCAGAAGGTTCCTCAGCATGAAAAATAACCAGGCAAGACTGAGTGCAAATATTGTGAAAAAGGCAATGTGTATATGTTAGTAACCTCCCAGGGCAAGTTAAATGGTGGACCCTGAGGAAACTGGTGGCAGCCAGAGTTGGGGGAGTAGCCTATGTGAGAGTGTATACAGGGCCTGGGGAAAGACCCATCGGCTGGGAAAGAGAATTCTGGAGTAAGGAATATGCCCAAAGAGCACTAAGGATGCAGTAGAAGCTTTGGGGAAGGCTCATGGACCTGCAAGAAGCTGTAGGGAAAGAGACTCTTCACAACTGACCCAAAGGAGGAGACCTAGGGCACATGAGGAGTGAAAGGGAAAATGTACCCCAAGAAATAGAAGACAGCTCTCCCAGGAGGAGAGAGGAGGCTGCAGTTTATTCTATAAGGAAGAATAAACTGGCCTAATTTCCACCCTACCAAGGTTGGCTAATGTCGGGGGATTACCAGTGGCGGGGTAGCTCCTGTCAAATCCCACATGGAGCATCCTTGGGGAAAAGGCAAGAAGAAGGTGCCTGAAAACCTCTGCCTCCTATTCCTGAGTTGCTGAGTGACAGAAGAAAGGCCAAGAAGCCCAAGAAGGATGTAATGCCAACAAGTGTGAGGACCCACTCTGGTGACTTAGGATCTTAAGGGGGAAGGTGTGTTGCAGGGCACTAAGGTGCCTGCTCCTTTAAAGGCTGAAACTGCCTAGGGAGAGAGCCCTAGCAGTTGCTCAGGAGCCCCTCAGCTGCAAGTTACCATGGAAGCAGGAATGAGGGAATTAGCTCATACCTGCAGGCGGTCAGCTGATGGGAAGAGGCAGGGCCTGGGGCATATATAAATCCCGGGGCTGGGACCAGAGAAGGAGTTTTCTGCCAGCAGCCAAGGGGGAAGGGGCTCTCCTAGAGGAACCTAAGTGAAGAGGCTTGATGGCCCATCTCCTGCTTCTGGTAAGATTAAGAGACTTCAGGAGCTCACCAGACCCTAGCTTACAAGGCATGTTGTACTGGGGGAAGGGTGATTTATTTAAAGGGACAGCACACCTTGAGCTGCTGGCATTATGTTATAACCCAGGGGCTCATATTTTGATTTCTGTTTATAAACAGGAGGATTGGGCTGAGGCTATTGTTGAAGAAGGCAGCCTCATTGGGGGCCCACTGCAGTGTGGGCACCCCGGCGCCAGTGTGGGCGCAGTATCTGGGGGTAAGCGGAACCCAACACCAGGGGTGCAGACAGAAAGACAGGGCTACAGAGAGCCCAGTGATGACCAGAGGCCAAGTGAAACTAAGGCCTCAGAAGGACACTGTGTGAATGACATCTGTAAGGCTTGGGGCATGGTAAAGGGACAGTTTGGAGCCATGCATCTAGCCCATAAGGCTGTGGGTGTCCCAAGAGTCATCCATGTTGGAGCAAGACCCAAAAGGGGTCTGAGAACCCACAGGGTTCAGTGGGGTCCATCAGCACGGTGTCCAACAATAAAAACTCGAAGGCAGCCTCCCCATCTATTATAGTTACAGCAAGATGTGGCAGGCAAGAAAGAGGGTGCCTGTGGGTCAGGATTGGCACAGTCGAAGAGCCCTAGGGGTATCACAGCCATCCTGGGGGACCCCATTCTGTGACAAGAAGGAAGGACCACAGTGCTGTAGCAACTAGTTAGCAAGGAGAAATAATAAAACCACATCACATAATTGTTAAAGCTTGGCTGACACATCCTAGAAAGCTTTGAAAAAACCCCCAGAACATTCTTCTTGTATTGTCTATAGCTCCTATATCTCAATCCTCAAGAAGGGTCACTACACAGAATAGACCTTTATCTGAATTTTAGGAGCTCCTGAAATGTATTCCCCATCCACATGTGCAATTATGTTCACCAGGGTCAGAGACAATGGAAATACCTTGATTTCTGCAGTACAGGTATGGGATACAGTAATACCTTTGTTTTCTCAACTCTGTAAATTGAATGACTAATAGCCATGGGTTATGTTCCTTTTTGAGCTTATGATTAGTTTTGGAAAGAGAAGCACTGCAAACTTATTGATTCTTTTCTGAGACAGGATAGAACCATTAGGTCAGACCCTCAGGCCATGTCCACAGAGAACCACAAGATTACTGTCATGGAGCAGGGGCTGGGAGATCCTTATCTCCCAGTGCCAGCCCTGAAGTCATGCTGCTGGCAGTGGGAGATAAGGAACTCCCAGCACCAGCCCCACGACTGCGGAACTGGCACTGAGAGATATAAGGGTCTCCCAGCCCAAGGCCCACGGCCATGGAGCTCAGGCTGAGAGATAAGGGTCTCTCAACACTGGCCCTGTGGTGTCTCCCAGCACTGGCTTCTCATGAATGCAGAGCTAGGTGGTGAACAGGCTGGGGATTTTGTTCTGCACTCAGTTCCACAAGTGCAGAGCTAGGTGGGGAACAGGTTGGGGAGTTTGGTCCCCAGCCTGTTCTTCACCCAGCTCCACACTTATGGAGCTGAGCAGGAAACATGTGCAAGGTGGGGGCTGGTAACTGGCCTGGTCAAGTGCAGGTCCCAGCCCCATGTCTTGATTACTCGATCAAAAGAGCCAATGTGCTAGAAGCAAAAGGTCCCAGTCCCCTACCCTGATCTACCAGTGGGGCAGCTAGCAGTGAGATAGGTGCTAACTGCCTCACTGGTGCATGCGGCCAGGGGGATAGGACTTGTCTCTCCCCTGCAGTTCTTTCCAAGCCGACTGCCTGACTGGGGAGCCAGGTCCGGGAGCTCCTGGATGCAAGGCAAGGAGGACGTTGTTCCTGCCCTGGCAACAGGCAGCCCCTGGGGGCAGGGTGTAATATCCCAGCCCTGGCCAGGATCCCTGTCAGCCCCTGGGCTAGCACCCAGGGGGAGCCTAGAGCTCTCATTGGTGGTGGCAGAAGCCCATTGCAGGGCCCCAGAAAGTGGGAGCAGTTTGCTGCCATGAGCAGCAAATCTGCTTCCACTTCCCTGCATGTGCAGATGCTTGGAAGACCTGCATGTGTAGACCTGGGCACACATGCAGACACGTGCCTGATGATAATTTAATACACCTGAATTTACTGTGAAGTAACTTCAGGCCCATTAATTGCATGCATAGATAAACCCAGTGAGATAAAAACACTGCTGGCCAGTAGTTATATGCTATGCCCAACAAGGAGCAAAAAATAGTAGTGGGTACCATTATCAATTCTGTTTAAGCTCCTGAAACAGGTCCTAAAGCATTATTCATAGAAAAACTTAATGATGCAGTACAGGTTTGTATTCTATCTGCTCCAGGGATGCAAGGTATTTTTTTATTGCTTTTGCATGGGCTCATAGTACTGTGATGTTACTTAAGAGAACAGTGCATCATTGCTTTAAGTTTTCACTGAATTTAACTGAAATTTCCAATTCAGGTTTCAAAGTCCAAAGCACACAGGTAAATGTTATTCATCAGTTACTCATTGTAACAGGGCAGTCTGGCCCTTCAAGGGAGGAAATCAGCACTAGGGAAGGAGTCCAGAAGTGGATGATTAGCTAGGAATTAAAAGCATAAGCAGAGAAAGAAAAAGGAGCTCAAGTTGAGAAGGAGCTGTTTGTGGCCAGGAGGCAGCCTGGAACACACAAGACCTTTCTATTAAGAAGGGGCCAGAGCTACAAGGGCCTCTCCTATGCAGTCCGAAGAAAGGTTCAGGTTTTGCTTTACTTGTTTTTGGGGGTCAAAGACTATTATCAGTATTAAGAGGACTGACTGAGGGGCTTCCAAGTAAGCAAAGCCAGACAGCAGGCACACTAGCCTACTTGCCGCATCCCAAAGGAGGAGAATTCCAGTGCGTCCTGCTTTGGTATTAAAATGCATTGACCAATCTTGCATGATGTAATAAACACTGAAAGGCAGAGGGAAAGTAATTGCTCTAGGAGGGGATTCTGTTGCTCCTTGTGGCTCTTGCACATCTGTAACTGAGAACTGTGTTACAACATTGCCATTGTGGAGACATTTTAAAATATTGAAAATTCACCATAACATGAGAGCAACGGCTGCAGCAGATGAATTTCCTGCTTATCTCAAGAGGGACAGAGTCTACATATGAAGATTGCTCTGATCTTATCAGAAAACTGCATTTTAAAAGAAGACAACTTAATTGAGTGCATCAATGGCAGTGACTTTTCAGATGCAATTCAAATTCTGTGATTCTTACCCCCAAAACAAACACTGCAATGCTATAAATGATAATGTAATTACTTGAATTATTGGAAAAGAAACACTTAAGTATATTCTAAGCTGTAGCAAACTGTTGAGAAACTTGGTCAGATATTGGATATCCTTGGTACTGTGTTCATTATCTATACTAAGTGGTTTGCCTCCCCACAGGTTCATGCTTAAGGTGGGAATGACTCTAATTCTGTTGTGAAATATGAATAAAAAAGCTGGCATAATAAATGGTACAAGATGTATTGTAAAAAGATTTTATGGAAACACTATAGACTTAAAAGTCATAACGGAGGCTACTGGAAAATGTGTTTGTTTGTTTGTTTGTTTCTGAGTCATATTATGTCCATCAGACACAATTTTCCTCTTAAGATATGCAGGAGGCAATTTCCCATTTGAGTAGCCTTTGTAATGATTATCAACAAAAGTCAAGGTCAAAGACTTGATAAAGCAGGCGCTAACCTACCACAGTCAGTGTTTGGACATATTGACAACCTGAAAATGCAAATTATGCAGATAAATGTTCAAAGAATATTACCAAACATGAGAGGCAGTTACATGAAAAATGTGGTATTCTGTGAATTTCTTCAATGAAATTTGTAATTGTGATGCACCTCTCAAGATCACATGCTTCTCAAGATTACCCTTCTTTCATGACTTCTGTTCTTTCAATTGAAGGGCATTTGACCATCCTTCTGAAGCTACTCTCAGTCCAGCAAGTAATTTCAAAGAGGGAAGTGGACTACTTTATTATATTTTTTAACCCAAGTTTTGTGCTAAGATTCTCTGGGTATATTTTGAAGCAAACAACTTCAAATCTTTTGGTCAGCTGTAAGATAAGGCTGAAAAGAGTAGAAAAGCTGCTACAGACTGGGGCACATTTTTAGGCAGAACTGCTATGTTCCACTTTACTAAAGATTTCAAGGTTTTTTAAAATTAACTTTTTGCAAATTCATCACCATTTGGCTGAAAATCAACAAAGAGCCAAACACAGGAGAGAGAAGGAAGTTTTGAGAACAAACAAACTTGGATTGATCAACAGTGGGTGTGTCTACCTGAGACACTACGTTGCTGTAGCGATGAGCTATGATGAGGTAGCTCATTGCTATGATGACGTACTGTTGGCAGACATGAACCATAACACTGACACTATTGTGCAGTAGCAATGAGCTACGGCACACTAGCTCGTTGCTACTGTGCACCAGGGTTGGAAATGACCTGTGCGCCACCGGGACTATGCATTAATGGAAGTTACTGAGCAGTCATTTAGTATTTGCTAGTAACTCTAGCAAGTACTAAATGACTGTGCAGTAACAAGTATGCAGCCAGGTGCAACTCATCCAGTGTGATGTGTATTTGATCATTCATTACAAGCTTTACCATCTTTTATCTTCAAGCCTTCAGAGAGCTTGCAATTGGCCTAGGAAATTTGTGTGAAGGCTTACTTGAGATAATCCTGTGTATAAAGAAAATGTGATAGCAGAATAAATGTTTTAATGAAAATGTACTGGGTACACACTAGTCTAGCTATAAAGTGCCTATAACCCTTTTCCTTCCTAGGTTCTTACCAATCTAACCTTTACCATAGAGGCATACTTCCTATTCTGATTAGTATTTTTTTAACTCAGTCCTATCTAAGTGGTTCCTTCTCAACTGACCTACCATTAGCTAGCCAATGGGTAATTCCATTTATGCTTCAGGATGAACCTGAACATATAATTCCCGCTCACACACTGTCAGTTAAATTCATAAGAACCTCTTGTTTTCAAATATATTGGAAAACTCCCAGTAGACAAATATACAAGTCAAGTCAATTAGACTAGAAAAAATCTTTGCATAGCAAAGCATGAGATAACATTTCCATATCCCTATATAGAGAATAAACAAAGGCAGCAAAATACATGGGGACAAATTTGTTGCTGATGCAACTCCACCAACTTAAGAGTTAGGCCGAAGCTATCTTAAGTTTCTCTCATTTACTCTGCACATGATGAAATGTATGTGGAAAGCAGAGGACATATTTCCCTCCTCCCACAATGCCACCTTGAAAAGGACTACATTAACAGTTACAAGAAACTGTGCATGTTGTTCAACTTTAGTACAAATATCTCACCCATCCTAACAGCAATTATGGGAATAAGCTTGGTTTAATGTTCCTTGGGGTGTCTTTGTGATGGCAATACAAAACTTGTTTACCCTTCACTGTAATTTCCAGTCTCTGCATGCCTCAAACTAGTAATTGTCCCCATTAAGGGGTTTAGTCAGGAAAATGCAGACCATGCTGTGTGGCAGCTACCCACATGTTTTTATGCTCACAAAAACCCAGTAGATAACATGGTACTAGTGCATGTTCTTTTATTTTCAATAAAAAGTGATTTTGCTCAGGGCATAATGAAATCTCTACTAACCTATAGTAGCTAGCTACAGACTCCAGCTGTGTAGAACGTATCCATTCACTGAGCTTATCTGGAATCTGTCCCCTGGCCAAAAATCTAACTGCAGGATCAGGCCAAGCATTCCTAACCTTAAACTGGAAATAGTTATAGTTCAGCAGTATGGGTACTGGCTAGGCCCCAGGAAGTCTCACTGGTGACACAAAAGCTGTACTACTTTAGCAAAATAAGGATAATTAAAGCAATATATCCCTCTTAGACACATCTACATGTGCTATTAATGCACTGTAAGCTTACTGTGCAGTAAGCTTTCCCGGGCAGGGCATTTACATGCCTGAGGGGAACAGTTCAATGCAGGACTACTCTAGCCCCGCTGTGCCCCCTACACCAGCCAGGGGAAGCTCTGGGGTCCCAGAGTGCCGTCCCCAGGTTGGCAGGGGGCACCGGAGTCAGGCGCTGGCCTGTGGGGGGTGGGGGAAGCTGTCCCATCACCAAGGCTGGGATACAGCAGCTAAAGGAGGGGACATTTTCCCAGCCCTGTGCCCCAATCTGCCAACTGGGGCCTGGGGCTGGGAAGCAGCTGCCCAGAAGAAGGGACAGTTTCCTCACCCCCTGCTGTCTGGGCTGACCAGGATCAATATGCTTCTGATCAGCAGTCTACATGTGCGCTACTGTGCAGTAGTTACTGTGTGGTTGATTTACTACCCTTATTTACAGGTAATAGGCAACCGTGCAGTACAATAATCCACTGCGCAGTAAATGCTGTGTACATGTAGGTGGTGATACCTTACTGCACAGTAGCTTAGTCTACTGTGCAGTAAAACATCTCATGTAGACACACCTAGTGGGAACACAGCTATACTGTCACATGTGGACAGTGAAATAAGTTATATTGGTATAAAGCACCTTTATACCAGTATAGCTGTATTCACACTAAGATTTATACCAATATAGTTACTTCAGTAAAAAACTGTCACACTCGACAAGGTATATTAGTACCAAAACTATAGGCAGTCCAGGCTTTTGGCTCCCTTCGTGGCCTTCACTTATTTTGAGTGTCTTAGCCTCCCTATGCCTCAGTTTCCTCATTTGTAAATGATGCAGTGGGAACATGATGAATGATGAATCTTGCACTGCTCCTGGGAGGCCAATTTAATCATTGGCTACAAGTGCTCTAATATATTCAGATGGTGAAAAGCACTGTGCAGATGTATTACTGCTATTTCAAATTAATGGCCAAGTTGTTTGTGGTTGTGACATACAAATTAGTGGAGGAAATTTTCAAAATGTAGAGGTTTGTTTCTATTTGCAAAAGTCCTGAAAAGTGTGGATGAATTTCTGAACCTTACCTGAATTTTGTTTCCCTTTCAAACTGGGATATTAAGTCTGTGGCTGTGGAATTTGCTATGGAATCCACTCCTTGCAGACATCTATACTATAGATTTCAAAGTTTATATTTAAGCAAGTAGTTCTGTACCTTTGAGGATTCAAAGATAATCATAAAAATGTGAACCTAGGTACAAGCTGATTAAATGCTGCTTGCATTAATCTATAGGCAGCTGAAATAATACCCATGAGACAGACTGTGCAGAAAGAAACCAAGCAAGAGAAGAAGAAATCATTTACCATCCAGTCTCACAAATGTGACATATTATGCCTGACTGATATCCTATAGTTTTTACATAGTGTAACTTTATTAACTTCAATGGGGTCTCCGATTTACTAGTGTGAAATAAAAAAACCAATTCCTATGGCAAGAAGCAATGTTGCCTGTGAACAAGGGGTTAAAATAGGCTTTCCCCAAGCCTTGAAAAGGTACTCAGGGGAAAGACTGTATTGGTGGTTTGATAAAGTCAAAGCAAAAGAAGGGAGGGATAAAAGCCCAAAGGCTTAGAGCAGAGTTGAATACCAAATGGGTAAAATATCTGTTGCTTTGCATATAGAGGGTGGCTTGTTCTCTTGTATGATTTTGGATTGTGAACATTATCCTTAATGGAAAAATACTCTTATATGCCTCTCCCCTCTCCCTACCACTAGTTTAAGTCAGTAATAGCTGGTCTGAAGGCAATGAAGTTATATTGGTACAAAGGGACAGGAATTAAAACCAGTGACAGTAATTTAAAGCCCAGGCCTAGCCAGTTTGAAAACTGAAGAACATTGTGTCACTTCTTTTTAAATATCAGAGTCCATTTGACACCTAACACCCTGTCAAATTATATTTACAAAAGGCTCCTATCTTCACTTAAGGGAACAAAATTAAAAGTGCCTGTTATCAGCTTGCAGAAATAAAATGTGGCAAAACTAATCGCATTACAACTTGGTAAAGAGAAATTTTGCTCTTCAGCTGTTTTAGCTTGGAGTGATTTTTTTTTATATCTGAGTCATAAAACCTTGACAGTGTGACAGAGCATTAACAATTGCAGCACTCTAATATGGGGCCTCCTATGGAGAAACCTCCATTCCTCTCAGCAGAGCTTTCAAGGGAGGCAAGGAAGAAAAGCAGCATTGTAAATGCAAAACAAAAGGACTGTTCGTGCTATTAATGAGAGTTTGATTGCTAAAAGGAAGACAATAGGTATCCTTTCAGAGACTGTGGAACCACTACAATGACTAATCCAGAGAGGGAGAATTGGTTTCATGTACAGATTGCAAAATAGTCTATCACAGAGTGCCCCTGTTACAATATGTCTCACAGATCACCAAAGCTGTTCTATTTGCTCAGAGCAAAATGATATTTACAATTTGTGATAGGATTTTCAGGCTCTCTTCCCTCTCTGCTCACCTCTCTTCTATAAAAATGTTTATTTCTGAGGAAATACATGGTTCACTGGAGCTGCCTTTAGTCATATGAGCACAGGTGAGGCTATTAAGAACTCCAGAATCCTGGAGCTGCTGCTGATTTGCCATGTACATTTTGCAAAAGTACCTGCTGGTTTTGGGGACTCCAGCATTGGGTCTTGCTCTTAGAGATGTCAAACTGTGCAGTGAAAAATGTAGATACTTTGCATAACTAAGAATGTAGCCTACTCCTACTGACTGGGGTGGCGTGACAGCAGATAAATCAACTCCACACACCTCAGTTCTAATAATTTTCTTATAAAGCACTGGGGGCCAACCTTTTTCACCAGGGTGCTACAAAGCAAGCCCTGCCCTCTCCCCAAGTGCCACTCCGATCTCCTTCCCCTGTCTAATCTATTGTTCTCCTCTCTCCCCTGTGCCTTATGTGCACTGTTCTCCCTGCTCTCTGCTGAATCTTTCAAGTGACAAAACAGGGGCTGTGTGACACACTTACATGCTGGGAGTTGGCCACCCCTCCTTTAAAGCATCTGCTACTTACCACTGTTGGTTACAGGCTACTGGGATAGATGGTCCATTGATTTGACTCAGTAGGACACTTTTTATGTACATCTCAGGAATCTCAAACTGGGCAATCAAAAAGGGAGACACCCACATTAGTGGGTTAATTAGGCCTTAAACTTTCTGGATGAGATGTTCAAAAATGCTTAGTGTTGGCCTAATTATCTTCCTATTGAAATCAAGGGTGACTTCATCACTGTCTTAAAGGGAGAAGAATTAGACCAAAGCTGAAAGCATTAACCTACCTGCCTGTAAGTTTTTTCAACTGTGAAATGTGAGGATTGTCATAGTTATTTAGCTTCACATTATGCTTGGCCCTCTCTAGGTGTGCAGCCACATTCACAGTTAGACCATGGACACAAATTTTTCACAGTTAGGCCAGTGGAAATTCAGCCTCTCCAAATTTTAAAAGTGACACACACTCTCCAGAAATGCTGTAACTTGGCCCTACCAGCAGGAAAGTTAGGAATCAGGAACAGTTTTCACACACTTCCCCAATTTAGCCCACTGTCCTGTAAACTGCTTTGTGTCTTTTCAGACCAGGCTATTCTGCATTATTCTGCGTTCAGGTGACAATGGCTGGACATTGCTTCCCACTCTGAATTCCAGCTCATGACCACATTCCACCATTTTCTGCTTGGAGGATCAACCAGCATTCAAGACTTTGGAAGCCTATCCATGCCTCCTTTCCCTGTAACTTTAGTAAAAGACCTTAGTAACCTTGGAGATTCCTGCTACACCTGGACCAGCACTACCATCTTGTGGTCTGGGGTGAGGCACAGATCCAGGAAACCCTCAGTAAGAATCACAGGAACAAAGATGTCTATGAAATAGCCATCCCAGATGGCAGTGAGGAGTCACCAGAGTGTTGTAGTGCTGCTTCAAATGCCAGGACATTACACAGAGGGCTACAACTGGCATCAACTGCCATGTGCTTCCTAGCTGTGCTACAGCTCCATCAGGCCATTCTCCACAACCATGGTCAGGACCATGGTCAGCAGCACTAAGGCGCTCGAGTTCAAACATTCTTAAGCCCCAGGAACTTTCCCCACGCAGGGGCCCAGGTACTTTCTGCAGCGTCCTAAGCCAGATACCAAGGGCCCTTCTCCTGCTACCAGCCAGCTGGTACTCCCCTGCCTGATACCTTCAATGTCATCCTGAGCAACTGCAGAGAAACAGACAATAAGAGCACCATGCACATGCTTTTTCGATTGGCTGTTCACACTTGCCAATGCATGAAGAGCTAGTTTATGTTGTTATGCCCAGGGGCCACAGTCACAAGATGACATGCCTTGTTTGCCTTGCCAAGCCTTTCACAGGCATCTGATGCCCTTGAGGTTCTGGTGACTGTTACCTGCCTGTTACAGTGGTGCACGTCCAGGAGTATTAGCACAGTGAAACAAGCAAGAAATAGCATGTTCCTCCAGCACATCACCATAGATAAACTGCTACTGACTAGTTGCAACTAACAGATATTCCCTCCCTTCATCAAGTCCCTCCCATGCACAAGCCTAAGTTTTTTAAAGACTTGAATAGTATGGATTTTTGTCAGCCACTGCACATAACCACTAGCAGAACTGGAACATACCTGCCCGAGAGAGAACGTAGACCTTGAGAAACAGGAAGTGCTCTAGTCAAGTTCTAAAGTTGGATTGATGGGAAAGCTGGATTGTGAGGGAAAGCTGGATTGTTCCCAGTTCCCAGGTTGGTAACTGCACCACCAAGAATCACTTAGGAATTCCACCTCTGGAGAGAGTTTATGATGACCTGATGATCTTCCAAGGTCCTTCCCACCTTACAATCTATGAACCCTAATTTTCTATGATTTATACCATGGGCAACTGGTGCCTCGAGTCGGGGGGGGCATTTGTCCCCCTGGCAGCCATTCAGTGGGGAACTCCCCCCATGGCCAATTGCACCAACCGGGGGGGTCCCCCACGGCACCTGTAGCTTTAAGGGCTGGCATTTCCGGGCGCACTGCTCACACTTCCGGGTGGGCACAATCTGCCTCAGGGGGACCACAGGGATTGCTTTTCCTGGCGCCCCCACTCCCCAACTGGTGATCTCAGGTGGGGCACCAGCGCTCTTGCCTGCCCCCCTGCCTGGGAATGCTGGCTGCCAGGGGGTACACCAGTGCTCTCAGGGGGTGCACGTACACCCCTGTGCACCCCCTATGCGTCACCACTGATTTATACAACTTACCTATCTGTGTGCCCATAGTCTCAGTCTCAAAGGAGGTTGGTGGGAACCAGTTTGTCAGAATCCTGAATGAAAGTATTACAATGTATCTGCATTTTTCCTCTGAAATTATTATCTATAATTCAGTAATCTCCAATTGCTGTATAGAGTTTGGAAACACATTAAATCTAATGGCACAGACTAGGTTTTGGGGTCACATTAATATTTTAATATGACTGATCACAGCTTTAGCAGCCACCAGCAAGTCCCTCACAAACTTTGCTGGCCTCTGTTTGTACCATAAGCAGAATGGGACCTCTTGGTCCATCCATGCCCCTAAGGCTTTACAGGCTAATTATGTGGGCTCCATCCTTCCCAATATCCACTCTGAAGCTTCATAGGTGATCTGCTAACATATGCATTTCATGGGTTATGGGCTCCCAGCCTGGTGTTCTGATGTTCTGTTCTCTGGAGCTTGCCTCAACACATCCTAGTTCCCCCTGGGCACTAGACCCTCTGCTCCCTTCGCTCCCCCACCCCCAGCCCCAGGCACTGAACGTTCTCCCCAAGTACCTAGTCCTTCCTGGGCTCTATCTCTCTCCCTCACTCTCTAGGCCCCAGGCCTATCTCTTCTAAAGCCTGCCTCACCCCCACTGACGTGGTAGGCCAGTTTTGACATCTATACTTCCCCTGCAGTCCCTTCCACAACCATCTCAGTAACCCTCTTGGGCACTGGGCCCCTGGGCCCTTGGCTCCCAGGTCTATCCATTCCAAGGCCTGGCCAGCTTCTCTTGAGTGCCAGACCTTTATAGCTCTGGGCCTACATAGCTGAAGCCTTGCTTCCTTCTGGCCAGGAGACTAGTCACCTCACAGGGGTCACTTGACTCCAGTTGTCTTTTCCTGCCTATAATTACATAATACTATTTTTACAGGGTTAGGACATTCTTATTATTACAAGATTTATTTAATTTTCTAATCAAACTACAAGTTTCTTTTCTAGGGCTATAGAGCACTAGGCCTGGGTGAAGCAGCCAGTAATCCAGTTTGGGTGACCACCAGTATCTGGGGGAACATTTGTTCACCAGAGCGCCCGAAGGGATGATGAGGTTGAACGGTTATAAACTACTGCAAGACCATGTCAGGCTGGACATAAGGAAGAATTTCTTTACTGTCCGAACCCCCAAGGTTTGGAATAGCCTGTCATCGGAGGTGGTTCAAGCACCTACATTGAACATCTTCAAGAGTAAATTGGATGCTTATCTTGCTGGGATCCTATGACCCCAGCTGACTTCCTGACTTCGGGCAGGGGACTGGACTCAATGATCTTCCGAGGTCCCTTTCAGCCCTAATATCTATGAATCTATAAATCTATGAATTGGATATGGATTTAGCCGATTCAGGGGACAGTGATTCGATTCAGTGATTCAGATCATTGTCCTGAATTGATTCAGCTGAATTGGGTTTGAAAGATTCGGCACTGATTCGATGTGATTCAGCCAGAGACCATAATGGGGAATCACTAAAATACCTATAACTTTGTCATTTTTTTTTGCAGAATTGGATAAAAACACTAGGGATGGTAGCTCCTTCTTAGGGCATGCCTTGATGGAAAACTGACTCAGATGTTACCCAGGTGGGAGGCTGCCCATCTAGGTCTCTAATGTCTAGGGGTGACATCCATTCCACAGCTCCATACCTGCCTACACTGCGGCCCATGCCTCACAGATGGCATCCCAGGCAGCTAAACTCACCTGGAGCCTCACAACTCCACTGCAACCAGTATGCCTCAAGTCTCTTAAAGAGCTTACAGGTTTAGGCTTTCTCTAGCCATGACTGTGCATGCGTGCAGTGGCTGGAGGTTATCAGGTGCCCCCTACTCACCTTTCACCAGGGAGGTTCATGGTCCTGACATTTCTTGGGGCTGCCACACCACCCATAGTCCCACCAGGCCTCCCTACCCTGGCAGGATGCAGTTTTAGGTCATGCTCAGGACCTGGGGTCTCCTCCTTCCTGATAGCCCCAGCCCATACCTCCAAGTTTGTCCTGGCACGGGAGCTCAGCAGGGACATGTTCTTCCCCTGCTGCCTGGTGAAAACCTGCCGCCTCCAGCTCTGAGTGGGGCACTAAATGGTTGTCAAAGAAAATTAAAAAAGCAAATAGGTGCAGAGTGAGGACAGTGGCACTCACTCTGTCTATCTGCAGGTGGAGCTTGGGGAACCCCAACAGCAGGAGGTTCACCTTCAGGAACACCAGCTGCTCCACCAAACCAGGATCCAGGGAGGTACAGTGGGGTGTCACAACACCACCAGCAATGCTGAACACCCTCTTGCTTGGAACACTGGTTGGTGGACAGGACAGGTGTTCCTGGGCAACTGTGGCCAGATCCTGCCACATTTGGCTGCAGGTTGCCCAACAGGCCAAGAGGTTGTAGTGCAGCAGCTCTATGTCCTCAGCAAGATAGGTAGCCACTGAGGCTTCCATGCTACCTGCTGAATGCTAGGTCTGGTGCCTTTAGACCCCACCATTGAAGCCATGCCCTTTGTGGCGGGTGCAGAGATCCCACCTCAGGAACACAGCTGGGTATTCGTATCCCTCCGCTGTTTCCACCACTTGAGGCGGGCCAGTAGGGGGTGCTCCTGTGTTGAGCCGCCCACCTCCCTGTGCCCGACCACCTTCCAGGCTCCGAATGCCTCCCTAGGGGTGCCTTATGTCCGGCCGACCCCTCTCCCGGAGCACACTCGCTAGTCTGGGGGTAACGTGCCGCCACCACCCCAAGAATGGACTGTCTCACGGCCCTGTGTCCTTGGGGTAACACAGGCCTAAAGTCCCATGGGTACTCAACCCAGTACAGGCACTTGGGG
>NW_017729024.1:154551250-154556921 GCF_001723915.1 Gavialis gangeticus | reverse complement strand
TAGAAACCCCTTACCCAGGTAAGTGATGCAAGTCACGTAAGCAGAGGGAGCAGGTTTCCCCCTCCCTCAGGAATGCAGCCAGCTCCAGTTCCCTAAAGAGACAGACTGAGGGTGTGGTCCCCTGTGTGCTGGGCCCACCCTAATTGAATGGTCACAGCACAGAGATTTAAATCACAGTGTCACAGGGCAGAGATTTTTGGGGAGAAACCAAGGTGGCTTTCTGCCACACCCTTCACCAACATTGGCAGTGGCTATGGTGGAGGAGACTGGCTGGTGCTTGGAGTGCTGGCACGGGAAAGTGGATCCCTCTCTAGAGGAATGGTTGAGGACCACCAAGATCTGGAAGATGGTATACCACTCAGCTCTATTAAGGGGGCCGGTGATCCCAATCTCCCTGAGCAAGGCCATCTTGTGGATGGCCTTCTGTTGATCCACCAGCCTTTCCAGCATCATCAAGTATGTAGAGGTCCACTGAGTCTCTATATCCTGCATGATTTTGTACTGCGGGATGTTCAGCTCTGCTTGTTTCTCCCACAGCATCTTGCCTCCCTTGATGCTCCAGTGAAAGTAGCCCACCACCTTCCTGCATCTTGAAATGAGCTGGCCAGTAGTGGTAGTGATGGCACTGTCACCAGCAGCCCTGTCCCCTTCCAAGGCACCCCTGACTATGAGGCGGAACTTGTGTGCCATACAGCAAATGCCAACAAAGTTGGCATCACAGACCATCTTGACCATATTGGCCCCATTGTTGGTATCCATGAATCTGCAGGTGAACTCGCCCTGCCCAACAAGCCACCCTTGAACCATACGGTTCGTATCCACCATGATTTTCCTTGCTGTGTGAGACTCATCCAGCACTTCCGCTTGAAGGAGAGCCCACAGATGGCCTGACTGATTGCACCAGTGCTCTGTGAGGGAGAGGTAGGCAAGTTCTTCACCCCAGCTGCTCCAGATGTCCGAGGTGAAGTGCAAGGCTACCTGCAGACCTGCCTTGGTCAGCTCCTCCCTCAAATACTCCCTGCATGCCTCATACAGGGAAGGCACCACCATCCTCCTAAAGGTAGTGTGTATGGGCACTTGGTGGATGGGGCCATGAGTACCATGAGCTGTCCAAACCCTGGACGCTCAACAAAGGAGAAGGGCTGGCCATCCAGACCAAGCAGCTCCCCAATGCTCTGGGTGACCACACTCAATCTTGCAATGTGCCCTCCTTTGTCTGTGGCTTTTCCCCATTGGTCTAGGGTGGCTTGCGTCTGTTTCGTGGGGACAGGGGCTTTGGAGCGAGAGGGGGACTTCTTTGTGGGCATCTGGCCGAATCTGTTCCAAATCAAATCAGCAACCAAAGCTTCCACCCCTGTAGAGCACCCACTTATTAAAAGCCCACAGAACTAAAGAAAAACCAAAGCAGAAATCTTGTTAGGTTGTTCTGTGCTCATACAACTCTGATAAAATAGCCACTTGACTGGTGTTTTCAAGGTGCAAGAAACTAAAGCTTTTATAATAGCTTCACTCTGATGTCAACAGTCATGCTGAAATAAAACAGGGTTAGATGAAAGCAGAATCAGCTCTGCATGTTGGGTTATTATCAAATTTATCAATAGATTTATACTTCTATTTTCTGGCTGGACATTTTCCTATCATTTATGAATATAGAAAGATTGAGACCTTTGCTTAGCAAGATGATTTACTATTGCTGGTAAGTGCTTTCATCTTGTCAAAGCTGGCTGATACAACTCTTTACTGGGGAGGAATTCTGAATCATGTCATGTCTGGACTTCATCTTACACAGAGCCAAGTGGCTTATATTCCTATTAAATGCATTAATCTTTTATGTATGAAGATCCTAGATAAAATATACATAGAGCAGGAAAAATACCTGATCACATAAGGGCACATCCTACTCTGCCTATTAGGATTCAGGTACTAATATGATCCTAGTCCACTCTGCTGAAGTCCTAAAATATTGTTAATGCAAAGGGTGGGTAAGTCTTCCTCCTCCATGCTTGTTTTCTGTGACTCAGCCTTAAGGCTAAGATGATTGTATGTTAGAAAAACAAATGAATTAATCAGTTTCAAGGACTTGAACATGGTCAAATAAGATTGCATTTGGCTGGTGGAGTAAGACCTAGCTAAAAATGCAGACAGAAACAATCAGATTGTAGTATTTAGCACTGACTCAGGCTAGAAACTCCTGAGGCACAATGAGAGGCACAAACTCCCTAAGCATGCTGCGGTGCTCCAGAGACTGCACCATCCGGGAGCTGATGGAATGTGCTCCTTTTGGTGTGTGGGGAGGAGAGAGAAATTTGACTCCTCTCCAATCCCCTCAGGATGCTGTGCATCCCTGGAAGACAATGATGGGAACACGGCCTGTGTTTTCGGAATTAAATTGTGGGCAGCCATTGTATATATTGCACCAAGGCAGGAGTCATCAATATACAGCTTGTGGGCTGGATCTGGGTGCAGAGCTATTGGATCAGGCTCACAGAGCCAGAGGGCTTTGCCTGTGCCTGCACCCACACTGGCCCTGAGGAATGAGGAGCTGCACTGGGCCAGTTGGAAGCTATCTGTACTGCTGGCACTTCTCCCCACCTTTCCTCCCCACCAGCAACGCAGCTGCAGCACAGGCACAGCTGGAAGCTGCCTGGCCTTGGTGTAGCTCCCCACTGGCTGGAAGCTGCACCCACGCTGCTGCCACTTCCTTTTCCCCCGCACCCTCCTCCCCATGGCTTCAATGTTGGCACAGCTTCTAGCCAGTGGGGAGCTGCACCAGGGATGGGCAGCTTGCAGCTGCACCCATACCACAGGTGGGTAGAGAGGGGTGGGACCAGGGAAAAGTAGAAGCAGTAAGGATGTTCACACACCTCTTCTCTGGTGGGAAGCTATACTAGTAGGCCTGTGCAAAGTGGCTAGTATTTGCTTTGGATTCAGATTTGGCTGATTCGGGGGACAGTGATTAGAATCAGTGTCCTGAGTCAATTCATCCAAATCACCCAGGCCCATCCCTGCCTGCTCTTCCAGCCCAGCAATGGCTTCAAATTGAGTCAGACCTTTTAATTGGTCCCCTAATGTTTTTTGGATTCCGAGATTCAGCCACCGGATCGGGCTGAATCTCCTCCAAATCAAATCACCACCTGAAACTTTGCATAGCCCTATGCGCTAGCACCACAGCTGAGACCAGCGAGAGGATGGAGAGGGAAGTCGGTGGAGGGTATGAGCTATTTTGTGACATACCTGCCAAAAAAGGTTTGCCCCCACTATCTCACAGTATCATGGAGAGCATGGACAACCTGACCAAAGGAAGCATCTCATAAGATCACAGAAGATACAACTGACAATGACAAAGCAAGATTTTACTAGAAAGTAAAGTAGCCTCACTGAGAAGCCTATGCTTTGATTTTGCACCGAGCTGTCAGTGTAGTTTTCCACAGATCTAAAAACTATTTTAAATCTGGAATCCCCCCCACCTTTTTTTTTCCATTTTTTAAAAAAAAGCCACAATGTTTGTGTTTTTTCTCTCACTAACATTTTTTAAAGAGCGAGAATTTTTTAATTACAGAGTAGGAAAAAAAAGACAAAAGAGAAAGGCAAACAAACACCTTTAGTCATCATTCAGCAACAAGAAAAGAAAAATTAATCTGAAATTTCTAATTTTGTTTTTCAAGAGCCATAACACAATTCAAAATGAAAGCAAAAGATATTTTTTGTTTTGAAGTTTCCCACCACATTAAGTAATGACCATAAATGACACTTTTCTGAATGTGTGTTCCCAACAAACCTCATTTTTCAGCAGAAAAATTTTTCAGTCTAGATTTTTTGATCAATTCTACTGCTGAGCAAGTTGTGCCGAATGTCTGAGCTACAAGGGGCACACATAACATATATAAAAATGTCAGTGAGGCTATATCCACAGTAAGAAAAAAAAATCATTTTTACCACATAATATATAGTAAAATTCTAGTGAAGACAAGGCAATTTTTTAATAATAACGTAGTGGCAAACTGAGTTAAAAGCTAACACAAAAACACTGTTACAGATGAAAACTACCAACTGCTTTGTCTTCACTAGAATTTTAAATATTTTTACTAACACATGGTAGAAATCCCACCAATCTTTATTACTAAAGGTAAGTTTTCTCTCTATGCTGGGGCCTTAAACTGTTTTATAGCGTGTTAATGCTGTTCTGAATACCAATGAGGACAAAGCCGAGACAAGGGGTGAGCCTAGACTGTGTACTGACTGCATTCTCTTCAGAGCATGATGGGAACTCCAGCTGTTCACAATACTTCGTAAACGTGTTCCGAATGTGTTGCTGCTGCATTCCCGACATCAACTTCTGCAGCTGCTGAGTCTCCACTGGAGCTTTCTAACAAAGCACTGACCATGCTCAACCCTGCTTAGCTTATGAAACCTGACAAACCTCCTGCCTAAGGTGGTAAAGCTACAGGCCATGGCAGTCTCTCTGATCATAAAATACTTTGTATATAGGACACATCCATTTTTTTTCGTCACCAGAAAACGCAGAACACAGAACGTGAAGGCTCTCCCTTTCACAAAGAGTCAGTGATGCAAGTATATTTTCCCGAATTTACCTTGACAGAGTATTATGTGGAAAATTGAGTGTAGAACATTTAGTGTGGTCAACCATGTGGGTGGGTTCAAAATGGAGCAGTGATGCAAGACCTAATGAAACCAGCGCTAGTGCTTCAAAATCCATGTCAACTAGGACTTGCTCAAAGAAAAGCTACTCGGATATATTTGTCATTCTGTATCCTAATGTCAACAGCAGTGATATGCAATGTGGAGAACAGTGCCAGTGATAGAAGGGAGGATGGATTATACACAGGTTATTGTGATTGCTTATTGACCTTAAAAGGACATTTTGACAAGGTATTTTTTATCAATTTCAAACACAGACCATTCTTTTTCTGCACTACCTCCCCCATCACACTCTTCTGCCTTAACGCTTACTGTCAGTTATTAAAAGGTATGCTTCATTGTAGAGTTAGCCTTGGTTCTTCCTTGGGTATCTTCCTTCCCTGTCTACTTTCCTATCCACCATAAAAAACCCTTCTTACTTCAGTTTGGTGGAGTCTTAAAACAGGGTTAAGTGGTCTGGACAGGGTTATGGCCTAGAGCCCAAATTCACTTTTCACTCAAGCTAGTAACCCACTCATTGTGCAGTAAGGATGAAGACTAAATCACTGAGGCTCTGATAGCTCTCTAATGCCTTTCCACAACTATGGTGTGTCCAAAAAAGCAGAATTATAGAGTATCTCTTCTTAAATAGGATGGGATTCAACACAGACAAGTGCAAGGTGATGCACCTGGGGAGGAAAAACCAGCACCATACCTACAGGTTAGGGAACTCCCCTCTTGTCAGCACGGAGGCGGAAAAGGATCTTGGAGTCATCATTGACTCCAAGATGAACATGGGCCGGCAGTGTGGGGAGGCAGTTAGGAAGGCCAACCGTACGTTGTCATGCATCCACAGATGCATCTCAAGCAGGTCCAAGGAGGTGATACTCCGCCTCTATGCGGCACTGGTCAGGCCGCAGTTGGAGTACTGCGTCCAGTTCTGGGCACCACACTTCAGGAGGGATGTGGACAACATGGAGAGGGTCCAGAGGAGGGCCACTCGCATGATCAGGGGACAGCAGGGCAGGCCCTA
>NW_017729024.1:154540748-154546250 GCF_001723915.1 Gavialis gangeticus | reverse complement strand
TTCAGCCTCCAAAAGAGAAGGCTGAGGGGGATCTTGTGGCCTGTTATAAACTTGTCGGGGGGATCAGCAGGCATTGGGGGAGTCACTGTTCCCCCGAGCACCGCCAGGAGTGACCAGGAATAACGGTCACAACCTGGCAGAGGGTAGGTTTAGGTTAGATATCCGGAGGTGCTACTTCACGGTCAGGGCGGCTAGGGTCTGGAACCAACTTCCAAGAGAAGTGGTGCTGGCTCCTACCCTGGGGGGTTTTAAGAAAAGGTTAGATGAACACCTTGCTGGGGTCATTTGACCCCAGTACTCTTTCCTGCCATGGCAGGGGGTCGGACTAGATGATCTGCTCAGGTCCCTTCCGACCCTAGAAACTATGAAACTATGAAATTATTAAGACAGTACAAAGACCCAGAGGACATGTCCCCAACAGGCCTAGCACCACTCAAGGGAGAGCACAACACTTGTCCTCAAAGTAACTGAGGCCTGGTTCTTTATCATAACCAGACAATATTAACTGAGTGCTGATTGTCTGTGCTAATCTGAAGTAAAGACATACTCAATATGACTGGAAAGCACAGATTCTATATAGACAAAAGAGCAATGTTTTCCTCTCAAGGAGAATTCTGATGGAGTCCACTGGGATTTTTCCTAGGGATTCTAGGAGCAGGGCGGCCCCTCTGAACATGACCTAATGCCTCATTAGGTGATGGTGACACACAACTAGGCACCAATCACATACCTCTGGGCTATAGGAAATTCCCTTGTAAGGTCCTCATTTTTTCTAATGCTAAGGGTCACAGCAGCAGAAGTGAAATAGAGGCCAGGTGAAGAAAGGAACAATGTCTACAAAGCATCTTTCAGGTAGATGCTGAGAATGAGAAATAAGGAGTCCGCTGGAGATCATTAGAGGAAGGGCTACTTATCCATACTCAAACCAGTCTAGCATCCTGGAACGTAACTGAGATAGAAGCAAAATACTCCTATTATTATTTACTCCTTCTGAAGATTATGTTCCCTCACCAATAAAGTGCACCAGCTAACTGGAAAACAGTTTATTTGGAAAACTTCTGTCTGTCACATCACTCAGCTAAATGTCTACTGCACGGTTTCATAGGCAGCTGCCCAGTTTCCTCTGAAGCAAATACTATAATTATGCTAAATTACTTAATTAAATAAATAAAAGATGGTTTTGTCAGTTAATACCGTGAAATAAATTAGTTTTACTAGCTACCTGCAGGCAATTTGAAAGTATCTAAATCTTACCTATATTTGATTCCTTTGCCATTGAAAATGAAGCAAAGCATATTTTTATCCTACTTGATAAAACTGTCTGGTTTAAATTCCTTTGCTTTCTGCCACAAAGAAGAGTTAGGAAAGCATCAACCCATAATGTTATACACCAATGCAAGGAAGAAAAGAACAAAGAAATAAGCACAAATGCGTTCAAGCATACAGTACCACGTAGAGCTGTTTGCTACAGTTCCTTGTTTGGCAAAGGAACAATAATACAGCATTTAAAGGCATATGCAAATATAATAGTTCACCTTGGTAATTTGGCAATTAAAAGAACAGCCAAACTCACAGTGGAAAAATAACAACAACAATTCCCAACCCTGCCAGCTCAATCCTCTCTTCAGAAAATGCCTGAGTTTCCCAGAAGGTCTAACACTAGCTCTGTTGGACTAGAGGGAAAAATGAAATGTAGACTTGTGTCTTGTCTCCAACTTAGGGACCATGAGCACTAACTTTCCTGCTGATTTCAACTGATGGGGCAAAGCACTTAGGCAATCTCCAAGATCCTCAGCACTTCTAAGGGCTTTTTTAGAACTGTCATTTTGATGTGCACTGGGAGCACATGCAGGGAAACACCAGTAAGAAAAACATAATCAAGTGGCAACCATAACCAGGAGGGTGAATAATGGATATTTGGGTTCCATGACTGAACCAAGACAAATTTTTTAATTTTTTCAACAAAAATGAAAATACCAAAAGTATTTGATCTTTGGGTCCACTCAAATGCTTTGTTCGTGGATTCATAGATTGTTAGGGGACAGAAGGGACTTTGCAAGATCATCGGGTCCAGCCCTCCTGCACTAGGCAGAGAAGACAACTGGGGTCAGGTGACCCCAGCGAGGTGACCGTCCAGTCTCCTCTTGAAGATTTCCAGGGTAGGTGATTATACCACTTTTGGAGGGAGTTTATTCCACAGTCTGGACACCCGAACCGTGAAGAAGTTTTTCCTAGCGTTAAGTCTAAAAGGGTCTTCCAGGAGTTTCTAGCCATTACTCCTGGTTTTCCCCAAGGGTAGCCTGGTGAACAGTTGTTCGCCAAGCCCTTGATGTATTCCCCTGATGTATCAGTAAGCTGCTACCAAATCCCCTCTTATTCAACCCAAATAAAACACATTTCATTTCATTTTTGCTTAACACTTTTAAAACCACCATTTTCCTCTTTAAATTTAAGTAGTTTATGTAGCAAAAAATGTCATTTCAAAATTAAATGTCAGAGGGCATGTCTACATGTGCATTTACTACTCAATAACCTTGCAGCAAACGACTTTTATGCCAGTGTCTACACATGCAGGCGTTATAGCGCAGTAACACTGTGTGTGGACTGACTTGGGACTAAAGTTAGTCCCAAGTCAGTCCACACAAACAGGATTACTGCACAGTAAAGTGTCTACATGTGTCTTACTGCATAGTAATTACTTGGGTGTAAATTTGCTACCTGCATTATTTGCTACCTGCAAATTTACACCAAAGTCGACATAAGTCGCCACAGTTACTGAGCAGTATGGGTGCACGTGTAGAAAGTAGCATTTTTAAAATGCCGAAATGAAAGATTTTAGCTTTTCCAAAATGAAGCAGGTGATGCTTGAAGCAAAATACATTTCTTGACATTTTTATATGTTTTCTTCTCTACCACCTGATGTATTAACTGGTAGTGGGGTGGAAAAAAGATTTTTAAAATACGTAGTAGACAATATAGAATGGACAGTGATGCTTCAGAGGAGCTAAAAATAATTAAAATTGAAACCTCTTTGGAGCAAAACTGAGATATCTCTCTAACTGCCATAGCACAGAGGTCATCACCTGCTCTTCCAAAGTGTGCTGACACTGTCAGCAAGCAGTGTTAGAGCACAGATACCCACTGGCTGAAGGAAGAAGCTTTGAACACAGACTTGAAAAAGTCAGCCACACCACCCTAAAGACAAATGACCATTTTCTGGGCAATCAACATCAGGAAGATAGTATAGACACTTATGATCACAGCTGCTTAGTTATGTGAGCATGCTTGTTGCTCTGTCTTAGCTGTGAGCAGCACTGGGGCCCTGTGGAGAATTTTATTAGGCAGAAATTACATTAATTAAACCTTGCGGCCAGAAAGACATGCACTCCTTTTCGAGAGTCACTACAAAATGAGGGAAAGTGCTGCCTGTGCTGGAAAATACAGTTTCAAGATCCAGTCAATATGTGGCTCTCATCAGAAACAGCACGATAGAAAAATAATGTAAAAGGTATCTCATATAGCTTGCTACTTCCAGGGGGTTCTCACACCATGCGGCACAGTGGAAAAGAGCCCCTCTCTCTCTCTTGTCAAATTACACTCGTCAATTGGACTTATATCTTCTCTGATCTAAAGAGGCCAGGCAGCAATTCCACCCAACCACCACTGCATGGCAAATAAAAATCTATCAGAAGCCATGGAGCAAGAGAGTACCATTATGTACTAAATATATTCCCATCTGCTGTTTCAATGTATACAGTAGGCAATTTAGGTGATGAGTGGTTTTAAGGTCACTAAATTTCAAGTTCCTCAGTCATCATAAGCCATAATCATCCATCACTCCCAATTGATTTCTGTCCTCATTCACCTCTAGAGCAGGAGAGTTAAACAAACAGCTGGAACTGTCTTGCATGATGAGTTTATGAGGTTCATGTGGTACACTCAGTACCTTCAAAATATAATCTTTCATTTCAAATAAAAAAGTGACTAGCTCTTGTTGCGGCTGCAAGAACTTTCCAAAGGTGACCTTGTGAAAGTGATGCAGTGATACCTGCCTCAGTGTGCAGATAGCCTGAAACTGTCTCAGAGACACAAATCCCCTATTAATCTTATTGAACCATCAGCCTTAAAAAGCTCAGTGATGACACTTTGGTATTAATATGAACAATTCAGCATTTATTGACTCACTGATCAAACTCACTGATCAACTTAGTGGAATGGGAGTTTGAGCAAAGTCCACAGATAGGAAATTGGGAGTTGCTACAGTGAACAAATACAAAGAAAGGAACTAGAAGTGTGGGTGGGTGGGAGAGGACCGAGGGGAGGGAAGACAGCAGTGGGACAAAAGAATAACAGCCTCCCAGTGTTTGGTAAATATGACAATAAAGATGTGAACAAGTAACTAAATGCTCCTTTGCTACACAAAGACCATGTTTTGTGGATAACTGTTCAGATCTTTAACCTTCTAGGGCCAACTTTTTGTGTATTCTGGGAAATTGTGACAGACCAATTCATATTCTCTGTCTGAGCTTAAGGATGCTGCATTTGCTATCCAAAACATGGGCATTTTTGCCTTTTACTCTTCTTTCTGTAGTTTTCAACCTGCTCATATGAAGTCTCTGTTATTTGCCAAGGAGAGAGAGAGAGAGAGAGACTTGGGCACATTCCTGGCCTAGGGTCTGGTCAAGTATAAGTGTCACCCTACAAGGTCTTACTCATCCCTCTACCTCAAATTCCCTGGGCCCTTTCCGATCTTGGTCTTCCAGCGTTATTAGTTTGTTTCTACCATTCCTGGAGTCTTGCCTTCCTCTACTACAGAAGCATTTCTATTATTTCCAGATCATCAACATAGCTTTTGCCTGGGAAGGCTCTTCCTTCACTGGGTCCTTTCCAGTTCTGGTCTGGATATCAGAGAGTTTCTTTTATTCCAGTCCCCAGGCTGGACTTACTTTTCTGTCCTGGCTCCCAGTCATTCTAGACCCAGAGAAGGTAGAGATAGAAGTGATAAGCAGCCTAAGTTTTAGGAAGAATGCTATCTGAGCTTTACTGGAGGTCCAAGTCCTTTGTTGCCATGTGGGGTGCATCCAGGTGAGCCTGCACGTGCCTCTTGCAGCGTCTCAAACCCCTTTGAGACGCTGCAAGAGGCATGTGCAGGAATGAGAAAAATTAGACCCCTGGATATCCAGCGGTCAAAAAAAGCCACAGAGAAAAAAGTGGGGCAACCGAAGGCTGGGTCCTCCATAGGGATGCTTTGGCTGCCAGTGTCTCTATGGTTAACCCTCGCGTTGGTGCTGAAGCATGCCAGGAACTGGACCCAGCAGCCAGGAGCTGGACCCAGGCTCCACTGCTGGTAAGTAAAGAGTTGGGGAGCTGGAGGAGAGGGGAGAGGATCATGAGGGGGACCCCTGCCAGCCCCATCTGCTTCTCCAGCCCCCACAATCATTTCCCTGCCTGGCCCCAACCCCCACCTTATCCCTGAACCCCCCCCACCCCCGATCCCTTCCC
>NW_017729024.1:154540219-154540429 GCF_001723915.1 Gavialis gangeticus | reverse complement strand
CCACCAGCCTCCCCCATCCCTTCCCTGCCTGCCCCCCACCCTCTGATCCCTGCCCTGTCCACCCCAGCATTGTGGGGGGGGAAACAACCCCCCCCCGGCACTTACTGACAGTTCTAGCTGCCCCTACTGCCAGACTGCCGCAGTGGATAAAAGGTGCAGGGAACTCTCAGGGCTGCTTCAGCAGTCCAGTTGGCACAAGGGGTAGTGTCC
>NW_017729024.1:154538846-154539211 GCF_001723915.1 Gavialis gangeticus | reverse complement strand
GCCTCTTGCAGCGTCTCAAACCCCTTTGAGACGCTGCAAGAGGCATGTGCAGGAATGAGAAAAATTAGACCCCTGGATATCCAGCGGTCAAAAAAAGCCACAGAGAAAAAAGTGGGGCAACCGAAGGCTGGGTCCTCCATAGGGATGCTTTGGCTGCCAGTGTCTCTATGGTTAACCCTCGCGTTGGTGCTGAAGCATGCCAGGAACTGGACCCAGCAGCCAGGAGCTGGACCCAGGCTCCACTGCTGGTAAGTAAAGAGTTGGGGAGCTGGAGGAGAGGGGAGAGGATCATGAGGGGGCCCCCTGCCAGCCCCATCTGCTTCTCCAGCCCCCACAATCATTTCCCTGCCTGGCCCCAACCCCCA
>NW_017729024.1:154535502-154538836 GCF_001723915.1 Gavialis gangeticus | reverse complement strand
CCAGGGCAGCTTTTTGTACTGATGGGGCCAGGACAGGGCAGCTTTTTATACTGCTGGGGACAGCACATGTCCTGAATAAAGTCCTAAATTTATATTCTGGCTTATAAATATGGGTTTCTGGCCTTCTTCTCTGGATGACTTAATACCCCTATTCTAGAGGGTGATTGCAGAAACCAAACTAAGTAGCAGCCCTGCATTAACTTTGTCAAAAACTCCAGAGAGAAACTATATATATATATATAGTAGTGTTTTATTCTGAGCAAAGAAAAATGTGGATTTGGGGTTATTTTTTAAATTAAAAAATTGGGGATTTTTTTAAATCAGAGAAAACCAGGATTCTTGCATATCACCATGGCTGCTAACTGCTTGGGACCAATTAGTCAGCTTCATTTCTTAATGTCATTTTATGATATAATATATTCTAGATGACAGTTGCTTAGTTACTAAAACTCTCATATCTACAATGGCAGCATTAAAATCTTGCTAAAGGTCAAATCACACTAAATGATCTTTCAATGTCTTTAAATGAATCTTTTTATTATTTGTCTTAGCATTTGAAATAAACATTGAAAGACAATTCGCTGTAATTGCTTGTATGTCTGTTAGAGCTACGGTGTAATACAGCATACTATATACAATGCTATCATTATAATTGTAGAAGCATTTCCATTATACACTTCTATTATAATAGTTTATATCTTGCTCATAAAAATTCCTTCCAGCTGAAAATGGAATAATGAAGCTTTTGCCTTGGAGTGAATTTATGAAGAAAAATTCAATAAAATTGGGTTAGCCACTTCCAGGATTTAGGAGTGAAAGAAATCTCTTTATGGTTCATGCTCAGATAAAAACAGTATTTTTTTCACTCCTATTATGACCTTCATCCAAGAATCTCCCAGCACCCCAGACATTAATGGTTTTAGCCACACAATAGTCTGCTGAAGTAAGCATTATTGCCTCCCATTTATTGGAACAATACATGGCAGAAATGGTGGCTAAAGGCTTTACTGATTACTGTGTATGTGAGGCTCCTACATAGTGATGTAACACTGGACTTTCTCCATGCTGCGTTCTCTATTTACCGATTCACATTTTGCATCCAGGGACAGACATTACACATAAACCGGTTTAAGTGATCAGAAACTGGTTTAAACCTGTAACAGAACAGACATTCAGTGTACATAAACCAGTTTCAAAATGGCTGAAACTGGTTTGAGATAAACCTCGTTGAATGTAGTCAGACTTAATTGATTTCAGTCAAACTGGTTTATGCAATGTCTGTCCCAGACCTCTTCCTGGTTTAAGTTAAACCAGAGTCCCCTGACATCCCAGCATGCTCTCTGGGCTGGGCTCTCTGCTCCAGCGAAGCAGGGTTGGGCTCATCCCTCTGCTCCCAGTCACAGTAGGCTGGGAGTAGGGACAGGCAAGGGCCAAGGCCTGGCCAGATGCTGGCCCCAGAAGGGGGCAGGGAAGAAGTTTGTTCCCACCCTCCCTACCCTGTCCCACCAGCACAGACCTCCACTTTTCTATGCTGGCTGCTCCAGTGGCAGGGGCATGGCCAGCCCCAGAAGTAGCCTTGGCTGAACTGGCCAGGGAGGGGTTTAACTCTCTCCTCCCTGCCCCACCAGCAGGGACCTGAGTTGGTTTGCCAGGCCCTCCCCCATCACTGCTGCAGTGACATGGCTGGGTGTGCCCAGATGCTCCCTGGCCTGGCCCCTGAGGCAGAGGGAGTGGGGAGAATGGTTATTCCCCACTTACCTCCACTGCCCCTGGGGGACTGCAGCCAGGGGCTGCCCGCCCTGATTGCTATCACCACTGCTCACTCACTGCTTGGGACAAGCAACCGAATAAGCCATCTCCTGACCCCTCCAAGGAACACCAGAGAGAGGGGGGAATAACCTCCCTTCCTGCCCCTCACCTAAGGGGTCCTCTGAGCTGGCTTCACAAGGCTGCAGCAGTGGCAATCCAGGCATAACAAGCCAGGCTGGCAGCCAGAGTGTGGCACTGGCCGGCCAGGCTCTGGTTTTAGGTGGTGCATGCTGGAGACAAGTGTGCTGACCTGCTTTTTTTCAGTGCCTTTTTTTTTAGATACTGGGATTTCCTAATAGCTAATTTTTGCTCTGTGCTGCAAATATGCAGTGCAGAGAGCTTTTTGATGTATGCCACATGTGTTTTGCGGTGCCTCAAAAGCTTCTGAGGTGCAAAAGCCTCAAAGTGCACGTTCCCACTCATCTGGACACACCCTTAGAGACTAGTTCAGGAAGCATGAGCTTCTACAGGCAACACCTTATTTTGTCAGATGCTACAAATGGACTTGTAGAAAGGGTTTAAAATAGAGAGGAATTTAAAGACAAAGGAAAGGAACAGGGGACACTGCTGAAAGATATAAAAGACTGGGTGAAAAGGTCAGTAGGCATCACATTAAGGAACACAGGAATAAATAGCTGGAATTAAAACCTACTCCAGATAATGGGATGAGAATCCAGAGTCTCTTCTGAGACTATGTTTAACACAATACAGTCTGTGGGAGATCTTTTGTGCTGCAATTTTGCACTGAAGGTGGTTTTTAATGTTTTTTGTTTAGACACAACTATTGTGAAGTTAAAGTGTTTTGATACAGCCTTTTGTGTGTGTTTCTAGAACTGATGTCAATTTAATGCCTGTTCATTCTTTCATGTAGGGATTGAGCCATCTGGTCAATGCAGACAGCAGAGGAGCACTCTATGCAGGTGGTGGCATACATAACACTAGTAGAGGAGGAGGTGGATGAACCCTGGATGTTACATTTTGTGTGTCCTGGTCCAGTGATGATGTGACCTGTATTGATGAGGGGGCACAGCTGGCACCTGGGTCCAAAGCAAGGCTTGGTGAGAATTAGAGTTAGGTAGTCTGCTGCTGAAGAGAGATCATTTGAGATCGGTGAATTGTCTGTAAACTGGAACAGACTCATTCCTCAAGGCTACCTTAAGATGGCTGTAATTTTCTAGGAGGGACTAGAGGTAGTTAGTTAATATTTTGTCCAAGGTGGGGGCTGTAGGTGATGACCAGATGACTTCTGTTGTCCTTGTTTCAGAGTAGTATCTCACGCTACATATACATGTGCAGCAAGGCTGCTCTGACATGCTGTAATCATAGCTCATTGGAGCGTGGTAATTACAGTGCTCCAGCAGACTCCAGTATCTCATGTAGGGGAAGAGGGAGGACCCGGGTAACTATAGGCCCGTCAGTCTTACCTCAATCCTGGGGAAACTCTTTGAGAAGATCATCAAGGAGCACATTTGTGAGGGGCCGGCATCAGAAATGATGCTCAGGGGCAATCAGCATGGATTTATTA
>NW_017729024.1:154533656-154534600 GCF_001723915.1 Gavialis gangeticus | reverse complement strand
AGGTCCCTTCCGACCCTTAATCTATGAATCTATGAATCATGAATCTATGAATCTATGTATCAGCATCCCCATGCCAAAAAATGGTAGCAGGAACACTTTAACTAAAACCTGACAAGCTTTAGTTAAGCACCCTGCCACCATTTTTCAGCATGGGGATGCTGATACATGAGACACTCCGGGCACTTTAATGTGAGTGGCTCTCGGAGCTGCTCTAATTAAAGTGCCCCCCCTCCCCCCACTCCCAGAACATACGTATAAACGCCCTAAGGTGCCATCCTGCCCTACCTTGTGTCTGTACATCTGTTCCTGAACTAGCTGAATAATTTGCTGTGGGTGAGCACCAATGTGCCAGTGAGAGATCTGGAAGTCATCCTCTGACCTTTTATTAATGGTTTGTTTGAGCCAGTGTTGGATTCCTTTCATACTGAAGGATGCTATTATCAGCTATACAAGTAATCCACCTGGAGAATAAATATTAGTGCTTATCATTTACAGCTCTTCCGTCATGGATACACCACATTCAGTCGGTTAAAACTAAGGCAGCCCAGTCAGCAGTGGCTATAAGAAATGTTATGAGACCACAGCGGGACGATCTGTCCAAGCTCCCATATTAGCATATAAAGCCAAAGTTGTGTCTCAGATCCTATATGGTGCTGAAGTATGGGGCTATGCCAGCAGTAATGACGTAGACATACCTCAGAATAAGTTTCTCAGGGCTTTTCTGGGTCTTCTTCCTTCAACTCCTGCATCATTCTTGAGATTCAAGACGGGATTAGATTCTATTTTGACTAATATTATTATTCGAATGGCAGGATTCTAGTTTAAAATCCAGCCTCTTGTACCGTCTCACTTGCTCAAATTGTGCTATATAGAAGACATCAATAATCTTTCCATTCTCCCTGGCTAGCTTTTCTCTCCTGCACTTTTTCATTTTCTGGGGTGGG
>NW_017729024.1:154527475-154533457 GCF_001723915.1 Gavialis gangeticus | reverse complement strand
ACAGCTGTTTTGGCTGGATGTAGACTTTCTATTCCAAGGGCTAAAAGATGTTGCCCACCCTGTCTAGGAGTTTTGGAAGATACTATTCATTATGCTTTAGAATGTCCTCTATATAATGACATAAGGAGAAAGTAGTTATCACCGTTCTTGCAGAAATTGACCTACTTCTCAAATTGAGAGAAATTAATATGGCTCTTCTAGCAAATCGATCCATATTTAGTAAACCATCTTGCAATTTTTGCTTACAAGGCTGAAGCAATCAGCGCTAAACATGCTTTACTGTTGATATGACCGATAAACTTTATCACTATATTTGTTTTTTACTGTGTTAATTGTGGACCTATGCAACATTTTTATGGCTTCATGATCAGATTTATCAACAAATTTGTACTCAATGTTAATTCTAGGAGTAGGAATAATGCTTTTAGAATTGTTGGCCTTATTTTATTATTATATTTGCATTTCCATTATTTTTGTTCAAATTTATATTATGGTTTTATGTCTTTTATTTTGTTTTCGGGAGCATGGCTTTCAGCTACAATCCTTAATAAACTGAATTGCATTAGTGCTTATCTTGTATTCCACAACTGAAAAGAAGTAGGGCCAAACAGTCAATGAACTGTCTCTCACAGCAAACATACAAATCAGCTGGGCGCACCCAGACTGGTGTGCTGATAAATGCATTGATCTTTGAGGTCAGGGCTTGTTGGCATCTATTAGTTGTACGATTTCCATAGTTATCTAGTAACATCAGGCAGATCAAAGAAAGCACAACTGATTTAATGAGCCATTTGCAATTTTGCTGTAGCAACCACATGTATTGAGGCATGTATGATCTAATCTTTGAAATGAATGTGTGCTACCACCAGGGTAAAACCAAGATGAACACAAAGTTATTTTTCATAATGAAAAGGATTTACCCCTTATTCCTAGCTCCTGTGGTGACAAGTGCTCAGATATTATGGTGATGAAATGATTTATATATCTATATAGAAGATAGCTAAGAGAACAAAATGGTTGCAAAATAAGTATTTCTGCACCTTTTATGCCTGCATAAATCATGTATATACCGGATTTTAAAAAATCCTTAGATATTAACTCTTTGACTATTGATCACTACAATAATTTCCCTTTGGCACTATAACCAATTGGTTTTTCCTATATATTTAGATACCTAACATAGCTTTTCCTAAACAAGGCTTAACAAAATCTTATTCTTATATTGCAGTGCATTGATTAGTACTGCCCCAAGTTTATGGTGTATAACCATACAGAGTATAACAAACAAGCTTGCAAGGGGGAAAACTATATTGAAATACTTGTATGCTCAGATGCTATAGTGATGAACACCACAGGCATGCCTACCAATTATAAGTTGTCATGTAATTTGTAGGATTTCTATTAGGGTTTGTGCTACAGCAATTCCTAGTTTCTTTGACTGAAATCCAAGCCCTGTTGTGTGAGGCAACATACACATCTTTGGGGAGAAATGGCTGTCAGTCATGAAGAACTAAATAGTTGTTGCCAACAAAAGAAAGGAAATGTTAAGGATTGGGTCCCTAGCATTGTTTTTAAAACTACATATACCAGAATACTGAACCACAGTTCTGGTTACAAATAAAATCGACAAGTGCCAGCCATTGAAGTCAATAAAATGAGTGGAGAGAGGTAGTCTGTGTGTGTAACACAGGTTTTTACGCTGCTTCTTGGCAGGGTAAATTAACTTACATGGAGTGCCATGCTGCAGCACTTAGACAACTTTCAGTACTGAGCTAGCGCATTTAAAGCTAGCCTAGGTATGCTGACAACTCCACTGTGGTCTTCAAGGAAGACACAGACTCCAGGTGGAAAGGTGGAAGTGTAGAATGCCAATGTGATCAGTCAATTTGGTCAAACGTTGGTACCATTTGTTGCAAACAAACTTTAAAAAAGCTCAAGTGTGGTAATGTCTGGATTACAAGCACTGTAAGGTTGCACAGCCTGCATCTCAAAGCCTCAAAAATGTCTTAGAGTGGCAGAAGGCAGGACAAAGTTTCACCTTAGAGACTAACTGGTTCAGAGGCATGAGCTTTAGTAAGCAACAGCCTACTGTTAGATGCTACAAATAGACTAGGATGAGAAATAGTGACATCTATAGTCACCTCCTATAGGTAATGGGATACCTCTATATCCACCTCCCTCCAAACTAGGTCTGATCCACAGCCACCACAGATGGCACCTCTGACTCGATTATCTATTTTTGTTATTTATTATGGTTCAGTTTTAATTTCAAAAGGTTCTTAAGGATGTGTCTTTGCTTTGATTGCTAAGGGGGAAGATTACAGTTCTAGTATGGTAGGCAAGAATGTAATCGTGTGTGCTACAGGGTGCATTACCCTTAGAGAATAATTTGTAAGTAAAGTGTTGCCTCACAGAAACAACTGGTTGGAGTTGTGCCTTATTTTTCTTTTCTTCCGGTGCAGTAGAACTACTTCAACATTTTTAGGTCCTTTAGGGGACATACCGTATTCTACCCTACGTTTTTCAACCTCAGAGATAGCAAGGATGAGAACAGCATGCTTTTCTCCAATGTCATTTACCAGAGATAAAATTGGCAATTTCACTGAAAGTAAAAAAAAAAAAAAACCCAAAAATTTGATGCGAAGCAAAACCTTTCTGAAAAGTGCAAAGCTGCTTCACAACCTTTTTTCAGCTATTCTAAAGGAAGTTGCCTCACTATCAAGTTAATTCAATAAGCAGAGGGAATGTAATTCATTTGGCGTGTACTGTTTGCTAATCAAAGACTATTTCTTGGCATGTAAATTTTGCATGACAGAATGTTAAGCATGAAAGCATATTGTTACTGTTCAAATTTTCTCATCACATCCAAGAAAAAATAATGTGCAATCATGTGAACAAACCATGTCATTTAACCATTGATGGCAAATGTTGCTGTATAAAATTCCAAACCACTGAATTTAAAACAGGAAGGAGATTATAAAAAATGGCTTTCTTCCATTTCTGTGTGGCACAGAGGAGCAAAAGGACTGGTGATGTTATAGTTTCTCTTTCTTTGAGTTTATTATCCCAGAGGGAGTTGTGTGTGGTAGCAACAGAAAAGCCCTTAAAGCAAACGCTATCAGTAAAAAGCAGACCTGGTATATCTGCTACTGAACTATATATCTTAGGAGGGTCTAAGATGATTTTCCTTTTATCTAGGTTGCCATGGTCCTCCTGTGTTGTACATCTCCTATAATGCCAGAGGGGAGGAAAAGAACAAAACCATTTATCATCCCAAAAAGGACTGCTCAGATGCACTTTATAGCTTCTTCTATACTAAGGACTGCTGTATTGCAGTTTGAACAGGCAAAGCCACACCAGGGCAATAGATGTGGCTGGCACTGCATTGGAGGTAAGGTCTATTGGAAGCAGAGTGGGAAGGGGAGTAGTAGTTTACCGAATAGCCTCTTTTCTTTTTATTGCAAGGTCTCAGGAGTGTGGAAGATGTACTAAGGCAGCATCCAGACTGCTATGGCAATGCCCATGTCCAATACAGCACTTTGCAGTGTGCCCACATGTTGCCTGTTGCCTAAGCTTCAAGGTATATTTTGCAAATGAATCCCTAAGGGATCAAAATAGAAATAAAAAATGGACCTTATAAAGTTTTACCCTCCTTAAATAATAATAAGGTTGCATAATATTTTGGGGGATGGAGATGAGAAAGAGGCAAATCCAGAGGAGGGATCTGGCCAAAAAGATAGCAGAAACAGGGACTGTGCACAATCATGAATGGTTGAGCACTGTCACTGCTTTTGAGACTCCAGGCAGGTAAGAGGTAAATGACTTGACAGACCATAAAGGTGTCACTGATAGACAGGAGCAATTGGAATGCACTAGGACAACATACTACACTTTTAAGATATGTTCCCACATGCAGGGGTGTGTGCTTGCAGAGGCAAAAATAGTAGTGGCACAAATTTGTACCACCATTTTTTGCTGCTGCACAAACCCTTACATGTGCATTTTGGTGCAGGGCAAACTGCCTCACTTTTGGCAAACTGCCCTTTTCCTGCTTCTCCCAGTTCCTGGCATCCTGGAGGAGCCAGAGTGGAACTAAAGGTGGAAAGACACTGGTCAGCAGCCAGAGCATCTCTCTGGAGAAGCAAGCCTCCATGTCAGCCAACGCATGCTCCTGTGGCCTAAGTCACACTACTTTTTTCACAGCTTTTTTTTCCCACCCAGATTTTGCTGAGCTGCAAATTTGCAGCACAGGGTATGTTTTAATATGCTGGGCAAGTGGTTTGCAGTGCCAGAAACTGCACATGCCTACTGAATGAATTTAGTATTCATTGGAAAAATTCCTCCCAGTTCTTGTTTGATCCTGCTAGCAAAACCAAAGTGCCCCAGCACTAAAAGCTTTCAAGGTTAAACTACTAATCAGGCATGCTACAACTTATCCAAGTACCCAGTGCGTGTGTGCATGTGCATGTGTGTAAACATGTTCACACTATATATAGTACTTGTTAATTTATATATATAACAAGTGAATGTAAAATCAATCAGGATACCACCATACCATAAAATGAACTAGACAGCCATTCACAAAAGGTGGAATAAAGAAGAATAAGGATTTACCAGTTAATAATTATATGTCTAATTAGATCAGGATAATGAACATTGCCTATATGGGCCAATGCACTGACATTAAGGATTATGTGCTTATAAATGAGTAAAAATCTGCATGCACTGGTGATGGGAAGGATTCTATACATAGTAATGTTTTTTGTTTCCTTGTATTGCTCATCTATCTATTTTTGAACAGAATCACAGTCATATGAGCAGCAGCTTTGGAATATATTTTATATTCACTTTCAAAGCAGTTATCACAGTAAATTCAGTGCAATTTACTCAGTATATCTCAAATGTACTCCCAAAGGATATATCCAACTGCACTCTATCTTAGCATTAACTAATGAAATTTCATCACCACATACTATTCCTGGCAGGTAATATGTCACAGGCCTGGGAACATCTTGAAATTCCATTTCTTTTTCAGCTGTTGTAAGAGTAATTGAACAAGGGGGGAGAATAAATCTTTTAGACCAAATTTCGTTCCTCAATTGTGGATTCTGTGAAAATCTCCATCATAACTTAGAGATGGTCATCATATAGTTCTGCCCAAGAATCTGCTCATATTTCATATAAGTTCATTAGTAATGGACTCAGGTTTCAAATACAAATTTGCTGCTTGGAGCCCAGAGGTTCAGATTATTCAAATCTCAGCCAAACATTACATCATGAATCCACTTGTGACTCCCCCCCCCCCCCCCACAGTTGTTCTAAAACTCTTGTATGCAGAGGAAAAGGGGGATTCTTGTGCTTTTCAAAATATAGATATCACAATTTTTAAAAAATTCTTGTAATTGCAAGGGAGAAAGAAAGCTTGGGAGCCACTGGCAGCTTGTCAGTTATGTTATTTTAAAATTTAAAAAAAACTTAAATTTTTTTCAGAAAAAGCTAACACCTAAAATAAATTAGATGATTGCTCAACTCTAATAACCAAATAACAAGCTTCAGCAAAGAAAGGAGGGTACTATCCAGACATTCAGCAAGAGATGATCCCTGTGCGGGGAGCCTGTAAACCCACTGATCCATAGAGCAATGACAATGCATTAAGTTAGCCCAAGAGGCAAGAATTTTTAGCAGTACCTTCTACTGGACTAACTGGATAGCTGTGAGAGCTGTTGAACAAGCTTTTGGGTATTCAATGGCCTTCCTCAGGGCCTTAAGCTGTCCAAGCTTTTCTGCAGTCATTTTCAACTGATGTAAACTTTTGGCTACTTTATCCTCTTGTCTAAAGTTTGTGTTACCCCTTCCCCCAGTCAGCTGTGGTCCTAGAAAGCTGTCATAAAAACAACTGAGATCTTTTCAAGAATGAGGCAGGATTTGGGCTAAAGGAAGGAGGATGTTTCATAGTTTCATAGTTTCTAGGGTTGGAAGGGA
>NW_017729024.1:154523517-154527464 GCF_001723915.1 Gavialis gangeticus | reverse complement strand
ATCCACTACCACCCTCTGGGTGCGACTCTCTAACCAGCTGTAGGGAGAAGTAATGTCACATTGCTATGCCATTCACTGTATCCAGGCAGATTTACATGTTTCCAGAGACTACAGAACTTTAACAAGCCACTATGCCCTACTGTAACATTTTTAAAAATCTGTGACATTTATTAGAAAAGATCCTGCATCTTAGTAGTAACACAATGGGAAATCTGAAATTTGGTGGGGATATATCACACAAGAGATATGCCTTTAAGTCATTTCTGAGCACTGACTGTAGTATGTCAGAGTTAGACGGGTTCAAATAATACACTTTTTGTATGGATACTGATGCTTGTAATACAAGAGTTAATAGCCCATTGACATTACAATCACTCTGCACAACAATGACAACTCTCCAGAAGAAGTCTTGCCTCCTTCTATGATGAGTGTGGGATTTGGGAGGAAGTGGGGTAGGGGAGGAGGAAGAGGCACACTTAATATAGTACATGCAAATAAACAGAGGATTCTTATGTCCTATCATAGAGTGTGTGAAAGCAAGGAGATTTGGCATCATCTGACTAAGTACAATAACCATTTCTCCAGTAGCTGAAACCAATGCTTGCATAGAAACCTGTCCTCTGGCTGAATTATTGCAGAGACTTGCTCATTTCTAAAAGCTATATTTTTCTGAATAAAAATTAGAGTGTTACAGGGTAAAATAAATTAACAATATTTAAAAAAAGCCAAGACATCGTTTAAGCTTTAATACTGAATTTCCCTCAAGATGGAAAAAACCCCTCTCACCTTTCCACTGCTTTTCCATTAAACACTTTGAGCCTGCCCTGGAGCTCTGACCTTAAGTCATCACAGAAGAGAACAAAAAATGCATCTGCTAAATCTTTCCTAATAAGGATTATAAAAGCAGTGTTAATGGCACACAGACAGAGCACAATCATTGTGAATGCACATTGCCATCCAGACACTTACCTTTCTGTGATTGTTTCTCTGAGACCACTGGCAACCCCTTTTACCACAGTACTAGCTTTCGGGGTCAGAACCACTTGAGATATGAAAAAAGAGCCCTTCTTTCTTCTCTCAGTGATTGACGCTTGGAGAAACTGAATCAGTTTTTCTGGATCTGTTGTGTTTGCCCAAGGAGCTGGCATCATCTGACCTGGCCAAAGAAATGGTACCTCAAGAGCCACTGGACTGTGATAAAATACCAACACTTGGTATTCCTTTTCCCACAGGTACTGGAGACTTACTTCATGGGCAAATATAGCTGGGCACATTTTAATTCCAAAGGTGTCTTTGAGCATTTGGACCAGGTTTTCATGGTGGTACTTCTGCATCCCATAGAAATGATTGAAGTCCAAGAAGACTACTTCTTTGGGGTGGTCAGTGAGAAATGCATTGATTTCTTCAAGGCCCTCATTGACTTTAGCACTGAATAAACCATGAGCAAAATAAAGCTCATTGTCAGGGTCTCTGGGTTTCGTGGAAATTCTGAGATCAAAATATCGTATGCCTGATCCCAGCTGGCTAGTAAAATTCATCGTTTGTGTTGCCAACCACTTTCTCATCAACTTTTTTGCCACAGTCCCAAATACAGAGACAAAATTCTGGACAGTTTCTGGTTGTTCAGGTCCAACTGGAGAGGCTTCATCGATATAGAAGCTAAAGGAGTCATGAGACCCTAAAAACATAACAAAGCAAAATCAGTGTTGTATTGACATATTTAAAGATATGACTAATTTCATTCTCTGAAACACTCTAAAATAGGGTTTCTCACCAATACACCATGGTGTATTGATGTATACTTGGCATCAATAGTCACTCTTCTGGCACTGCTGTTATATCTGAATTAAAGGAATATCTGTTTCATGAACTACTTGTGTATTCCCTTACTCTCGTAAGTAGTTCTTACTAAATCTTTCTCATTAAAAAGTGCAAGTGCCTCAGTAACTCAAAACAGGCTTCTAAAATTACTTAACTGCTTTTGAACATTATACCCCAAAATCTTTGTATTCACCTGAGGAACAGCATAAGAATTGCATAGCTGAAAAGTTATTGTGTTCCCCTACCGAGAATAAGGAAAATCTATTGTATATTCTGAACAGTGATGAATTAAAGTACCTGCTCATGGGCAGAGGTTAATTGCATTATAGCTTTATAATACAAATGAATAACTCAGAAAAAAACAATAATAAAAAGAAAATCTGTACCCAAAAAATTGGTGTTCAAGGCCTGTCCCAGTTAGCAATATTCACAATTATTTTTTCCTGTGTTTGAAAAACTGCAAACAGCAAAAGTTAAGGGTTTTAACACTAGCTAATAATTCTTCATTAGGTGAACTATATCTTTCCTTGTAAGAAGATGGAGCTAATCTAGTATTTTTTTCCCTAGCCTTACCTATCATTTTTGTATATTTTTGTGTAATTTAGGATGAGTTTTTACCTTGGAAACTTTCCCTACTGCCCTACTGCATCCATTGTCTTGACTGGAGGGGTATATAGAATGCAAATCTTTTTCAAGTCCATGGGACTTTTGTTCCTAGAATGGGATTCAACACTACACTCTAAGGCTAGGTATAGACATTACACTTTTGCTAGTATAAGTGATCAGAAACCAGTCTATATCTGTAACAGAACAGAAGTTCAGCACACACAGATTGGTTTAAAAATGGTGGAACCTGGTCTAAGATTTGCCCCCTCCTTCCCCCTTCCAAGGGATGAATATGTTTGCTACCGATCTAAACTATGGTGCTTATAGAAAAATCACATAACTTAGATGGATTCCACTTCAGGCTTTTTCCGTGTCTGTACCTAGCCTTTGTAACTCAGATTTCTAACTTAATATCAAAGGATCTGTGAAATAACCAAAGTAAGAATCAGTGATACTTATGTCTGTCTTACATAGGTGCTTTTGAAAACTGGTTTTCTATAAATGTGGTAAAGAATATCATGTTAAGGAAGCTCCCTCTAGTTGCTTGTTTCTGGATGTCATGCCTTTTTAACTAAAGCATGATGAACTTTTCACATGGTAGTGACAGATGATAAGTTCTGTTCTTTAACCTGGCTTTAGACTGAAAGCAATTGTAGCCCAGCTCCAGCTAGGGGTTGAATTCAACTTGGTTTAATCCAAAGAATATCAACATACTAACAAAAAAGTAATCACAAACCACCTCCCTAAACATCCCCAAATTATCTCTTATTGTCTTAATTGCTTCCCCCAGCTGCATAATATTTTAAGTATTAGATCAGTTTCCAAATGTAATTATGCTTTAATTTGGGAAATGTTGCTGTGACACCATATTCCTTGCAGAGTCCTGGGAGATCATGAAAACTTGTATTATTTCATAATGATATCCCAGGTAACCTTACCTGCATATGGCATTTTAATGTTAGATCAAATAGGTACAGTACACAAGATTACAGCTATGACTTAGGTTTCAAAGTATTACAGGGAAAAATCAATGGAATGCATTAAATGATCTGCTCAGCCTAACGTGTTAATATAACATTCAAGGTAAATCCACTCTTGTATAAGGCCAGATATAAGTTAGTGATATTACCATGGGATATGAGCATGCCTACATTTACTTTGTGGATTTTTAGACTAAAATGCATTTCAGAAGGATCCTGTTAGAGAATAAGGCTATGTCCAACAGTAACAGATTACAACACCAAATAGCATCAAAGCTATAGACAACACTCACAGACCAATGGTCTACTTTGTCTGGTAAGTGATGTTTCAGAGACAGTCATAAAACCTGTTACACATCTTGTCAATATACAATACTGTCAAAGGCCATGTGTAGATGAAGCGAGGGGGGTGTGTACATGACACTTTAAAGTGGGCTAAATGCTTTTGCACTGCTTTAATGGTGTTGGTATTTGCATGCCTCGGCAACATATTGCACATTATTTCCAGCCGCTGTAGGAAATTTGGCAGTGTAATGCACC
>NW_017729024.1:154512503-154523127 GCF_001723915.1 Gavialis gangeticus | reverse complement strand
CAGAGAAGAGCCATGCGCATGATCAGAGGTCAGGAAAACAGACCTTATGACGACAGGCTGAGAGCCATGGGGCTCTTTAACCTGGAAAAGCACAGGCTCCTATAAGTTTATCGGGGTGACCACCAGTATCTGGGGGAATGTTTGTTCACCAGAGCGCCCCAAGGGATGATGAGGTCAAACGGTTATAAACTACTGCAAGACCTTTTTGGGCTGGACATAAGGAAGAATTTCTTTACTGTCTGAGCCTCCAAGGTCTGGAACAGCCTGCCATCGGAGATGGTTCAAGCACCTACCTTAAACATCTTCAAGAGCAAATTGGATGCTTATCTTGCTGGGATCCTATGACCCCAGCTGACTTCCTGCCCTTTGGGCAGGGGGCTGGACTCGATGATCTTCCAAGGTCCCTTCTAGCCCTAATGTCTATAAAATCTATGAAAAGGTATCAAAAAATAGTGTTGATAGACTTCAGATACTTCAATTGTTGACTGACACTGAGCATTAAGAAATATGATAATTTTAAAATGCATCCTGGTTAGAAATTATAACAACCAGAAAACAACTTCCTGACACATGAGAGACCACTGATCTGAGGTAGTTTGTGTGCCCTTATTTGTGTTATAGTGCTCATATCCCCCAAACAACTTTAGGGGCCTTTGTATGGAAGGTGTGTACTTACCATAAGACAGTGATTGTCAACTGGGGGTACATGTACCCCTAGAGGTACTTAAAAAGAGTGGGAGCAGGTTCCGCCACTGCACATACCCCAGGGGAAGCCCAGGGGGGCATGTGGCCCCTGATCTGTGTGTGGAGCAGAGGTGGTTGCTGCTGTGCACTGGGCTTTGTGCACCACTGCAGCTGCCCCAGGAGTCGTATGATGTTATGTGCCTGCTGGCACCAAGCTACACCTCACCCCCTCCCACCCAGCAGCAGGACACATGTGGCGGGGCAGCTGCAGTGGTGTGCAAAGCCCAGTGCACAGCAGATGCCATCTCTGCCCTGCACACAGATCAGTGGGGGATGTGTCCCCCAGGCTTCCACTGGGGGAAGCTGTGCACAGTAGCAGGAGCTGCCCCCACCCCCCATGCCCCTGGATGAGCTGCCTGGGCTCTGACTGCCCCATGACCTGGCCCAGCCAGGGCCCCATTCACCCCAGCCCCTGCACCTGTCTGTGCCCCACTCCCTCCCTCACTGCAGGGGCCTCGATCTGCCTCCCATGGCCCTTTTACTTCCTCTACAGACTTACCTGCTGGGGAGGTGGGGGGCGGTATGTGCGTGTATGTGCTCAGCCCCCGCAAATAATTTTAATATAAAGGGGTACATGAGCTGAAACTGAGACAGAAGGGGTACACTTGTTAAAAAAGGTTGAAAACCCCATAAGAGACAGCGTCTGCTCCAAAAAGAGACAAAGGCAGGGGTAAGGCACACAGGGGTTAACCAACTTAATAGCAGGAAAACCACTAGCTGAACCTGGCTCTTCTTGCTACTGGTCCACTTCCATAACCACCAGGTCAGGTTACAAGACCCAGTTCCCCTGCACATGCTTCAGATTGCCTCATGTATATCTAAGGTGGATGGATAGCAGCTTAGGAACACATTTCATGTGGACTCTCCGTTTCCATCTCAGTCTCTTTCTGGTTCCTATGTGACGCATAAGGCTCTCACACCGCTCCCCCAATTTGGCAGATTTTTTTCCACCACGGTCACTCAGTTCTTCTGTGATCTACCTCATCAAAACTGTCTCCCATTCTCAAGCTCACAGAGCTCTAATATTATGTACTCAGCAATAGTAATGTTTTCATAATTCTCATCTCAAAATAACTAGTCATAAGGAAACCTGAAAACTACAAATACCAATACCTACCCATTAGATTTTTCCACTTCTCCACATAACTCCACTCCACATTCTACCACTTTCAGCTTTAGATACAAATCATAATGTCTGCAGCATACATAGTCAAAAAAAAAAAATCAATGGGGTCAATCCCAACCACTGAGACATTAAAACCTCATGTATTTGCACATTATCAAATACTGTTTAGATATTCAGTAGTAAGCTGTTCAGTAATACTTAGATTACAGGCAAAGAACTACTGGTATTTTTATTAAGGAAAATGGTTTCAGTATCTAAACAGAATGCTTTTAATAGGACAACTGAGAATATACATCGCACTGAAATCTAGTTAGACATATTTATAGGATCCCTGGAGAACTAACCCCCTCCTCCCACCTTTAAGAAATAATTGAACTCAATGGAGGAAAACAAGTCCCTAAGGGAGAATGTAGTTTGAGTCCAGAATTTTTTTCAGTTCCCTAGGGATTTATGGAAATACTGTGAATCTACTCCTTTTGGGTCCTGAACAATAGCACATAATAACAGAAAAGGTCACGGGCTTTGTTCTGTCTTTCCACTTTCCACTCCACCCTCCCTCCACAAATGGCTCTGACCCCCTCGCCTGATGAAGATCTTGTGCCTGCTGCTTAGTGGTGACTCAATAATGAAATATTTCCTCTGAGATGTCTGACATGCAGCTGATGGATTACTCCATGCAGCACTCACCTCCTCACTGGCATCCTCAAGACTCATGAGTCATGGCAAGATGCAAATGGATTTAGGGAAGGATGCATCATTCTAATGCGTTGTCTGAGGGTTGTGTTTCCTCCCCACTCACACGCATGTATATTTAAGGTCCTCCCTCCTTCCACCCCAATTTTCTTCATTAGGACTTTTCCAGAATAGTTTGCTATTGTAACAGAGACCATTAAAGGCCTTCCTTTAGGATAGATTATTACGGTGTTTTAATGTCTCAACTGTGGGCAGTAATGATGTCTCCCATTTCCCATCCAGTATGCTGTAGGGAAGTTATAGGCAATGCTGGAGCACATCGTGTGCTTTGTACTAGCTCACAGCAGTGAGCCAGGAAGAGCATCACATGTTAAATGGAGGGCTCAGTACTGGGGCTAGTTGGTGAAATTCTATAGCCTATAACATATGGAAGACGAGACTAGATGTTTTGATGCCTCCCTTAGTGTGTATCATGCATGCAGCTATATTGAGTCATTGTGTATTCTATAAGTATAAAATGTGCTCATGTGAATGTGGCTTGGAGTACTATAAGGTCTATGTTGCTCCTCCTCAGATGCTTCAGCACCACACTGCCAACCAAGCTACATGTTTGGTTGGCAATCTGCCTGCCATTGTGAACATTCAAGAGGAAGATGTCCTTTTAACGGATGGGGAAGTGATAGCATAAACCCTGTCCATAGGTTAGTGCTAGGGGTAGCATAGTCCCATAATTCCACTGTGCACTCAGAAAGGCATATATTCTGTCATTGAGAAATGATGTCTGTTCCTGTTCAGAGGCTCCATCATCTAGCCCAAGTGTTTCAGAAATATTACTGGATTTCTGTTTTCTGGAGGTTCATGATCCTAAGGGAATGCATGAACCCCTTCCTAAATCAGATCGATTCTTGGAGTCCTACTGAATCAAAGAATCGTGAGTTTTTTTACTTCATCCCAATGTAAAATTTTCCATTTTCACACACACCAAAAAGTCAGCCCTTCCCTTACAACATGAAAATTTTCCCACTGAAAAGACAAAACAGCACCACTGCTGCCCTTTAGTACAGCAAATAATCTGAGAATAAGAAAATAATTTGATCCCATAAAAACACAATCATCACTGGCTTTGCAGGGGGTAAGACTATTTGTACATAGCTTAGTTCCCACTCATCTGAATCACTCCCACTTTCTATAATCACTTGGGAAAGTGATTCTGATTTTAGTAAAACCAATGATATTTTTATTGAATAAGCCAAAAGTCAAATTAAAAGACATTTAAAAAATAAATCTATTTAGCTGGCTTTACCATATTTTCAGCATCACACAAAAAAGCCAATCTATTCTTAAAAACAACCAAATATTTTTCATGTACTAGAGAAACAAACCCCTATACTCAGGGAGTTAATTCACTCAGTCACCAGTTTTAACCTGTGAAATTATAAAGCTTGTTCTTTGAGTGAATGAAGGATTTTTATCCTTTCAAATTAAAACCACCAGGATGAATTCACCTTAGTTTTCAAGTGGGAGATTAGAGAAATAATACAACTCCAGAGCTCAGACACACTGGGGTAATGTCATAACTGAGAATGCTTTGCAAAAATTGTTCTGAGTTACAGCTGGGAGCTCCACTTCTGTCTGCACCCTAACTTTAGTACCTGGTTAGCCAAGTACTAAATCAATGTGCAGTACCTGCACTACTGCGCAATAATGCCAGTGCACAGGTTTTTAGTGATGCTTACTATGCAGCAGCCTAATACTATTGCACAGTAGCATATTAGCATGGTTTTTGAGTGACATGCTACTGTACTTCGTTATGAGGCTCGCCACAGTTAGTGTCTTGTGTAGACGCACCCAGCATGTAAGTAACTGCAGAAAGGGGCCTAATTTGCTTTAGCTATTTTTTCACACCACCTGCATTCTGAGATGCTTTGGAGAAATGTGTAATGATTGCTAAGTTGAAGAATAAAAAATTTGAGAATGGACTGGTGACAGCAAAGGAATTTTTTTTTTTCCATATTAGATGTGAATGGGTAACAAGGGGCTAGGAGCTAAAGAGAAGACAGCTCGTAAAGCAACATTAGCTGGGTTTTTATCACCTCTGCAGTAAAAGGATTAATTGCTTCAGATATGTAATAACTAGGATACTCTTACAACTTCAGGAAACACTCCCAAAACCTCCAGCTCCTTTCCTCTGCCTATGACATAACCAGTAGCCCTCTCCCTCCTTTAGAGCCTTGTATGAGGTTGTGGAAAGAAAGAGGTTCACTTTCTGACTGTCCTACGAATTTCCCAGGGTGGCAAATTAGTCTTTTCCTCCTCTGTCATTTTTTCTCTTTTTGAGAGTAATGGCAAGCTGTCCTTCCACCACTAGGTGAACCCTGGACCAGGCAGCAGAAATAACATAATTATTAATATATGTTACTGCCTGTTTTAAAAGTCTGCAGGTGGTTATTGCTACCATAAAAATTATTTTAGCAGCACTAGAGCCTGCCTGCACATCAATTTGATGTATTGGGCACATTTGGGGTGGGTAGTGGCATACAGGAATCGAAAGGAGGCTTGTTACAGAGCTCTAGCACGTTTGGGTATGAAGATCCATAGGTAGTAAAGCATTTGAACAGAGGCTGACCTGGATGGCATGGCTGCTTAATCAACAATTCCCTCGATTGCAATGACTGCATTCACAGGAAGTTCACAGGAAGTTCACATGAACTCTGAGTTTTACAGGTTTGCATTTTTGGTTTTGTTTTATTTTGTTTTTGGCAGGGGAGGTTGGGTTTGTTTTTTAGGACATTTTATAGTACTAAATTGGCTCTCACAAGGCTCCTCCACATGAGACGCTAACTGTGCCGTAGCTGAATAATACTGTGCAGTAGCATGTCACAACACCAACAATGCTAATACTCCTAGTACTGCTACTGTGCAGTATTATTAGGCTACTGCACAATACTGCCCACTAAAAAGGTATTCACTGGAGCTACTGTGCAGTAACTCTGGTTACTGTGCATTTATTTTAGTACTTGATTACACAAGTACTAAATAAATACGCAGTAATAACTGCACAGTAGCATCTCATGTAGATATACCCACTGACACTCTCTCTGATCCTTCCCTCCTGCTTTCAGAGATCAATTTGCAGAATTTCAAAATTATTTTAAGCCTATTTCCAGTACAAATGTTTTTAAACTGGTTTAGTGGTGAGGATGAAGAGAGATATGGTGGGCATGTCCACATATGCATTTGCCCTGGGGAGGGTTTCTTCTAGAGCAAATTATTCTACAGTAAACCAACCCCAGGCAGGCATCAATACGTGCACAGATGCAGAAACAAATCTGCTGTGGGGGCTGGGGAGCCTGTTCCCCACCCTGCTCTGTGACTGGGGAGTGGCTGCAGCTGGGGCATGGTCATGAGTAAATTTGCTTCGTGTATTTACAGGTAGCAAATTTACTTGCAATTAGAGCCAGTTACTCTGCAGTGATTGTCTGCATGTGTAGAGGGTGACACTTACTGCATGGTAATTAGCTCTAATCGCGATTAAAGTGTCTCGTGTAAACATGCCCAGCATGTTGCAAACCACTGTGGCATATTCCAATGACATGCTAGGGCCACGCAAACTCATTTTGAGTTGAATACTATGAGGCTGAATGCATGTTCTAAAACTTACGGAGAAGCAACTTTGAAGCTTACATAAAGGGAGAGAGAGAGAGCGTGAGAGAGAAGAGAGGAGAGACAGATATTTTCTATTTATATGTCCAAAATAGAAGGAAGTGCAAGAATGTTATTTCTTCATATTATCATAAATTATAAAGGGCTACTCAAAAAAACAAATTGACACAGAAAAAAGTGTCCTTGGCCCTGAGATACAGGACAGATGGCATCATGCTACCTAACAACTTATTACTGGATCAGTAATGGATCCAGGAGGGGCTCAAGCTCCAAAACAAGGTGAAATCCCACCTTGAATGGAACTTTCCCATTTCTGACAGTTACCTGATGTGTTTGCCTTTCTCTTTAGTGGCTGGCAATGTTTGCATAACTTGTTGTGCAAGTAAACATACTGAATAGCATCTAGCTACTGCTCATTTAATAGAAAAGTAATTTGCAAATTAAAAAAGTCTGCAAATAGCATGAATCAGTTTTTAAAAAAACATTCGAGTAGAGAATACTAACAACATTCTTCCTTTGGATTACGGTCAAACTAGTTTGAATTTTAGACCTACTCATTTTGATCCTAAAAATGTTCCCAAATGATAAAGATTGTGCAAATCCACTTAGGTGAATATTACCTTAATGATATTATTTATAAGCAGATTAAGTAAGTTGCTTTTGGGCAACCAGTTTCCCAGATGAAAATCATATCAACAGAAGTGGGTACTTGCAATGGCAAGGAACAGAAAGAGGCTCTTTCCGCTTGTCAATACACTTTGCAAGCTCATATCTCTTGTACCAATGTTTTCCTGCAGTCTTGTGCAGTGTATGAAGTGGCAGCCCTGACACTGGACACCAATAAACACAAACAAACAAATTCTGGAACCACATCTCTGGTTTCATCTGTTCATACTAATTACGTTTACACTGCCAGAAACCACTTCTGCAGATACCTGTCCCTGCTTCTCCTGTGTCTCACTAAAAACTGTGAAAAGCTCAGGTCTTACAAGCATCAAGTGTATTAGTCTGTTCTATGTCTGAGGCCCCCTCTATGTATTACAGGTATCGCACAATTAACTGGTTAACTCCAGAATTATCTTGAGAACAGCTATACATGCCAAGTACCTATCACACCATAAAAAGCTCCCACCAGCTATCAAGTTAGGCCTTGGAAATATGTACTGACTTTATAGCTGGTTACTATCAAGCTTTAATTTGCATATGTAGCAGGGTCTCCCCTGTGGCTGGTTTCATGTACCCCTGAGCAGATCGGAGTTAGATTGATCCTCTCAATCCAACAGATGCTAGCTGTTGGGTAAGGCAGGTGGAGGATCATCTCCAATTTGGAGCCAATCCAGGGAGAGAGGGCACATCTTCCCCTGGCTCTTGCCCTGCATCTCTTCCTCCCCTGTGTCTCTTCCCCTGGCTTTGCCCTGACTCTCTCAGTTCTGTTGCTGTCTCTGGATGGGAGCGGGGAGAAGGCAAGGAAGGAAGGTTGTTCTGGGGTTTTCTGAGCCCCACTCCAGTCGCCTAAGAGACCTCTTTCCCAGAAGAGACCTCACTCCCCTGCCTTCTCCCCCTCTCACCCAAAGACAGCAGCACAGGCCAAGCTGCTGTTGCAGCTGGAGCAGACAGAAATTGATGAAGTTGCTCCACTTAGGAGTGTCTTCATTTGAATCCTCATACAATGAGGGTTAATTTGTCACATGATCAGAGGGTTCTGCAGCCATGCTCTTCTGTTTGGCCTGGGCTTTAGAGTGCTTTCAAGGGGCCAATCACGCAACAAATATCATTTCTGTCTGTGTCCTATATGTAGTGATAAAGGAAAGCATTATAGAACATTATTTCATGGGCAAGTGCTTTTTTTGGTACATGATTAATTTTACCAATTGTGGGTTCCAAGTTAAGAGCTCTATTCTGAAGTCTTTACTCAGGCAACTGAGCCATTAACTCCAGTGGGAGACTTTTCCAACCAAGGACTGCAGAATCAGGCCATATCAGAGAGTCAGTGTTGAACTGACTTAATTAGAGTGTTTAAATCAGCTCATTAGAGACTTCATGTCATGTTAAGACAATAATACCATGATTAATTCTTGTAAAAAATGACACTTTTGTTAGAATTAGACTTATAACTCCCATGTATGCCATCTCCAAATGTAGAACTGGTCAAAAACTACTAAAAATGTATTTTTAGGGGGAAAAGTAATTTTCACTGTTATGTTTCATGGCATTTTTTAAAAAAATTACTGGATGAAGATTTTCCTTTAAGTTTTCAAAAAAATCACAGCCAAAGGGTGCTTGGTTTTCCCTTTTTTCTCCTCTCTATTGTTCTACTGCCCCCTACTTTTCTGAACTTCCACATTTTCCAACAGAAGAATTTTGAAGCTGTAAAACAACCAGAATCATGAATGCATAAATATAAAGAATGTAATTTAATAGTGGAAATGCAGCCCAACTATAATACATTACACTGCAGACAGAGCTGAATTAAACTATCCCAATGGATTCCTGTTTGGAAACACTTCTTTAAAACAGGAAGACCTGTAACTACAAGGTTTACAGCTGAGCTGAGGGATTGCTTTAGTAAGTTTCCTGATGAAAGCTGCATAAACAGAGAGCAGGAAAGGTAGAGAGCAGTGGTAGAAGCAGATGTATATAGTTCTTGGGAGGGTATGTGAGAGAGGGTCAGATTATAGAAAGAACATGAATAGTCAGTGTTGTCCCACAAACTTGGGTGCTTCAGAGCTGAGACCAATTAGCTAAGCAGACTTGGAATCAGTTTAGCAAACATTAAAGCTAAACCTATTTAAAACATTAAGATAAAGGCTAAAGGTCTATCCAAGTAAAACAGCCCATTCAGCTACTGTGATTAAAACACACCAGTTTCTATAGTCAGTAGCTCACAATGTTGTGACATGGTTGGCATCATGTCTACGGACCTACTTGAATTCACAGAGGAAGTGGGCTGTGCAGCAGCTCCTTTAATTTTGCAGGTTCCTCATTGTGCCAACACCCTGGTGGCTGGCAGACGGGCCCCACTGCTCACTCCTGATCAGCAGGGAGGTGAAAACCGTAATTTTAAATATGGCACCGGTTCTGCCTTCCCGCCGGTCAGCAGCAAGTATCAGGAGCACCAGGACCACTCAGCCAATCAGCAAGGGGGGAGGGGTACACAGGGGAACCTGTAAGATTAAAAGAGCTGTCATGTAGTCTGCCATGAATTCGGTAGGTCTCTAATCATGTCTGACTGCCTTTGACTTCCCAGCTCAAATGCACAGGTACCTATTTACAGCTGGGTTAACTGGAGGTTGGAAACTCATGCCTCCAGAGCCCGAGTGAGATGCCTGAACTGTTTTGACATCCCTTCAAGAACAGCAAGCTGATGGATGAGGGAATCAACAAGGACTGTCTGCTTTCCCTCCTGTTATAACAGGTGTGAACAGTTATGCTTCTAGAGACCTTTATGAAGGGAGAGCAGCAGAGGCCATTATGCAGAGCATCCTACGGACGGCACCCTGTTGACTCTGTCCTGTCCAGCCCCTTCTCCTTGGATGGCTGCTGTTCCGTCAAGGACAGGTTCTGTGGCTGCTAATGATAGGGAGAAATAAATTCTCTCTGTACTGGATCTGCTGGTGTTTCAGTGTTGCAGTGACCACGTGGTCCTCAGCATACTGATTACCTTTCACAGAGGTTGTAAGGTATAGAGTCCCTCTAACATGGGCCCCCACAACTAATGGGTGAGGCTTCTTCCCTTCTTTTTCCTCACCCTATCTGGATTGCTGCTTGTTCTAGCAATATAAAATATATTACACATGAAGTACTCCAAATTCCGCTCAATACACATATGCAAACAAATAAATTTTGTTTCAGATAAGTTTGAAAGTAGAGGTGCAAACAAAATGAATGCAGGTTCCCCTCCTAATACTTAATTCAGGTAGGGAACTGATTACATCAGAATACCAAAGAAATCACTAACTTCTTCATTTCCCATAACCTTCTAAAAGTAATAATGGAGCCACTAGAAGCATAAAATTGAAGAATAGTTCAATTCCAAGCAGGGGATGATATTTCATCTGCATATGCTATTTATAAGAACAATGCTGCAATAATGTGTCAATGTTTGTGTTCACACATCATAGTAAAAAAAAAAGGGTGCAAAGGGTTCAAAAAAAAAGTTACAAGAATAGCTGGAAAACCTGCGTTATAATAAGTGCTCTAAAGTTGCTTATTTTGTTTTTCCAAGAGGAGTTTAGCACATGACTTGATGATGGCTCATATGTGTCTACACCAGAGTTGCTCAACCCATAGCCCACAGATCCAGCCCCCAGAACTGTACTATGCAGTGTGGAGCCCACAATCCTGCACGCTAGATTAGGCATGCAAGGCAGCGCAGGCCCAGGCAGAAGCAAGAGGTCT
>NW_017729024.1:154506020-154507503 GCF_001723915.1 Gavialis gangeticus | reverse complement strand
TTAGGCATGCAAGGCAGCGCAGGCCCAGGCAGAAGCAAGAGGTCTTCAGTGTAGCAGACAAAGGCATAATAAGATCCAGGGTCTGAAATTACTCGAATTCAGATTAGAAAAAACTCAGTTCTTTAAACAGCAAGACTACTTGACCATTAAAACAAATATTAAAATAAAAATAAATATATGGTTTATCTTTTTGAGCAGTGGAGCTTTCAGAGTGGTGGGCCAGGTATTTGTGACCTGGCTATACAACCAGCCACCATTCCCCTCTTGTAGAGAAGGGGTGACGGGAGAGAGAAGGGTAGAAGGTGTCTGCCAATATCAGAGGGAGGGGGAGGAAAGAAGGATGCAGAGAGTGAGGAAGAGAGCAGAAAGCGGAGGGCTGCAGAGGGAGAATCAGCAGCACTGCACAAGACAGGGAAGGGGATTTGCCAGGCCAAGCTGCTTATTGATGATACCCTGTGCCACAGGCTGTGTCCAGTCTCTTTGGCTAGGGACAGACATTCAAAAAGCCCGAGCCTGAATTGATTCAATCCCTGCAGGTTAGTCTGAGCTGCGCAGCTTAAACCTATTAATAACTGGACAGACATTCTCTGTTAAATCAGGATATGCAGCCATGTGCCTGCAGTGACTCAAGCCAGAAGCTGAGGGGGTGGCACGCAATAGAGCATGCCTGCCAGCCACTGCCAAAGGGGAGGGAAGAGAGACGCCTTCCAAGGCTCTCACCTCTACCTGCTGGAGTGGAGGGGGCATGGCCAGACACCAGCCCAGGCTAGCATGACACACAGGATGCCAGCCATCAGTTGGGGTGGGGGAAGCTGCTGCCAGACTGAGTGGGGATGGGGGAAAAAAGTCCTTTTACTGAAGCGAGCATGTATTGAACACAGCAATTTGCAACCTCAAGCATACAACAGGGAACTACCAAAAATCTTTGCCTAAGCTAAGATACAGCCCAGTAAAACACAGCATACACAACTTAGTCTCACTCAACACATAAAGTAGGAAGACAAGAGAAACATTTGTATAAATCTTACATGATCCTGAGGGCAGAGTGTCTCTTTACAGCCAGGCATTCAGCAAGGCTTTGTTTAAGTATTCCCACCTTTTACAGGTTCTGCTTTATAATATAAATGTAGTTCTCTACATTCTTTGGTAAGGCTGTCTGCAACACTCTCCTGTTCCCTAAACTCCCATCTCCAGCACATGTGCATAATGAGTGGCAGATCTTTGCCAACACCTCCCATCTCTCAATCTGGTCCTGCAGGGCTTGGCTCTGGGCTCACAGGTGCAGGGCTTGGATCTGCACACAGGGAACTAGCTTGCCTCTCTCCCCACCCTCTGGGACTGCTGTGGACTTAAACCCCTCCCTGCCTGGCTGCAGGCAAGCTGCAGAGACTGCAGCCAAACCCTTGAGGGTTCCAGGGGAGTGAGGGGACAGAAGGAGGAATTCATTCGCTTCCTGCCTGGCTGCAGGCAAGGGCTGTAGGCC
>NW_017729024.1:154497282-154501020 GCF_001723915.1 Gavialis gangeticus | reverse complement strand
CTTGAGGGTTCCAGGGGAGTGAGGGGACAGAAGGAGGAATTCATTCGCTTCCTGCCTGGCTGCAGGCAAGGGCTGTAGGCCACAGGGTTTGCCAGCAGGGCGAGAAGGGATGGAGGAAGGAATTTGCCTCAGGGGCCCTGGCAGGCCAGCATCTGGCCACACCCCACCCCTATTCTGGCTACAGAGTACAGAGGAGGCACCAGCCCAGCTCTCTGGAGCGGAGAGCAGAGCCCCGCCCAGGGCTGCAAAGTATCTGGGATGCTGGGGGACTCTGGTTTAACTTAAAGCAGGAAGGGGTCTGGGACAGATGTTGCATAAACTGGTTTAACCAAAATCAGTTAAATCTGATACTACATTCAACCAGGTTTATCTAAAACCAGTTTCAGCCATTTTCAAAGTGGTTTATGTGCACTGAACATCTGTTCTGTTACAGATTTAAACCAGTTTGTGATCACTTAAACCGGTTTATGTGTAATGTCTGTCCCTAGCTTTCAGGGACTGGATAAAGCCTGTGGGCCATAGGGTGAGCACCACTTTGTTCAAGTGAGTCGAGGTTAATCAGAAATTTATGGGTTTGATGCAGGAATGGGTAAAATTGTACAACTTGTTTTATGCCTAATGTACTAGAGACCATAACTGATCTTTCTAGCCTTAAAACAAATGGATTTCAATCAGGTGCATGAAGATTTAACCATATGTTCTGGTTAAAAATCAAATAAGCATCACCTGCAAAAGTTTTTTTAAAGCACTGAACACTTACCACAGGTATGAGTTCTGGGTTCATATACAACTCTCTGGAGATTAAAAAAAAGGGGGTAGATCCTCCACTGGTAGATGGTAGGATAGTACCATTCATTAAAGCAGACCTTTTCCCAATCTTTGCAAGCCTTGTGACATATCCCTCTCCACTAGCATTTGCTTGTTCTGCTGCCTTGTTATTTTTCCTGTGTTCATTAAAACTCACTGCTGTTTTTTTGTCAGGAAAGAAGTCTCTATTAAACCTGATATTCTGGTTTAGTACTGGTCTCAGACAACAAGGAACTATATTAGCTATTTCCTGTTTTTTTAGTTCAAGGAGTAACATATAAACATGAAAATCTTTCCATGAGTGAAAAAAATAGCAAGTGGTATATCTACTGTTAAACATAACATTAACGTACCAGCAACTGTTTGGGCCACATTTTATTACCGCACAAGCTCATCTAGGCTGAATATGCCAATAGCATCCATGGAATACCTCTTGAGGCAACTGGCAGTGCTTGAATTTTGAGCCTATACCTGTGAGAGAACGTGAAGCTAGGATGACCCCAGGCAGCTCTGCTGAGCATTGTGAAATGGCATCTCTCAGTGTTAGTGTCTTCCTATCATAATCCTTCTGCACAACCCTGAGGCTACCATTGAAGCTACAAGACATCCCTGAAGGGCAGTATGTGACTGGAGAGGTTTTTTAAAAGAAAACTTCACATCACTCTCTTAATGTCATTACCTCTCCACACTTAGACACACAAAGTACCATGTATTATATAAAACCACAAATGAGCTAGCTTTCTGCACCTTAAAAGTGACCATGTCAAAGATATCCTCTTTGGCTCTGGTGCTGTTTTGTGATTTTTCTTTCCTAAACAGTAGTCCCTATTAGGGTTTGCAGCAGAAATAAACTTCCCTTGAAATATAGTGCTTTGGACTAGATTGCTTCCTTGCACAACTCCTTTTCGTACCAATTACTGGATCTTTTTGTTTAAAAGTTGTATTTTGGATCCAGGATTATACATTTCCTCCTATCTTTACTCTCTGTTTTTTTCTAGAGTCCTTCCCTACTCCAGGGCTAACTGGAAAGTATATATTAGCATCACTATCTATTTTATTTCATTATGCCTCTTTCCCCTTCTACCACTGTAACATGCTCTATTAAATCTTTAAATGATCCTAGAACATAGAGTGTATTGCTCATATACTCCTTGCTATCACAGAGAACATAGATTATGTTGAAGAATACAATAAGTGGACACCATCAGAATTAGGCATTTAATAGTCAGATTTATTTATATTTATTATGGTATTTCTTATTCTAAGTAAAGACAGTAGTACAATACGATAACCTGATGATACATGTAACAACACCGATGCTATGCTCTTTTTATTAACATGACCAATTTTAAATGTGTTTATTAAAATATAAAATATATTTTTATTATTTAAATTAGAACCACATGCTGACCCTTGCATCTGTCATTGACTTTAAATGCAATGTCTGAAAATTATTCTGGTGGTTTGGTGGGTTTAATTTAAACCTGAGATTTTGGCCCTCTGCTGAACTTTGTTAATAGCTTTATTTTTTGAAGGAAGAGCAAGAGAAATGAGGTTTGCAGAGATCACTCACATCAGCCAGACAATAAACCCAAATAGAAGGGTTTTTCCCCGGTTAGAATATTGTTTAGCTAAAAAAGGATGTTAATAGCAGCTGGAATACAGCCTCCCTAAAAATTCTAAATGGGGTTGTGGAGAAAAGACAGGAAAAGAGTGATCTGAAGTATTAACACGCATTTCCTCTGCTCCTATTTTTTGTGAGAAAGCCATTGAAGTCTGAAATTTATTACTGGGAGAATTCTAAAAGGCAAGCCTCAAACTCTTCTGCAAGGAGGTGCTGGTACAGAGAATAAGGATTCTTAAAGCATATTTATGAGCGTCCTGACAACTGGTTCATCAGTGCTTTCGGACAGTCATTTTCCCCTACCATGTAAGATATCTAAGTAACATTCTTATGCTTGTTTTTAAGGTCATTAAGCTTACAAAGGACAGGTAAATCTATGCAGCTCACCTGCTTATTGTGGAAAGGAGCTGGGAGACCAGTGGAGACACTTCTGCTTTAAGAGGTGTGAGACAGTGGAGAATAGGCCCTCTCCTAAATAAGCATACAGGCATTTTTCATTGACCATCTATCAGAGGGTGCCATGGAGCTGAGAAGGAGGGAAGCATATTGCTAGCTTTCTGAAACCTCATTCCAGAGATCTAGTCATCTGGTATTGCTGTGCTGTGAGGTATGCAACCACCATTGTTTGCACAACTATCTTATGTTATGGTATTGCAGACTAGGAGTCCTTTCTGGGTGGCTCCTCATTTGTCTCCCCAAGAAAAAGATAAATGACATAATCAGTGTATGACTTCTTTCCCTGTAGAATAAGCATAATAATCTCATTCAAAGACCAAACATGTCAGGCACCAAGGCATGATCATCCGTCAGGTAATGGCATTCTCTGATGTCCTTGGCATTGCATGACAGATGTCACAGATGTCATAAAGTATATCATATCATCTTGCTATATGGCATTGCTACAACAGCAGCTTCTTGCACTAACTTTTAACATTCCAATTCCCACGTGACATCCTGTCAGTAACTTCTAACAGCTGTAAAATGTCTCTTCCTCAGAATATATATGGGGGGTAGAAACTGTAAAACTAGGATCTTTTATGTTTGCTACAGAAGGAAGAAAAAAGGATGCCATGTCAGCTAAAAACACCACCTGGCAGGAATGGTGCCATGACATCCTTTTGCAGCCACATGTCACTGGGACTGGAAGACCACAGCAAAAAAATTTCTGTTCTCTGGGGTGGACTGGATTTGTAAGAAACTGTGGAGCAATGAATGCAGTATGAAAAAAATGACCCTAAACCCAAACAACAACAGAGTGCGCCTGTTTGCGCACGAACAGTGCGCGCAAACAGGCGCGCTCTGTAAGG
>NW_017729024.1:154495331-154497271 GCF_001723915.1 Gavialis gangeticus | reverse complement strand
GTCCCTTCCGACCCTTAATCTATGAATCTATGAAAAACAAAACATCTGATAATTAAAAAATGGAACTGAAAGTGAGAGGTGACTTGCTATCACCTGATTTTACTCCAGCAGAGGTGCGGGCAGTGGCAAGTCATAAATCTAAAGGAGCAGACATGGAAAGCAAATCCTATCCAAGCCACAAAACTGTAGGAGCTCCTCTTCTCTTTTTAGTCTTCCTTATTTTAGTTCCTGGTTATGGAGCTATCACAGACCAGGAATACAGAAACTGCCACATTAAATCAGACCCATAACAAAGCATCCTGTTTCCGATGAAGATACAAGAACCAAAAGAAAGTTGTCAGATAACATATCCCTCATGTAGGCCTCATTTTGATCTCTTACAGCAGCTGGCTTAAGACCTGATATGTGAGGTCCAATGTCACCTCCAAGCATTTCTTTATTAATTATAACAGTATATTTTTACTGATATAGATATATTAATATCAATATAACTGCACAGCTCTTTGAGGACCCTAGAAGTCATAGAGATGGCAAAAAGAATGGCAGAAAAAATACCCTGAAATACCAGTAGTCTCAAGATGGGTCTTAATAAGTACTGGGAGTGGTGGGAATAGCTTTGATACTGTTTTGACTGGCAGATTAACATTTAAAACACAAATAAACCAGTAAACCCCACACCTTGCAAAACAATTACATGTTTATATAGGCAGGGCTGGAGCAGCCATGATTTGGGTTGTAAATTACAAAGTCAATGAACCAATTACATCAGAGCCTCTCTAGCCCTTGTGACATGAAAAGATTAATCATCGTAATTCCATTTTGAAAACAGAAGAGCAACAAATACAGGCACGTGAGAATTAAATTGTCAATACCAAACTCTTCTTTCTTATGACCGCTGAATAGGTAATTTAAAGCCTTGCACAATCGATCAATTTAGATTCATGCTGAATTTAACAATTCAATCTAATTCCAGTTCTTGTAATTTTTTGTGGTAACCAGTACCTCTGACTCTGCCTGATGCATCAGAGTATGTAAATAAGGCCCTGCACAAGAGATGGCAATAAGAGATGAGACCAAATAGTCTATTTCCTAAATTTCCCATTCACCTGCAGTGCTAGGTCCTCAGTTAATAAGGCTTCACTGACCTCGAAGTGAGCTATGCTAATTTATGCCAGCTGCAGATCTGGCCATTACAGTTTAATAAGGAATAAGATTCCTGGTGGTTGGAAGGAAGGTACAGATCAGACTTTTGATTAACTGAATGAGTACCCAGCTGTTTTTGAGGTTCCTAAGCCTTCTCTGAACATCTGGCTCATGCTGGACATGCTCATAGCTCCAACACATTAATTACCTCAGGTGCTATCTCCTTACTTTATATATTGTGTACTTCACAGACTTCAAAACCCATCATGTAATCCTTCTCCTCCCACCACAAAGTAGTTTTCAGCTACTTTCATTCTTGTGACAATGCTTCATTTTTAAAACAGTATCCAACAAACTGGAAAATACATCTTTAAACACTTTAGAAACAACTGAATCACTTGTATGAATTCTAGTTTTTAGTGTAACTAGATTTTTTTCTGGAGAGGTCCATTAACCTGACTCATTCCAGAGTCATTATACCATCACTCTGATGTGGTACTGCCAGGGCTTGGAAATCTTGATAATACTGTTGCCTACAATAACCCAGCACCTTGGGAGTTTGGTAATGCTAATACTCAGAAGGATTCTGACAGTGGCAGTACAAATTCTTTTATCTGCTTATATGTTCCTTGCTAACTGGGTTCTCACCTTTTATTTTCTATCTAGGTGCAGGACACCACAGTACCAGAGCAAAGTTATCACAGCCCAAAGTAGCTTAGGATTTTCTTTGCTCTCTAGCTCTTCAAGGCAACCTTGGGGATTTCAAGTCAACATGTTATCAGGAAGTAGCATGACTA
>NW_017729024.1:154488203-154490331 GCF_001723915.1 Gavialis gangeticus | reverse complement strand
CTTTTATCTGCTTATATGTTCCTTGCTAACTGGGTTCTCACCTTTTATTTTCTATCTAGGTGCAGGACACCACAGTACCAGAGCAAAGTTATCGCAGCCCAAAGTAGCTTAGGATTTTCTTTGCTCTCTAGCTCTTCAAGGCAACCTTGGGGATTTCAAGTCAACATGTTATCAGGAAGTAGCATGACTAAGGAGGGGTGACTGGCATACTAGCCCTGGACATTAACTGCAAATATAGCAGCTGCCAAGCTGCTGGCCCAGCCACTACTGCTGGGACCCCGGCTGCAGCTGTTGCCCTGTGCTCCGCTACTGCCCAGGGTGCAGAACTGTCCCGTTATGTGTAACAAGCCTCTTGTCAGGCATATTCTTGCCTCTCAAACCATCAGTTTCCAATCCTGTTGCAAGGATGAAGGCTTTGTTGACTTCTAGCTATTTACATTAAATAAAAGGGAGCTTCTTCAACAATTTTGTGCTGCAAACTGCAGCCTACCACACCTTGTTCCTCCACCTGTGGCCTACAGCCCGACTTCACAAAATAACGGATGATCCTTAATCTCCATTCACATTTCAGATCCTTCCTAAACAAGAGCTGCCACCTGCATGCAGTTGTCTTCTTAAATAGGCTGGATGCTCAGCTGTTATTTTGACCTATTATGCAATTATCTCTATAGAGACTATTCAAAACCTTAGTCAGGGCAAAATATTTTTGAAATCATATTAAAATACATTATAGTAAATGTTTGATTTTTAATACATGATTTGTTTTTATCTATAATTTGTTTAAATGATATCTGCTGAAATATTTTATGTGTGTGGCCCTCAACAGCTCACCAAAACTTAAGTGGCCTGCCGACTGAAATAACTGTCCCTGCCCTACTAGAACGAAATCTGGCAAAAACACTGCCATATACAACGTAAGGAAAGCTTAATTTTGTGGTAAACTGACAGTCCTACAGCACTTCAGCAAAAGCTGGTGGGGTGGCGGGTTGACTCTGAGCGTTTCATTTAGTTGGGATTCCTGTTTATGGAATATGACTACAACATTTCATTGGGAGGCAGGGTTATGGAAATAATGAAAGGACAAACATGATCTTAACTATCTACCTAGTATTTGTTGGTTAGGGGAGGGCAACTTCCGGAAGGAAGATCAGGAGCTTTGAAAACATTATGGCAACTGCGTTGTCCTCCATGTTATCTCAAAGGCTTCAATGCCTTTTATTGTGGCCTCTCCACTGCTCCCCAGATGAATGCAATCTATCAGTGTTCACTGATGCAGAGACCCCCGGTTTTCAAAGGGTAGCTTCTCTGATTCCTCATGACTTGTAAATGGATGTCTCACATGGCAGGGCTCCCTCTACTGAATCTCAGAAGGATCCCTTGAAAGGGCATAAGCTAGTACAATAAAACACTGAAGTGCAGGATTCTTCTCATGGGTGCAGTACAGGATAATATGCAGGCAGGGACGACTGGCAGAATAACAATGAGATGAGTTCAAGGTGACAGTAAAATGGCCATTTTTGAGGGTAAGACAATACAAATGATTTTAAAAGGGTCTTACAGAGCCACTTGAGTGAACACATATATAAATTACACATACTGTCCTGATCTAAGGCACCATCTCAGTAATAAGATCTAGTTCCTATACAGCATGTTTTCTCAGTAAAACTTAAAGTGCTTTGCAAAGCAGGGAAGTATCATTATCCCCATTTTACAGAAGAGAAAACTGAAGCTATAGAGTGAGAGGCCATGTGTTTTGACCAAGGTCCTCTAGTGAACTGTTGGCAGAGTTGGGTGGAGGACCCAGGTCTATCTTCTAGTCCAGTGCACTAAACACTAGGCAAAACTGGCTAAGTCAGATGTTCCAAAAGCTCCTGGCAGAAACGCTCTGTCACATTTTACCTGAAGTGCTGTAAGTTAGAGTGCAAGCAAACCGAATAGACGTTCACTGTTGTGTGGGAGAGGAGTAGGAGTAGGGGCTCAGAGCCTGCCAAGACTGGCCACTGGGGGTACTTCTGCATGCCTCCCAGCAGGCTGCCCAAAGGGCCCCTGTCCCCAGCCTCCCCCCTCCCCACTGCCAGTCAGCGATGTCAGCAGTGGCTGTGGGGAGAGACCCCAGACCTCTTTCTTG
>NW_017729024.1:154485792-154488063 GCF_001723915.1 Gavialis gangeticus | reverse complement strand
ACCCCCCCCCCCAGCCAGACAGGGGCTGAAGTAGGGGGGAGAGACCCCAAAGCCCTCTCCCCACAGCCCACCCACCACCTGGGCTGTGCCACAACACAGTCTGGCAGGGGCAGCTATGGGGAGAGAGACACAGGAGCCCTTCCCCAAAGCCCCTAGCTGGGCTATAGCGTGCTGTGGAGCCAGGGTGGCTATGGGGACAGTAACCCCCTTTTTCCCTCCCCCAACTCCACAAGGCTGCAAACCGGGCCAGACTCAGAGGCTGTAACTGAGTAGGGTCAGTTACAGCCAAGGGGGCAGGGCCGGTCCAGGCTCGGGCAGAGCAAACGAGCTCTGCCCTAAGCTGGACCACAGCCCTGCACAACGCTACTTGGTATGGCAGTGATCATGCTCTAAGTTAATCCTCAATGGGATCTGGAACAGGCATTCAATAAAATGCTGTAAAAGAAAGCACTTTGGGTTAGTGCACATCCATCAAAGGTTAACTTAGAGCACAATCCACCATTTTAAAAGTACTCTAAGAGCTGTTAACATCTGTTCAGTTACGGCTTTAGAGTGCTTTCTGACTGCTTAATGCATGATATGTGTAACATCTGTACCTTGCCACTACTTCCCAATATGGAACTACTGGATTCAAATGTTTGTGTGTAAGAATCACAACTAAAATAAACGCTGAGCCACCCTCTACCCCCAACAAAATTCAGATGTAAGGTTGAAGCTGATTCCTAACCATTAATAGTGACAGATGTATGTCAAACAGCTTGGGGTTTAGGCTCAGATTACCTAAACAGTCAAAGAGCAGACCTGGGAAAAAATTCCTAGTAAAGGGAGGAGTGTATCAAGTTTTTTTTGTTATTTTGAAACCTTAAAGAACTCAGATCATCAAAAGATATGCTGAATGTTATGGTTTTTTCAAGTGTTTCTGGGTCAAGCTGAGGGTGGCTCTGAGACAATATAGAACCCTGCTTTGAAATTATGGAAATATTCATCACTTGCTATGGTTCTGCATAGAATCATAGAAAACCTCGTACTGAAACACCTTGTACTTAGCTTAAGTAGTTTCTCTGAGATTTTGAATTTGTCAGAAACCAAACCAAAAAACAAAATATGGAGATGGATGAAAACCAAAGGAAAGGCCTACATAAAACCCTAGGAAGAAAGTTATTGAATATGCAAGCTACTGATCTAAACAGAAGATGGCAATACAAAAGGTGCTGTCCTTACTGTATTTCAAGTGCTAGCAGTTTCAACCCCAAGTGCTGAACTGTTGAAAATAAAGTCTCCCTACTCCTAGTATGCCCTTCCAAATTTAGATACCACTTCCTTATTAAAATATACACTTTTTCTGTCTTACATATGAATTTCTCATGAAGACTCTGACATTTTAATATATTTCAATATTCTGCACATAGCTAAGCCAGCAGAATCTGAGAACTGTATTGACTGTTTCAGTTAGCAGCATACAGACACATGCAAACAGGGGTGGGCAATTATTTTAGCTGGAAGGCCACTTAATGAGTTTTGGTCAGCTGTCAAGGGTCGCATGGATAGCCCTGCCCCCGGACAGTTGCCCAACCTTGTGGTCACCATCTTAGGAACAGAAGTCTTGCCCCTGGCCCCTGACCTTTGCCACCATAAGTCCCTCCCCTTGCCCTGGAAGTACTCTTTTTGGGGCGGGGGTGGGGGAGGGGGGATTGCCATCTTGAAACTGGAAACAAAAAGAAATTATATACTAAAAAAAAAATCAAACACCTACTATAACTTATTTTAATTTTATTTAAAAAAATACTGTTGTCCTGATTTATGTGTGTTTCCGTAGTGTATCTAGAGGCAATTGCATAATAGCTTAAAATACACTCTTACTCTTGTATATTATGTGTGCAGAGGTTACAGGTATTTTGTGGGAGCTGTGTGGTTGAGGAGTGGGTGTGAAGGTGTTGGGTCTGTGTATGTGGGGTGTGGGTATGGTGAGTGGGGTGTGTGAGGGAAGGTGGGTGTGGAGGGTTATGGGTGTAGGGTATGTGGTTGGGGTGGGGTATGTGGGAGGATGTGGGAGTGTTTGTGGGTATTGTGAGGGGTGGTGTATGTGGGAGGGTGTCAGTGTGTGTGTGTGTACATGGTAGGGGGTGTGGGAGTGTGTTTGGGTGCCTGTGGGGCTATAGTGGGGAGGTGTGGGAATGTGTCGGGACTGTGGTAGAGTATGGGGTTATGGTAAGGGGTGGGAGTGTATGGGGGGGCTGTGGGAGGGTGTGGGTGTGTGTTGGGGGTATGGTG
>NW_017729024.1:154485354-154485728 GCF_001723915.1 Gavialis gangeticus | reverse complement strand
GGGGGGGGGGGGTGGGTGTTGGGGGTATGGTGGGAGGTGGGGAGCCAGCCCCACCTGTCCCATCTCAGCTGCAGCACGCAGTTCCTGGCTGCAAGGCCGGGACCCATAGGGCATGGCATGGAGCCAGCCTGTTTCATCCTGGCCTGGCCCAATGCAGTCCCAGCTGCAAGGCCAGGGACTGCATGGCACAGCACAGGACCAGCCCAGCCCAGCCTGTTCCCTCTGTGTCATGCCATACCATGTGGGTCCTGGCCTTGTAGCGGGAAACCATGTGCCACAGCCAGGATAAGCCAGGGCAGAATGGCTCCATGCTGCACTATGTGGGTCCCGTCCTTGCAGTCAGGAATCATGTGGAGCAGCATGGAGCTGGCCAG
>NW_017729024.1:154478813-154480354 GCF_001723915.1 Gavialis gangeticus | reverse complement strand
TTGGGGGTATGGTGGGAGGTGGGGAGCCAGCCCCACCTGTCCCATCTCAGCTGCAGCACGCAGTTCCTGGCTGCAAGGCCGGGACCCATAGGGCATGGCATGGAGCCAGCCTGTTTCATCCTGGCCTGGCCCAATGCAGTCCCAGCTGCAAGGCCAGGGACTGCATGGCACAGCACAGGACCAGCCCAGCCCAGCCTGTTCCCTCTGTGTCATGCCATACCATGTGGGTCCTGGCCTTGTAGCGGGAAACCATGTGCCACAGCCAGGATAAGCCAGGGCAGAATGGCTCCATGCTGCACTATGTGGGTCCCGTCCTTGCAGTCAGGAATCATGTGGAGCAGCATGGAGCTGGCCGGCTTGGCCTGGCTTTGCCCAGCAGGACGCAGTTCCCCACTGCAAGGTTGGGACCCACGTGACACAGCATAGAGGGGAGGGGAGGGGAGGGGATGGGCCAGGCTGGGCCAGGCTGGCCCCATGCCACACTGTGTGGTTCTCGGCCTTGCAGCTGGAACCACATTGTGCTGGGCAGGAGCCTCCCACTCGAGCTTTCTGCCTACCCACCCACCTGGAGTGGCATGGCACAATGCAGCATGGCACAGAAGGAGCAAGAGCCACAGCTGGAGGCAAGGGAAGCAGAACAGCCACACCGGCCCCAGCCAGCACACGCATCTTCCGCTGGGGCTGTTCCCAGTACAGCTGGCTGGATGCTGCTGTGCTCCCCTTGCCCCAACCAGCCGCTCCTCCTCCCACTCCTGCCCCCTCCTGTGCCACTCCGGGAGGGTGCAGTGGAAGTTTCAGCCTGCCTGCTTCCACTGGAGGTGAAGGGAGCAAAGGAACATCTGACTGGCTGCAGTCACACTGGGAACAGCCCTGCCATAAGCTGCATGCTGGCCGGGGCCAGGGCTGGGGGGCGTGCAGGTGCAGGATGCTCAAGGGGAGCAGGTGGAGCTCAGCCCCATGAGGAGCATTGCAGGGGCAGCTGTGGGCCAGATCCAGCCAGTCAGCAGCCCAGACCTGGCCTGTGTGCCATATTCTGCCCGCTCCTGCACTAGATGCAGGGTAACGAGTTGGGAGCTGGATGCAACTGTGTCTACATCTCTGTGTTTCTGCAGGCAAAGAGATTTATTCACCAAAAATGATTGAAGAGTTTCTGACTGAGGGGTTGGGAGGGAGAAGAAAGACAAATTCACATCAAATTCAGCAAATCATTTCTACTGGGGAAAGAAAAATCAGAAAAATAAAAACAAAAAATTGATTTTTCCATTTCAAAATGACATTTGTTTCAAATCAATTTGGACCTCTTCTGGTGAGTAGGCAGGGATGGCGACACGAGGCCTGCATTGGCGAGATCAACCGGTGCTTACGCAGTTGGTGCCACCAGCCAGGCCTTGGGTTCCTAGATAATGACCCATGCTTTTGGGCAGGGGGCCTTACTGGGGTGGGATGGGCTTCACCACTCTCTTGAAGGCAAGCGTGTCTTCTCTTCCAGGTTGGCTGATTTCGTACGGTGAGCTTTAAACTAGCCTCGCCGGGGGAGGGGG
>NW_017729024.1:154473624-154474457 GCF_001723915.1 Gavialis gangeticus | reverse complement strand
TTTTCTCCTGCCCAGGCAAGGGGTTGGACTTGAAGATCTACATGGTCACTTCCGACCCTACTTCTATGATTCTATGACCTTTTTTTGGTCTCCTGTGTTGATTGGATTCGGAGATTCAGCTGCCAGATTGGACCAAATCTCCTCCAAATCTTCGCACAGTCCTACTGTTTACCTTCCTCCACTCACACACTGTTGAAGCTGCTCTAGCTCAGCATGGTAGCTGCAGGTCTTTATGCAGCCTTATGAACTGGGCCAGATTAACCCTTTACTGGACCCTTGGCAAATAAACTCATGGGCCCTAGGCCAATTGAGACCCCACCTCCCCACCCCCCACCCCAGTGCTGCTGCGTACAGGGAGTGGGGCTCAGAATCAACAGGCACCATGGCAGTAAGGCCAGTGGAGGGGAGGAAAAGGGAAGCAGAGATGAATTAAGGATTTTTGGGGCCCTGGGCAAACAGAAAATTGGAAGCCCCCTCCCCCTGCGGGAACTCTCCAAGCTGGCCTGGCCTCTCCCTGCAGCGCTGGACACACAGACAGACAGACAGATACACAGACACACACACACTTTCCCCTCATAGGACCTTCCCCTCCTGATCACTCTGGTGCCGCCCCCCATTGCCACAAGCCGCCTGCGGCTCCGTCTAGCTCCCCACCCTGGCACCGGCCCCCCAGCCCCAGGCTCAGCCCCACTCCCTCCCTCACAGTGGGTGCCTCGATCTGCCCCCCACACCCCTGCCCCCTATTAGACTTACCTGCAGGGAGCTGCTGCCCAGCTGTGTCAGGTGCAGCTGCACAGATGCACAGAGGCTGTGTTAGGGGGAGGCTTTGGGGG
>NW_017729024.1:154466550-154473425 GCF_001723915.1 Gavialis gangeticus | reverse complement strand
GGCTGTGTTAGGGGGAGGCTTGGGGGGCTATAGCCCCCCCAAATTCACTTTAGCCCCCCAGTAGCCACTCCTCCCAGCACCACTGCCCACCACAGAGGCGTGGTGCAGTGCTCCTGGCCCTGCCCCCCCAGGGCACAGTGTGGTGTTCCCAGCCTGGCCCTGGCCCATCCCCACCCCACTCCATTGGCGGAGGGGCTCCGCTTCTGGTTCGCAGGGAGGTGAAAGCAAAAGCCTCAATTTTAAACTTGGTGCCATTTTTGTCTCCCCACCACTGATTGGCCAAGGGTTGGGGAGACAAAAACAGTGCCAAGTTTAAAATTGCAGCTTTTCACTTCCTGGCTGATGAGGATCCAGGGGTCCCTGATTGGTAGTGGCCCCTGGCCCCAGACCCAGCTGGCCCTTCTGTTAATCCATCAATGAAGGGAAGGAAGACAGATGGGGCCATTCACAGTGCTGCCATGGAGGGAAGGACTGAGGACCCTTGCAGCTCAGGGCCCTAGGCATGTGCCTAGTTTGCCTATCTGTTAATATGGCCCTGCTTATGAGAGCAAAGGGACTGGGAGTTCCATGCTGAACTTGTTCCTTTTTACTTGCCTACTGACATGCTGCATCTTGCTATTTAGTAAACAATTCTGCATAGTGTACTTGTTTTGTGATGCCCTGGAAATCTACTACTTATGCCACAAAATATCACTGCTAAGGAAGTGCCTAACGTTGTAGAGGCAAAGGCAGGTTTTGTTTTTGAATGCAGGCAAAGAAGAAAGCAACAGTTGCAACAGCTAACCACTACCAGAGAACAGCTTCATCAGTGTGTGACCTTTGTTTCCAATCAAGGCATCACATCATCTATTCATCAGCTCATCTGAACACTCCAGTTGCCTGCACATGTAAGCAAAGGCTGTTCTCATCCTCTCTGCCCTCTATTATGCCAGTCCAGCAACCATTAAAGGTATCTCCCAGTTGGGTACCAGCGGTGGTATAATATTGCACAGCCAGAGGAAAAGAGTGACAAAAATGAGATGACTACATAATGCATTTACAGGGGGAGAAAATTAGAGTCTACAGACCTTAGTGAAAAGTCATCCCTTTCTTTTGTATCATAAAGAATGATGCTTGAAATAATTACTACAATAGGGATGTTAAAATGTTGTTAATTTGTACAGTACTATGTGAAGCACATAGTTTTGATTGACATTTTGGCTAGAAAATTAACCTTACTTAGCAATTTCTGTTTGCTGAATTAAAGTACTAATAAAGGCAGTTTGATAAAGTGATGTCTCCCTGTTTGAAACTGAGCCAGAAGGAAACAGATGCTCTTATGTCTTTGCTCCTCTAACTACAAAATGATATTTAGATAGATAAGACTTCTAGGTTTTTAGCACTAACAGCTAAACATTAGGAAACCTTTACAGAATTCAAGCACTGAAACAGTCCTCCATAAGAAACACATCCTGCCTTCAAGCTCTGCAGCATGTTGGGTGCTTCATCTCCTTATAGAAGCAGACATGCACTTAGGGTGCTTATCTCACCACTATAACAGAAGTATTGAGTGCATTAGACACTTCTGGATATATCCTCATAACAGCGCAGGGGTAAAAACATATTATGCCATTTTACAGATAAGCAATCAATATAGATACAAGCTAAGACTTTTATATCCTTAGGAATATACAGGCACCCAACATATATTGATTTTAACACAAGTTAAGCATTTAATTCCTTTGATGATCTAGGCCCAAGTACGAGATCCTGAAAATGACTTATACACTGAAAGTGGGATGTGTGCAGAATTTAAGTATTTTAATCCATCATTTTGATTCTGAAAACCTCTACTCAGCTGCAGCCTAACCTCTGCTTTACTTCTTGATTGTAAACTTTCCAGGTGCCTGGAGCTGTGCTTCTGCCCATGTCCAGCAATGTCTTGGTCTTGACAGGGTTAAGTATCTCAGTACTGGCCTCACGCTTAGATGTGGACCCAGATGTGGACTTTGTCCTATACTGAAGCCCCCGGCCAGGCCTAACCCATCTAGAGCACATCTCTCATCCACTGTCATGTCAATGAGAACGGAGAGTACTCAGTAGCTCTGGAAGTAAGGCCATATGTTCTAGAGCAACAGTGGCCATCCTGCAGCATGGGTGCCACAAGTGGCCTGGGCAACCTGCATGTGGCACACAACAGACTAGGGAAGGGATAGGCAGCATAGTGGTAGATAGGGCAGGGAGCAGAAAGCAGAGCTGCAGACTGGGAAAGGAAAAAGGAAAGGGATGAGAGTGTGACTTGGACAGGGTGTGGGGAAAACTTGTGGTGCGCCTGCCAAAAAAGGTTGGTCCACAAGGGTCTAAAGCATGGAGCACATAATTAAGTGCCATAAGTCCCACATTTTAATCCTGGTTTAGCAAAGATTCACTTTTAGTCATTAACTACCCATTTTGCCTTTCTGTTTCAGTTTCCTCCTTTGATAAAAATGGGGTATAATACTACTTACACCCATCTGCTTTTTCTCAAATGTTAGATTGGGCTGGGCTACCCCAGGAAGGGCCTTAGAAGTGAAGACAGTTTAGGACTACAGGAAAGTAGGGCTGGAAAGGACTTCACAAGGTCATTCAATCCAGCCCCCCAACTCCTGCAGGATGATCCAGCAGGATCATCACTGACTAAACCATCCCAGCCAAGTGTCCATCCAACCTGCTCTTGAAAATTTCCAGGGATGGAGATTCTACAAATTCCCTAGGTAGCCTGTTCCAAGCCTTGGCTACCCTTATAGTCAGAAAGTTCCTCCTAATTTCCAGCTTAAATTTCCTCTGCTGCAGAGTAAAGCCATTGCTCCTAGTTCTGTCTCCTCTAGGCACCAAGAAAAGGCCTTCTCCATCTTCTCTGTAACTGTCCTCCAGGTATTTGAAGACTGTTATCAGAGCCTCCCTCAGCCTTCTCTTTTCCACGTTAACTAACCTTAGCCCTTTCAGCCTTTCCTCATAAGTCATGCTTCCCAGGTCTCTAATCATTTTGAGCACTCTTCTGGATTCTTTCCAATCTGCCTACATCCTTCTTGACACGTGGAGTCCAAACCTGAACACAGTATTACAAGTGAAGCCTCACTGGTGCTAAATAGAGCAGAAGAATCACTTCCCTTGATTTGCAAGTGCCATTCTTATTAATACAACCCAGTATGTGGTTGACAATTTTTTTTTTTTGCAACAAGAGCATGCTGTTGGTTCATATTCAGCTTATGATCTATTGTAACATCCAGGTCCTTCTCTCTAGTACTGCAGCCTAGTACCTTGTTCCCCAGTCTATATTTGTCCATACAAGCATTTTATCCCAAGTCCAGAGCTCTGCCCTTGTTCAATTTCATCTGACTGCAGACCATTTTTCCAGTATATCAAGGTCATTTTGGGTCCTAGTCCTCTGCAACTCTCTACCCTACTTGGTGTCATCCACAAATTTGCTAAGAGTGCACTCAATACCATCATCCAAATCATTAATGACGAGCATGTTAAACAATACCAGACCCAAGACAGACCCCCTGAGGAACCCCATTTGATACCTCCTCCCAAACAGACATTGAGCTATTAGTCTAGAGACAGTCATTACACATAAACTGGATAAATGATCAGAAACAGGTTCAAATCTGTAACGCAATAAAAGTTCAGTGCACATAAACCACTTTCAAAATAGCCAACAACAATTTAAGATAAACCTAGATGGATGTAGCATCAGACTTAACTGATTTAGGTTAAATAGGTTGATTGAATTTCTGTCCCAGATCCCTCCAGATTCAAGTTAACTCACAGGCCCCCAGCATTCCCAGGATGCTTTGCACCTCCCCTGCACACACGCGCCTTGCAGGGTGGAGGGGCTAGCCTTGGCCCAAGCTGTCTGCTCCAGCCAAGCAAAGAGATGTTCTCTAGTATGCCCTAGCTCCTGGCCTGAGCCACTTCAGATATGTGGTTGCCATTCTGGAATCAGAAGTGAATGTTCATTTGATTACTGGTACAATCTATGCAGCTGAGACTAACCTGCAAAGACTGAATCAATTCAGCCCTTGGGGCTTTGTCTGCCTGTACTTAGCTTTAATGTCTACTCACTGAGCATGATGATCCCACCAATTGTGTATCTGCCTTAAAATGCTTTCATTTAATCTGTATTTCTTTAACTTCTAAATGAAAATGTTCTTGGAGACAGTGTAAAAAGCCTTGTTAAATCAAGGTATATCATACCCACTGCTCTCCCTCCATCCACAGAGCCTGTCACCTTATCATAGAAAGAAATCAGGCTGGTCAGTCCTGGCCATGCTGGCTATTCCTGATCACCTTGTCTTCCTCAAGGTGCTTCACAACAAGCTCCTTAAGGACCTGCTCCATGAACTTTCCAGGTATTGAGGCCAGACTGAGAGATCTGTAATTCCCCAGATTCTTCTTTTTCCCTTTGTTAAAGACAGGCACCATATTTGCCTTTTTCCAATTTTACATTTGATCTAATAGAAAACAGGGAATCAGGATAGAGACACAAGAGGAGAGCTCTGCAAAGGCTTGGAGGTTGGAAAGGCCTGGATATTTCAGTGATAGATTGCAGAGAAAAGTCCCCGAAGCAATTAACGACTATCTTCAGTGCAGAGCTCTGATGGTGTGTTGTAAGACAAGCATGGGGCCCCCAACTCAGTGCGAAAGATAAAAGGTAATACTGAACAGCTGCCTGTGCACTGCCCATCTCATATACTGAATGAAACAAGGATCCTGTGGGGAAGATCAGCATGGAACTGTGTGATTAAAGAATATATCAAACAAGAGGACATATTAAAGTTGCATAGGCCACCTTACTTCTGGTCTTTTTTAACTCTTGAATGCCTGATTTAGCAGACTGAACAGCATGAAGGCTTTCTTGTGCATACCTCTATACTGCATCCTGAACTATCAACAGACATTTTTCACTGTGCCTCTCCCTCTCATCACTACTATCCCAATTATTTGAAAGCCAGGGAAAACCATTCTTTGTGGCATCCTCTACGGCTCCCAGAACAGTAAGCTCACATTCTACCTGGAGAATACAAGTATCCATAGACCAAGCTACTCAGTCTTGGTTCATTCCTAAATGAGGCTGGCAATAGATCAATACCAGGTTCTATTTCCACACTATCCTCCTTCACCATCGTAACTCAAATCTCTTCCTCCTTTCCCCCCCTGAAAGGATTCCCTGAAGTCTTACTTTCTCTGCTTCAGTTTTCAAAGGCACAAAGAGCATTTTATATTTACACACACACACACACACACACACACACACACACACACACACACACACACACACACAGTTTTTTATGTTTACACAGTCACATGACTTAAGAGGTAGAATTCCTTCAGTTCTTAAAGCTAGTGAAAAATACACAATGAATATTGTAGGAGTTCCAGTTGTACTAAGCTATACTAAGCTACAGCTTAGTGACCCAGTAAGAAAAAAACCACACTAATGAGCAAGAAGACACTGAAGAAACTATGAAAACAGCAGCAGAAAACCTTGAGGACAAATGTAAAAAGTAAGAATTCACCAATAAGACAGAGATAACAAGAACTGAAGTGTAGGTGTGTAAATATGGCAAATGAAACAAGACGAACATTGCAACAGACAGAGACCAGAATTGGCACAAGATGGGTAGCATGAAAGTATAAATGCAGGGGTTGGGAGACCTGTACTTCACTGAGAACTAGAGAAGCATGAAGGACAAGCTTCACTAAGTTGGACTTACTGTTAATCAGACCAACCGGTGCACTGTCTGAGGACAATAAACCTTTCGAGCTTTTGTCACCACAGATCAGAGTTTCTTTTTGTGCGTTGCCTTCAGAATCTGGATGACTGTAGAAGCTCTTTCAAAAGGCTTCTATATTCTCCTTCAGGGGCCAATATTTCATTGGGGAGCATGTCTATTCTTGCATGAATCACCCAGAAAGCAAAACTACTATCTTATGCTTTTATACCACAGGGTGGGAGGGATTTTATCTGGCCCACAGTTGGTCCCTCAACCCTGCTTAGCCCAGGCATGGGAGGGCAACCCAAGCCATGGCATGTGGCTGGTCCCACCACCCCTAGGTGCACAGCAGGGCAGGGGCAGTGCAGCAGCCAGACTCCGGCTTCCTGGCAGTGGCAGCTCCTTCTGGCTGCTAGTGTCACCACTAAGAGACCCAGCCCCAATGCCAGGCAACCCGGCACATCTGCCCTGCACCCAGTTCTGGGGGTGCCAGACAGAGCAGGTGGGTGGAGTCTCCATGGAGATACTGGCCAGGACCCCTGCAGGCAGGGTGCACTCAGCTGGGCACCTGGGATGGGGACACAGGCAGGTGAGGAGTGGCATCTGAGAGCGGGACGGGTTGGGCCAGGGCCAGGCAGGGACGGACGGGCAGTGACAGTGTGGGACTGGGCAGGGAACGGATCCTAGCTCAGAAAATGCCAGCTCAGCTTTCACTCATTGTTTGACTATGGAAAAATACAGCAAGTCTTCCGTTGCAAAAGAACTCAGAAACACAACAACGGGACTGTTTTTGATGTTATGGATTCCTATGTGAAATCTGTGGGTTTATTTTATGAATCACATGTAGGCGTTTGCATACCTAACAATGACAATATTGTGCAGTACCCCACAGAAGCCTTAAAAGGATCTTGTGGCACCCTGGGTTGAGAATTACCGATCTAGATAAATAGCTCATGATATCCATGCCATGAATGTATTTATAAAAAGTTATCATATCCCTTCTCAACCCTTATTTTCCTAAACCAAGGGTGTCAAACACACCTTCTGCTCCAAGCCGACTGGATTTGGCATGGGGCAGCAATTGCAGCCACTACTGTTGCAGCCACTGTGGCAGCAGTGGACACCATGACAGCATTG
>NW_017729024.1:154450213-154461550 GCF_001723915.1 Gavialis gangeticus | reverse complement strand
ATCCATTCTCAACCCTTATTTTCCTAAACCAAGGGTGTCAAACACACCTTCTGCTCCAAGCCGACTGGATTTGGCATGGGGCAGCAATTGCAGCCACTACTGTTGCAGCCACTGTGGCAGCAGTGGACACCATGACAGCATTGGTGGCCATAACAGTGGCAGCAACACGGGGGAAGCAGTCACTTGCCATCACAGAGGCAGTGCAAGTGGCAGTGGGCCAAGTGGCCACAGGGTGAACAAGGGCTATGTCAGCAGAGTTGTTGCTCAGACCTCTGCTACTAAGGGCTGTGAATTCTGCAGCAGGCTCTGCCCACCACTAGTCAAGTTCGGGCCCGCTGGTAAACCGGTAGGCCTCATGAAGCAGCTCCATGCGTCAGATGTTTGACACCAAGTTAAGCAAAACAAGCCAAGGTCTTTGAAAGTCTTCCCATAAAACAGGCAGAGAGAAAGATAAGGGTAACCTGTTCCAGTTTAATCTGTTTGGAACAGAGGCAATCAGAACCGTACACAATATTCTAAATGAGATCTAACAAAAACCTCATACCACACTACTAACGCTTCCCCTCTCTGGTAAAAATACTGTGCATAAGATACTCTGTGATTGCACTAGCCTTTTTCATGGCTCCATCACACTGGTTTGATTTTACTGGGCCCCTCTTCTATTGCCCCAGGGAATGAGTCCTCATCTTACAGTGGAAGTTCCTGGCATGGTTCCCTTAGCTGCATGACTTTGCAATTCATACGATTACATTTTATACCATTTCCATTGTTTCTCTTGCAAGGTTACCTAATTTTTCCTTGTAAAATAATTTGATCTTCCACTGTTTTGGTGGTATGTCACAGATTAATGTCATCAGCAAATTTTGTAAGCATACTAAACTAAGTACTTGCATGAAAAGTCACTAACAAAGAAGTTAAACAGGATGGTTCACAAAACCCTGAAGAATGCAACTAAATTACCACTCCAGTTTGATAACTCCTATTTCAATGTAACCCATTGTAATCTCCCTTTTAGCTGATTCCTTATCTGCCCTACAAAATTTAATCCCCATCTTCTCCAGTTTAGCTAATAATTTTCTGAGAAGCAAAATGCCAAATGCTTTGCTCAAATTTAGATAGATTAGGTCCACTGCATTGCCCTTATCTAAAATTAGGTTTTCCCATCATAAAAGGATATTAGATTGCTCTGACATGATTTTTTTTTGTTCAGTTTTCAGTATACTTCCATCTGCTTGATTATTTTTTTCTTCAATAATATCTGATCTGAGACATTGCATAGAACTGAAGGAAACTTAGTTTGGTAATCAACTGAATCGTATTTTTTACCTTTTTGTCTCCCAATACTTAGGCACTATTTTACCATTAGACCTGAATTGACAGATTTCTCAAAGTTCTGTGCTGAACAAACCATATTTCATAGGCCAAATATTTCAATATTCTTCAACAAATATTACCAGGCCCCCTGCCTCTGTCACAACAGATAGTCTAAGTTTTTCTGTCATATCCAATTTGTTAAGTTTTATTACTGTATCCTTGTTTCTATTAGGTTCCCTACCATAACTCTATTTTACATCTTTATCCTTACTGAAGAGAGAGGCAAAGTATTCATTCAGTATTTGGGCCATACATAGGTTATCTTTAACTTTCAACCCATCAGACGTACACAGTAGCGCTCTTCCTCCAATCTGTTCTCTTATTGTTTATGTGACTGAAGGACCTTTTGATATTTATTTTAACATTCTTTGCAAGGTCCACCTCAACTAAGCCTTTGGCTGTCTCACTTTATGTCTGCATTTTCTGACCTCTGAAAGTTCTTTTTCCTTATCAGTTAATCTTTTTTTCCAGTTCTTGGAAATTATTTAGCTATTTTCAATATCCTATTTAAAGTCCTCATCCAAGGAAGTCTGTAGTTCTTAATTACCAATTTTTACCTTAGATGGTGTTAGTATCTAAGACTGAAAGTAATTCCATACATCTTCACTATTCAAATCCTTGAGTTCCTGAATCTAGTCAACCTACCAGTCACAATGTCAGCCTGCCTGCCTGACTCCCCTACCATGTTAAAAAGTAGACCTTTCTAAGTGGTAGGCTGTCCACTTAATGCCCTGTTGCCAAGGGCATAATACATGGCTCTGACCTCCCTTTTACTGTGGTAGGCAGCAGAAGATCCAAACTCAAAAACTGAGATCAGGAGCCAAGTGGTGAGAACTGAGATCAGAGCCAAGAATCAGGCCAGGAGCTGAGAACAAAGTGAATGCAGGAACCAAGGCAGGAGCTGAGCAAGAAACCTTGAACACAGCCTAAAATCCAGGAGTTGAATCTGTTGAAGTCAGTAGAAAGATCCTCATTCTTTTGCTCAACTTGGGATCAAGGCTTCTAATGGCTTTATTTCTTGAACACCAAGAGGCTAATAGAATAGAAACTTCTTAAACCACTAATATTTTCAAATCCTGAACAATCTTTTTGTTAAGATAATTCCATTAACTTTTGATCAATAGGTGACAGATCCCGTTGCCTCATGGGTTAGGAAACAGCACCTGGCAGTTTGTTATTGTTTATTAACCTCTCATTTTCCATGTACATAATCATTAATCTCAGACTCCTCAAATTTTTTAAACAGTATCAAGTGTGGGAAGCTTCCTTTCCAGATACAAGAAAGGAATTCCTTTTTCTACCGCTCAAGAGAGTACCAAAAGGAATGCTCAGGTCTGTGTTACAGCTCACACCCTTCTGCAAAGTAGGGATATTCCCTCCTATGCCCTTCATACATATGCTGCTGGGGTATGGATAATTTTGGTCAAATGGATAGAGAAGCAGACCCAGGAGACATCTAAGCCATTTGGCATGAACTAAAACTGGTTCTTGCATGAAGGGAAAGCTGTCAGTATTCCATGTCTGCTTCCTTCCAGACTTCTCCACGTGCTTTCATTACCTAGAATTTTTCCCTTTGAATTTTTGCAATGCTATTGTTTTGATAGCACATGAATTTGTGGACAGTTTATCTCTCTCCAAAAATTGAGTAAATAATGTTAACTAGGAAACATGACATGCACATGTATTAAAGAATTATAAAAAACCAGTTCAACTCTGTATCCTCATATCTATTGCCTAAATGGGATTCTCCATCTTCTGCAGCATGGTACTGTAAACGCTTATTCTTCAGTTCTAAGAAATACAAAGGTCAACCGTGATTTGTGAGCTGAATGAATAGCAAGGCTGCCGTACTGCATTGTAGAAAATGATTCTTGGTGACAGATGCTATTTTCAAACACAGTTTATTTATATCCAGTTTCCAGAGTCTCTCATTAAAAGGCTTCAAACAAATCTGCTCATCTTGGTTCCTAACACAGGGAGGATATTTATTGGCACTTTCCCGACACCCTCCACCCCACCACCACTCTCCTATCCCCTGATAATGGGAAACAAAAGAGAAGACTATTTACTCCCTAAATAACATCAAGAATGTTCTGAATTAAACTTGCCCTTAAGACAGACCTCTCTGAACTTAGCATTTTACAACACATGTATTGCTACTAAAGGATTTCACAAAACAGAGCAGTAGCATGGGTGACTGGTGCCACCTGAGTCAGGGGGGATACATGTCCCCCACAGCAACCAGTCAGCAACCAGGGGGGTCCCCCCATGGCTGATCGTGCCAACTGGGAAGTGGCCGCAGCGCTCCCACCTTCCCCCCTTACCCATCGCCTAAGTGGGGAGTGTGGCCTGTCAGGGGGTGCACCAGCACTCTCAGAAGATGCATGTGCACCCCCCATGCATCGCCACTGAGCAGCAATATTTGCCATGGATAACCTAACCATGTGTTCTTTTTTTCAAGCTACCCATACTTCTGCATTACAAATGGTGCACAAAACAGAGAAATATATGTTTACTTACAGATGTATTACATGAGCTTTAGTTATGCATACAGAAAGAAGACTATATTTTTAAAGAATCACAAAAAATTAGGGTTGGAAGGGACCTCAGGAGGTCATCCAGTCCAACCCCCTGCTCAAAGCAGGACCATTCCCAACTAGATCATTCTAGCCAGGGCTTTGTCGAGCCAGGTGTTGAAAACCTCCAAGAATGCAGACTCTACCACCTCGCTAGTTAACCCATTCCAGTGCTTCACCACCCTTTTAGTGAGAAAGTCTTCCCCAATATACAACCTAAACCTCCCTTGGTGCAACTTGAGACCATTGTTCCTTGTTCTGCCGTCTATCACCACTGAGAACAGCCTATCATGTGAGTATAGTTCCAACATGCCTTGCTTTACTGGGGTTGTCTCAATGTCTCTAAAGTGTATGGACTTCATGATGCAAGGGTGCATTTCAGTGCTTGAAGTGAGAGGTTAATATGAGATGGAGTTTAGCATCACTGTACATGCAGGTTCTAAACACTGTGTTGTGAACTAAGATGTAGGTAGTCTGCCCTAACAATGAGCACCCAGGTCACAAACCTGAAGGGCAGGGTTGGTAGGCAGCAGAAGATCCAAACTCAAAAGCTGAGATCAGGAGCCAAGTGGTGAGAACTGAGATCAGAGCCAAGAATCAGGCCAGGAGCTGAGAACAAAGCGAATGCAGGAACCAAGGCAGGAGTTGAGCAAGAAACCTTGAACACAGCCCAAAGTCCATGAGACATGGGGGCTCAGCTGTTTGCAGCCAGAAAAGCAATGAGACAGCTTCACCCAGCCTTCAGTAAGGAAGCTTGGCAGGCCTGTCATGTGCTAAGCCCTAACCAGCTGAAACTTGAACATCACAAAAAATGCTGGACTCCATTGTGGTTCACTCTCTTAACTCCTGAACAATATTAAACCTCTCACCCACTACAGATAGGAGTTGCACTGTGTGGAATTAAAATTTTATTTTAAACTGATTTAGTTAAATCAGAGCAAACCCCCATCTGGACACTTACAGCATTCACAGAAAAATTAACATATCAATTTGACAATGTGAGTGATACCACTAGGAATAGCTTTTAAACCAACATGAATTGCCTTGCACAAAGTTGGGCACATCTTTACGTGCACTTTAATGCACTTTTGCCTATTTTAATGTGCAAAGTTAGATCAGTTTAACTAGCTGGTTTATAAAATAATCTCATCTTTAGTTAAACCACAACCACCTTCTGTAATGAGCAAATGTGTTAAACCTCCACATCCCCTGCCATAGTGGAGAACTATGAAAGGTTGTGTAATGTAAACATTAGTATTTGACAGTGAACCATATGATACTGATGGAATGTACCCAGTGACACCCTTTAGTTGTATTGACACATGGTCCCTGGTTAATAATGTACTAGAACTTAAATTAATATAGTATTAATGAAGTTCCTATCTTTTCATTAAGGATGTAGTAAAAAGTTGCTGGGAAGGAACTTACCAGCAGTAAAGATAGAGTCCTCTTTTTTTGGTATAAAATAGCTGTTTGATTCTGAAAATTAAGTCAGCTCAAATGCTCTGTTTTAGAAGGCGCCGTTCTCTTTTCCCAGCCACCACTGAGGAAGACTGAGATTTTTGTATTTAGATTTCCTGTTCTAGATTTCCTGCATTTTTTTGCATAAGAACTTAAATAAATAAGTAGGGGTACACATGATTTGGGGCTTAGATTTTTAAGCAAAATGGAAACAGATCCAAAAGCACAGGGAAATTGTAAATTAAATATCTTCATTAAGGTAACACTGAGCCAGAACTCAGACAAGGATATATTGTTAGCTGTAAAAACTACAGAAAAACTCAATGTGCTAAAATAGAAAAAAACGCTGTTTAATTACTTCACCAATCTGTCTTCAGGCAAAAGCATTTACTAAGCAAATAGAATATTTCACTGTAGAGCTGCTATTTCTTACAACTCTGGTTTTAGTCAGATTGACAAATATAACTAGCATAAACCTTAAAACCTGGGAGGCAAACAGTTATCTCATTAACGTGCAACACATTAACTTGCAGCAATTAGGTCTCCTGCCTGTCTTGCTGTGAATAAATTAAATGCAAATGCAGAAGCATCCTGGCAGTCTGTGTATGACAAGCAATAGAACTGTGCAGATATCAATCATTTTAACCTAGGCATCAGATTCACAGAAGACAAAGAAACACACACACATGCAGACACGTGTGTGCACGCACACACACAAGCATAGACAGCCAGAGAAGGGAGGCAAAAGCAGCAGAGACGGGATTTCTCTCCTCAAGCACTCAAGCAGCTGTAGCTGGAAACACCTGAAAGAGATTCACATAATAATTTGATATCAAACATACTAAGGACACTGATCTTTGGGATAACAACAATAAATTAGGTATTTCAGGGAATTTCCACAATCAGGATCTTTTGTGATTTAACTGAGCAGGTAACTATCACTTATTCCAAGGCAGCCAGTGTTCACTTCTACAAAAATGTGATTTTCCACAAAATGTACTAAATTTGTCAGTCCTACATTTCAGTCAAGTACAAATTATACACCATGAGTACATTTACATGCAAAATTAACATGACTGAATATACTCTGGTTCAATTTGAGCCAGATTAAACTAACATATCACCATCTACATGTGGGTTTAAGCACAGTAATTTACTGTAATGCCAAATACCACTTGTATCTGATGGGGCTGTCCAACAGCACGGTAAATTAATTTACTGTGCCCTAATTGCCATGTGCATGTAGATGGTGACATGTTACTGTGCAGCAAATTAGTCTATGGTGCAATAAAGAATAAAGACTTCCATCAGCGGGGAACAGCGGACGGCTCCAGCAGTTAGGCTCTCAGTCTGTAGCATTGCACATGGCATCCAGATCCTGGGAGCTGAGTGAGGTAGCTCAGGTCTGCAACATTTGACGTGCGGCCAGAGACATGGTGCACAGGCCCTTCATCCTCTTGGCTACAGTTCCTGCGGTATGCCGGATCAGTGTTTGGTACGGGTGTTCAGGTACACCCCTGCCTCATGGGCTATGCATGGCTCCAACCACCCCGTACCACTCCCCAAGCCTCGCTGATAGACCCGACGTTCATCTATCTTGCCCACTCTCTCTCTGGGCCTTTCTTCTGCCTGCTGCCTCTCCGGGCCTTTGCGCTGCCTGCTGCCTCTCCAGGGCTCCTGGCTGCTCACTCTCTGGGGCTGGGGCTCCCACACTGTCGTGATTCCCCTATGAGGCCTCCTCCATCCCCTTATAGCCTCACCCGGTCCTCCGGTATAACTACACAACAAAACACAAGCCTCTGCGTTATAACTTAAATTCAGGCCTCACGGCTAAAATATCCTTGGAGCCGCACCCCAAGTGCTCCCTCTCTCACCCGTATCACCAGCTGCACCCACATTCAGGCTTTTCCCTTCCTTTACTCAGACAGAGCTCCTACTCCTTTGGTCGCCGGCAGGGTAACTGCCCACCTGGCCTCAGCCTGGGAGTTATATAGGAGTCAGGCCCTGCCCCTTCTGGTCAGCTGACTCCCACCGGTTGCCCTAGCAACCTGCACCTGTGCCTCTTCATTGCTACTCCACAAGTAGCAGGCACCTCAGTGCCCTGCTACACTCAACCTTTTTAGACTCAAGACACCCCCTTGTTAGGCTTAAAGGCACCCCTCAGAAAATCCCAGTTCTTAATTTTCACTCATATTTTGACTATGGAAAAATAATAGAGCGACTGTTCAGTTGCAAAAAACTCAAAAATACGACAACAGATCAGAATGTTGTTAACTCTATAGATTCCTGCTTAAAATATCTAGGTTTTATCCTGGGAATATTTGCACACCTCATAGCACTAACAATGTGTGGCACCCTGCAGCACCTTTGAAAGGACCTCACCCTGGTTGAGAATCACTGCTTTATAGGAATACACCATTAATAGAGTCATGCTAAGACAGGCATGTATAAAAACTATATGTTGGCTAAGTTGTTAGTCACAGCTGCAAGACCAAGGAGATGGACTGAACCTCTTCCATACATGCCATTAACTGACAAGACCTCTTAATACCTTTGAATATTCCCCACCTCAACAACTGTACACCATATGCTAAAGCCATTGTCTAAGATTATCTTGCCACCTTACAACTCTGCACTGATGCAAGGGTCTTACCTTGCTTCCTACCATAGCATGACACTGGAGCCTCTTAACACCCCATACACTGAGTTAATGTAGGCTGCATAACTAACTGCATGTCTTAGATTGCATTAACATACACCAGCAATGTACCCACATAGCTACAATGCACAGGGTTCCATATTACCTTGCAAATTTACAGAGACATGTAAATGACCATGATTTTTAACATTTGCTAATACATTTTTAAAACTGTTTTTTGATTATCTATAAACAAATAAGAATCAAAATTAAAAAAAAAACAACCCTGGTCTTTTTGCAATGTAATTACAAACAGAACTACACAAAACCCTTCTGTTCTCACTAATCTAGCACCTTGGGCCCAGCAAAGTTAAAGTCGATGGCACCATATTTATTTTAATATGCAGGCACATTCAGTCTTATGCTAGTTGAAGATCTCTAGGATAAAAATACATTGGATTCTAATTAGTAAGTTTAAACTGATGGGGAATTAAAAATTAACCTTTCATTGATCAATAATTTAAATCCCTATTAGGCTCCATTCAGCAGAGAATGCCATAAGCATGCATGCAAGGTTGTTTTACAGAACAATTAAAGGGAAACCAGGATGGATGAGGAGCATTAAGTTTAAATCAAAGGAAGCATGAGGACAGAGTGCTCACTGAGTCTCACTGCATACTTGGTTCCAAAATTAGCATGTTTATGCTGCCAAAGCAACGTTTTCTGTACTCCATGCCTTGAGAAACCTGCTCATCTACTTGTCCCCAGCAAAGATAAGTCTGCACTAGCAAATGAAGTAAATCTACAGAAGTGATGCTTCACAGTGATTCAGATCTTTCAGAAGAATGATCAGAAAGCTCTCTTCCAATTCACTGATTCTACGCTCACTTGTGAAGACCATGTCACTTGTATCTTGATATAAGAGGCAAAACTTGTCCACACATTACCTGGTTGCTCCATATCCTGCAGCAGGTCCTAATTAAATACAGAGCTCTCTGTTCTGCTATCTAAACCGTTTGGGAGAGCATCCGTTGAAAAGTCACCTCTCCCTCCACAATGTTTTCCTGTCTACCAGAAGAAGGGTGAAAGGTTGGTTTAGAAGAAGAGTGAACTTTCTCAGGAGCAAAGACCTGGGAAATGGATTGAGGAGCTTGTAAAAGTCTTGGTAATTTGTCTACATAAACTAAAGAATTACAGTTTGATTTCATGATTTATTAACTTTATGTAGGCTTGCAACCTTATTGATGTCTTTCTTTATAGATTGCCATGGTCTTTCAAATGTTAAGAGAACTGGATATAGTGCCTTGGTATCTATCTGTTCCTGAATTGAGGGGGTGCCAGTATACTATGTCAGTATTCATAAGAGGGGTCTGTTTCCTGAGTGTGAGCTTTGGAGACAGTGTCGGTATGTTAGGCTCAGAAGACTTAAGAAAGAGATGGGATATAACGTTTGGGATTGATTAAAAAACTTTGTTGACCATCCACAATGAGGGGTTCACTCAGGGTTGTGATAGAGCTCACTCCAGAAAGCTGAACAGCCATTGATCTCAAAACAAATCTAATTTCTACTTGTAACTTCTGAAAACAGACACAGCTTAATAAATACACAGGTTGTGTTTGTCTGGGAGGCAAGAAAACTTATTTACAATTTCTGCTTCTTTTTACATAATTGTGATTTGCCCAGATGTTGCAGTAATGGCTCTATAAAAGTATCTGAATAAGTGATTATGGCTAGCAAGCTTTGATGCCTATTTCAGAGTGATAACAATAAACTCAGTTATGAAACTAAGTGCAGAAAAGACCCGGCTGATATGAAAGCATCCACCTTCTCTATGTAATCCCCAACCTGTTGTTCTACTACTCTAGGCTGTTTGTCTACTTCCCCATCTTTGCTGCCAACCACATTCATCATCTGGTAGTTGACTTTAAAGACTGAAAAAACCCCACATTAAATACTTCAACCTTCTTTGACTCATCATTATCTAGATTACCTTCCACATTACGTAAAGGAACCTACAATTTCTTTGGTCTTCCTGTTACTTCTGACATTCTTGTAGAATCCCTTTTTACATCCCTTGCCAACAGGGAGAGAAACAAGTTTCACTTGCCTACCACTAGGAGTCTTTTCTGAGCAACATATTTCAAAGAATTTACTTTTAGAGTTCAAAACAGAAACTCATGTTACTAGAATGTGGGGAGAAGTGGGCACGCTAGAAGGGAGGGACAGGCTACAATTGGATCTGGACAGGTTACAGGGGTGGGTGGATGAGAATAAGGTGGGATTCAATTGGGAGAATGCACCTGGGGAGAAAGAACCAACACCATACCTACAGGCTGGGGAACTCCCTTCTCGTCAGCACAGAGGCAGAAAAGGATCTTGGAGTCATTATAGACTTCTAGATGAACATGGGCCGCCAATGTGGGGACGCAGTCAGGAAGGCTAACAGCACCTTGTCATGCATCCACAGATGCATCACGAGCAGGTCCAAGGAGGTGATCCTTCCCCTCTATATGACATTGGTCAGGCCACAGCTGGAGTACTGCATCCAGTTCTGAGCGCCGCAGCTCAGGAGAGATGCGGACAATGTGGAGAGGGTCCAGAGGAGGGCCACTTGCATGATCAGGGGGCAGCAGGGCAGGCCCCATGAGGAGAGACTACAAGACCTAAACCTGTTCAGCCTCCACAAGAGAAGGCTGAGAGGGGATCTGGTGGCCATCTATAAACTGGCCAAGGGAGACCAGCAGGCAATGGGAGAGTCCCTGTTTCCCCAAGCACTACTGCGAGTAACAAGGAATAATGGCCATAAGTTGACAGAGAGTAGATTCAGGTTAGATATCAGGAGGCGCTACTTCACAGGGAAGCTAGGATCTGGAACCAACTTCTAAAGGAAGTGGTGCTCACTCCTACTCTGGGGGTCTTTAAAAAGAGGCTGGATGAACACCTTGCTGTGGTCGTTTGACCCCAGTAGTCCTTCCTGCCATGGCAGGGGGTTGCACTTGATGATCTGCTCAGGTCTCTTCTGACCCTACCAACTATGAAACTATAGGAAATGCAGAAATATTTTTTTCAGGGGAGAGGACTTAACTCCTGGACATAACATGGGAAGCTGTATTATAAAATCCTATTTTCACATGCATCAAACATTTCTGAGAGGGGGAGATTAGCCTTTTAAATTACTATATTTTTTAATCACTCAATTCCTGCTTAATGCTAAGAACAACCTGTGGCAGGAAGCCACCTTAGTTTCTCCCCAAAATCTCTGTGCTGTGACAATTTGATTAGGATGT
>NW_017729024.1:154447804-154449789 GCF_001723915.1 Gavialis gangeticus | reverse complement strand
TGGCTCTCTCCCCCATAACTCATGAGCTAGGAATGGCCTGCCTCCAAAGGAAATCTCCAACAGCCTCGGGATGATGCTTGTGAGTAAGCTACTCGAGATCTGGTTAGATATATAGCTGGCAGTAACTCAGATACGTGATCAAAAGGCTACCTAGGCCAGACTGTTTTGCTCTATGGGATTTCTATGATATTGCTCTATCCTGTACCCTATTTTCACCCTACCCCTGTAATCAATAAAGTTCTCCTTTGTGACCGGTGTAGGAGACTTATTGAGGGGTGGGTCTAAATTATGCCTAAGAGGCCCCTTAGGTCTGCAGACTAAGGGAGATTTTCCTTTTTGGCCCCCGACTTTCCCCGAGGACACAGGGCCGAAACAGTCCCTTCTTGGGGTGGTGGCAGCTTACGTTACCCCCAGGTTAGCGAGTGTGCTCCAGGAAGGGGGACAGGTGGACGTGAGGCACCCCTAGGGAGGAACTCAGAGCCTGGAAGGTGGTCGGGCGCAGGGAGGTGTGTGGCTCAATGCAGGAGTGCCCCCTACTGGCCCGCCACACAACCAGCTTATAAATTAGTGTGTAGCTTCAAAGCTATGCTTGTACTTATTTCAGTAACTACATGTTCAAACTAATCAGTGATGAACTCTGATCACAGAAGTGGGATTGCATTTTTATTCTGATTTAGGCTCAAATCCCATCGCAATAGTTGGACTGAACACTTGGATTTTCTATAGAGACAAATATGTTGCACTGTTACCTCTAAGGCCTTAGAATATAAGACACTTCTCACAGCCTCTAAACAATTTAAAAAGTTGTGGTGCTAGCATGGAGGAATAGTCAGGTATGCCATGGGGTGGCAATTTATTACTTTTTTGTCCTTAGTCCCTGCTCTCACCAGAGAGTCACCGTGCATGGCTGGGCTGTGGAGAAAGGAGATAGTGTTCTGGCCCGAGTTACACACACACACACAAAAACAAAAAACCCCTTGCAATCTTCAAACCAAAGCCTCTCCCCAGATAAGCATGTCTTTAAGGCCCAAACTCAGTAGGAAACTCAAACTTCCTTAGCTGTGAAAGCAAAGTCTCAAAAATGTGCTGAAGTGCACTGCTGAATCAGAACTTAACTTCACAGGAAATACAGTAGCTTATCTGGGAGCCACATTTGACCCTAAATAGCTGCTTAACTTGAAGAATATCTTTCCTTTGCCAGTTCTATATCAGCACCACCACTTACATAGTGAGAACTGCATCTCAGACAGGAGTTAGTAATCTGGGATAAAAATCTAACAATCAACCAACTATAAAAAGTCAGTCCAGAGGAAAAGTTTTCACAGTGCACAAAGTATATGCCCTCAAATAAGTGATCTCTAGACGTATGAATACCCACAGGGGCTGAAGTCTCTTTTAAGGTCTATACATAACACTTCCTACCGATGCAATCCAAGGATTTTTAAAATCTTCTGGACTAATCTAACTCTGCTCCAACTGGCTTCAATTAGAACAAAAATAGGTGAATTCTGAGTATTATGAAGCTCTGTGTGCCTATAAGAAAGCAGAATTGTATGCCTGTGAACAAGGAGCAGAAGAATCTCAGCATGTGATCTCCACATTTAGTATTTTCAAATTCTATAGGAAAATGTGCACTATGTCATCTGCCACCTGGAATCAAGCACCTGGAAAACTCAAAAGAATACATACAGATTATCATGGAGATTCATTTTCTTCTTGGGAGCATCCTGCTATTATTGCATAGAGTAAACAGGGAATTAAAAACATATTCATGCACATTAACTTTACCTTGCACTAATTACCACTGAGTAACTGAAAGGTTCATTGCTTTTATTGTGGTATTTATTTATTTATTTTGCATTTTCTTATAATGTAGTTCTTTCTCTTTTCAGTCATTATATTTAGACTATTTCAGACTTTTAAGTGGTACAAGATCAACGTTTTGGAATTAAACAAATATTCATATTCATGAATATTCTAAGATA
>NW_017729024.1:154438083-154442804 GCF_001723915.1 Gavialis gangeticus | reverse complement strand
ACCACTGAGTAGCTGAAAGGTTCATTGCTTTTATTGTGGTATTTATTTATTTATTTTGCATTTTCTTATAATGTAGTTCTTTCTCTTTTCAGTCATTATATTTAGACTATTTCAGACTTTTAAGTGGTACAAGATCAACGTTTTGGAATTAAACAAATATTCATATTCATGAATATTCTAAGATACTCAAATCAAGTGTTTTGCCTGATGTTTAAAAGCTTGACACATTGGACTGAAGGGTTTACTGTTGGCTTTGAGGTTTCTGAGTCTAGTATAAACTTGACTGATAAAGCTGGCAAAATGAATTCAGGTACATAGCTCTAAACTATGTATGGATATGACATGAAATGAAAAGTTAATCTGTCTGGTTAGTTTGAAAGGATGACTTGACAACCCAGTTTATGATACTGCTTGGTGAAACTGTAGCTTCACTTGTATGTGGAACTTGATACTGCTCCTTTCCTCCAGTGACTATACTTCATAGCAAATGCAATGAAAGCCACATATAAACAAGCTCATTTGGTGATCCGTAAAAATTACTCAACATGTTGCCAGGGGTTGCCAAGTATTCCTTCCAGTCTACCTCAACTGCTCTCAGCACCCTTCTGTCAGCAGCTCTGAACCTGACAATGCCCTCTTAAGGATGCTCTTAAAGAGACATGTAACAGGGTGATCTCCCCTTTAGGTAGGAACAGCCAGCCCTTTTAATAAAGCCCAGCTGTGGCTAAGCAGGGACTGTCACACAGGGAGACCTAAAATCTCCCAGAAGTGTAAGCAGGCTGTGAAAGGAACAGCTTGTTTAAAGGCGTTAGGCTACTGTGCTGGAGCAAAAGCAAAAGAGACTCCCTTCCTAGTGTCCAGGACAGGGAGTTGTTTGTTTTAAAAACTGAACTTTGCTTTAGAGGGCTGGCTAAGGAACAAATTCTTCTTCAGCCTGCTTACAGCTGGTGGAGAATGCCAGTAGTCTCAGACACCAGCAGTTAAAGAATGGATAATAGAAGCCTTGCTAAAATGGCTGGAGGGGCTACATTAGCACTATTAACAAGTGTTCCCACAGCTTCAGCTTTCGCAGCAAGTTTCAGCAGAACTTGTAGGAGCAACAGCAATTCATGGTTTGGCTACTGGATAAGGGAAAGCCCCACATGCAAGTGGGTGCTACTGCCTTAACCCAACAACCCACAGAAACCTCACAAAGATGGGGCCAGATGATGATCCTGGGGCCTTTCTGGAAGCCTTCAAGTGGGTAGTCAGTGAGCCACTAAGCTAGCCCCTTACCTGACAGGGGAAATTTAGGCCAGGTACCAGAGCTGGGAGCTGAGACTACGTAGAACTGCATGAAACCTTTAGACCACCTCGGTCTCACCAAAGAGACATATTGGCATTCGTTCTAAGGAGACCTATTTAACTTGGACTTCTGGCCCCAAACTGTTCTGCAGTGCTTCCAGAACTTGTGTGCCTGATGGCTTAAACTAGAGTCCTGCTCAGCCACAGAAACAGTTGAGGTAATAACACTGGATTAATTTCACCAGACATTTTCTGTGATACCCCAGGAGTGGGTTTGCAGACACTGGCTTGGTGATTTGCCAAAGGTAGTTTGTCTAGTCAAGAACTTCCTTGCAGCCAAATTCAAATATAAGAAATAGGCTGTGGGACCAAAGGGACAGGCTCAGTGAGGCATGAATTCAAAACAGGGAGGGCCTCCTACAGTTGGAAGGCCTTTAGGTGGTGATCCTGCACCCAATCCAGGAATCCTGCCCTGATTCCCCACACAGACAAGGGCAGGCTCAACAGAAGCAGGCTACTTATTTGGATGGACAAATGGATCCCTTCTGTCTGGAATGTAGCGCCAGGATGAGGGCCACCCGCAAGATCCGGGGACAACAGGGCAGACCCTACAATGAGAGACTGCAGGACCTGAACCTGTTCAGCCTTCACAAGAGAAGGCTGAGGGGGGACCTGGTGACCGTCTATAAGCTCACTAGGGGGGACCAGAAGGGTTTGGGAGAGACCTTGTTTCCCCTCGCGCCCCCTGGCATAACAAGGAATAACAGCCACAAGTTGTTGGAGAGGTTTAGATTAGACATCCGTAAGAACTACTTCACAGTTAGGGGGGCTAGGATCTGGAACCAGCTTCCAAGGGAAGTGGTGCTGGCTCCTACCCTGGGGGTCTTTAAGAGGAGGCTTGATGCCTACCTAGCTGGGATCATTTGAGCCCAGTTTTTTTCTCCTGCCCAGGCAGGGGGTCAGACTTGAAGATCTACAAGGTCCCTTACGACCCTACTTCTATGATTCTATGATGAGAAAAAAGGGAGGTCTTGGTCCACTTTACATGTGAACAACCACAGCACTGGAGAAGCCAGTACCCATAGATGGACTGCAGCTATGCACAGACCAGGTCCGGTAGAGGCACCGAAGCAAAAAGGCAATGTGGTTCCAGTGAAGACAGAGGATACTCAGGTCCTGAACCTAGCAGATTTGGGCTCTGGACAGGCATTTTTTCATGAACAGCTTGTGGACTCCAATCAGCTGTCAATTGTGACGTGCATCTAAGACCTGCATCCAATGGGTTGTTAGACCCTATCCTATGGAAGTAAGGCTGTTGGTTGGGGTCTAGACCACAGAACCAACTGTGTTGATGTACGTCGATCTTTTCCACCCTATTAGGGTGGGTCAGAACTGGCACCCGCTGTCCAAGTTGCTGCGCTGGGCAGCAAAACGTAGGCAGGACCTGGGTAATCACAACCTCCTTAAAGACCAATTAAGAGGAATCCCCTTGACCCAGCAGTGTTTGGAGATTGGGCAGGAATCCCCAAAGGTGCAGAAGGGCACATTTTGGCTGAAGGGGGACCTGGTAAGAAGCAGAGTAACGTAAAGCTAAACACTCTGCTTACAAGGTGCAAAAAGCCAGGAACAGGCTGTTCCCTTGCAGAATAACAGGCACATGTATATCACCTTAATGCCAATATCACTGAAACTGACAAAGTCTCGTGCCATTTGAATTATTTAAATAGCTGCTCATCTTACCCATGGGTGTCATAAGCTGCTTATACAGTAACTCTAATTATGCCTACTTGCTGAACAAAAATTACTAATGGCTGCAAAGGCTGCTCCATAAGACATACTACTCCATCCAAGAAAACTCTTATTATTTTTAAGCTAGTATTTCTCAAGTTATTTTTGCTTACTGAACTGCAAATTATAGACAACTTCCTTCAACATTTTTAGTTTGAACAGGCCTTAAATGTGAGCTTAAATAAAACATATTGAACACATGGATAATCTAATCAATCCTGATACCAAAAGAGTTAAACACTGATACGCATTAGCCTTGGCTTGTATTATACTGAATACATGCTATTGCCTAAATGCATTCACAGAATATTCTTCATGTTACAACAAATTAAATGAAAACTTCTTGATAAACTTCATGGGTTCACACTAAATTTTCCACAATAGGTATCCTCAGCAGTTACCTACGCATACTTACATGCACGCATGCACACACATGTATTGTCACTGGAAAAAAAAAGAAGGCTGTCGCAGAGCACTAGGGTGCCCTGCTCCTTTAAAGAGCTGAAACTGCTAGGGGAAGAGCCCTAGCAGTGAGGTGGAAGCCCCAGCTGCTGGTTACCAGGGCAGCCAGAAGGAGCTAGTGGCCCACACCTGCCAGCGGTCAGCTGACCGGAAGGGGCAGGACCTGGCTCATATATAAACCCCAGGGCTGAGGCCAGGAGGGCAGTTCCCTGCCAGCAGCCAAGGGGGAAAGAGCTCTCCCAGAGCAAGCAAAGGGGAGGGGCCTGACTGCACAAGCAGCTCCTGATACTGTTGTGGGACGGAGCATTCCCCAGTAGGGTTTAAATGACATTATAGCCAGGCGGCTTGAATCTATGTTACGGCCCAGGGGCTTGTGTTTTGTTTATCATTGTATAACACCGGTGGTTTGGGTGAGGCTATTAGGGGAAGGAGGATGCCTTATGGGGGACCCATGGCAGCATGGGGACCCCAACGCCAGAGAGGTTGCAGCATTTGGGGTGCACAGTCCCCAGTGCCTCAGAGGGCGCAGCACTTTGCAGGGCTGCAGACAGCCCAAGTGCCAGTGAGGCGCCGAGCAAGACAGGGCCATGGAGAGCCCAGGGAGGACAAGGGGACCAAATTGCAACAAGGCCCAAACCAAACAACATCAGTACCACCAGTGAGGCTTGGGGCGTGGTAAAGGGGCAGCTGGAGCCACGCATAGCCCATAAGGCTAGAGTGCCCCGAAACACCCGTTGTGACATCTATCTTGGAGCCAGAGTCCACGGGGTCAGAGAGTACAGCAAACCATGTCCAAAAGGACATAAAGGTAGCCTCCCTACTATATATTCCCCATCTTCAAAAAGGGGAGGAAAGAGGACCCAGGGAACTACAGGCCAGTCGGCCTTACCTCGATCCTAGGCAAGCTGTTCAAGAAAATTATTCTGGCACACATCCAAGAGGGGCCAGCAGGGAGCTGCATGCTTAGGGGCAACCAGCACAGGTTCATCAGCGGCAGGTCCTGTCAGACCAACCTGGTGGCCTTTTACGACCAGGTCACTAAATCATTGGATGCAGGGGTGGCAGTGGATATAGTTTTCCTAGACTTCAGGAAGGCTTTTGACACTGTCTCTCACCCCATTCTCATTAGGAAGCTGGGGGACTGTGGCGTAGACACCCATACAGTCCAATGGGTCGCCAACTGGTTA
>NW_017729024.1:154433197-154437480 GCF_001723915.1 Gavialis gangeticus | reverse complement strand
AAGTTGGACATCAGGAGGCGCTACTTCACGGTCAGGGCGGCTAGGGTCTGGAACCAGCTTCCAAGTGAGGTGGTGCAGGCTCCCACCCTGGGGGTTTTTAAGAGGAGGTTGGAGGACCACCTTATTGGGGTCATTTGACCCCAGTGCTCTTCCTGCCATGGCAGGGGGTCGGACTAGATGATCTACTCAGGTCCCTTCCGACCCTAGGAACTATGAAACTAACTATATTTTCCATCAAAGATGTGGCGGGCGAGAATTGAGGGTGCCCGTTGCGCCAACTTGGCACAGTAAGGGGGCCTTGGGGAGATTACGGCCATCCTGCAGGACCCCATTCCATGGCAAATTGGTGTATTAACTGGGAAGTAAGGCCTTGCACAGGGAAGGACCATGTGCCCCTGAGAAGGGGAAAGAACGTTTGGGCTAAAACAGGAATTGAGAGATATTTATAGGAAGCCAGTGGCACCAGAGCTCTGACAGGGGGGCGGAGTGGGAAATCACCACCACCAGAGACTGTACGGGGAGAAGCCTTTGGGCCCCAACCAGTAAGGGAGTCAGACTAAGTTTGCTATGGCAGAGACAGAGGTCATAAAGGGCCTGAGACAAGAGAATTTCACCTGGCTATTGCAGGTAGATGAGTTGCAGGAAAACACGTCACGGTTGGAGTGGGAGTCAAAGGTAGCCCAATCCCAGAGAGAACAAGCTGAGGCAAGGGTCACTGCTTTAGAGCAGCGGGTACAAGCAGAGAAAAGGGAAGGAGGCTCCAAAGAAATCAGGTGCGTGATAGCGGCAGAAACAGAGAGAACTCGTGCGCTAGAACAGCTTATTGTGAATGAAGCCCAGAAGAGCCGGGAGAGGGAAGAGAAGCTGCATAAGATGCAGATGGAGATGACAGCATGGATGTCAAGGTCTTCTGAAGCCTGCACAACCCAGGCAGGGGGACAGGAGATGCTACAGAAGTTGGAGGTATCAAGAAGCCTAACAGGTATCCTACAGAAAGAAATCCACAGCTAGGAGAACCGAATAAAGGGGTTGCAGGACGAGTTGGAGGACTGGCAGCAGAATTGAATACGTGCAGAACACCTAGCACAAGAGCTATGAGACAAACTGCTTGAAAGCCACACCCAAGCAGAAGAAGTGGGCAAGGCAATTGCGCAGGAGATGGAAAAGGTAAAAGCTTGCATGACAAATTACGAGGTGTTGCATGATCAAAACCTGGCCCTTGAAAGGGAGTTAGAGGCCAGGGAGAGAGAGGACAATGGGTTATGGTCCCAGTTACAGAGTGTAGAGGCAGAAAAAGACCACCTTAGAGAACAGGTACAGTTCCTTAAAACCTTCCTAGAAGACAGCTCGGGTAAAGAGGCAGTGACTACCACAGAGAGGGAGCAGTTACAGCTTCAAATGCAAACCTTAAGGCAGAAAATTTAGGCATTGGAGGGAAAGAAGAAAATGCTATGGGTCACAAGCAGTCAGACAGCCACAAAAGTCCAAGACCCTGGGGAGTTGGAGATGCTAGATGTAACAAGTATAGCAATGTGGGCAGAAGCAGGACAGAAGGCTCAAATGGTGAAGTTCACAAACACAATGCGAGAGAGGTTGGAGATGCTGGGAGCCCAACTAGCGGAATACATGATTATGGTTAAGTTTGAACACCTAGAACAGCATCATGAGTTGCACGTATTGAAAGGGTCCTTGAGGGAAGTGAAGACGCGAATAAAGACCACGCATCTAGGGGGCCGGAAGCCTCCAGAACAAGTGAAGTTCCATGGATACCTAGGCCCAGAGGATCCAAGAGAGGAGGCCGAACCAGGGCAACTGGAGAGAAGCACCATGGAGAAGGGATCTGTAGGGGCAAATCCTACGGCCCTACAAGAACAGATCCTGCTGGCCCTCCTAGAATGCTGGAATAGGAGATGGGACCAATGGTTGGAGCATCATGCTGATGAGATGAGCCATCTAAGACTTCAGCTGGGGGAACTCTGCAAACTGTGAGCCAAGGGAGGAATTACAGTACCCAGTCAGGGACAGCCAATGGAAGGAGACATGATAGATGTAGGGACAGCAGGGAAGGATGAACAGGCTAGCCCCAGGAGTGAGACCTGTCGGCTGGTTCGCCAGGGCTGTACACAGGTGACACAATGCCTAAGGCAACATGGGTCAGCAGTGAACCCCAGGAAAAAGGGGTCAGTGGAACCCAGAAAAGAAAGTCGGGCCAAGGAGCCAGAGATACGGAGGAGGGAACGATCACCCAAAGCAGGGCAGAGGCCTGGGAAGAGACCTCAGATTTATGTGAGTAATATCCCAGGACAGGTCAGGTGGTGGACTTCAAGAAAGCTTGTTGAAGCAAAAGTTGGGGGTGTGGCCTATGCAAAAATGTATAGGGGACCCAAAGGAAAACCCACTGGCCAAGGGAAGATTGAGTTTTGGGCCAACTTGGCATGGTAAAGGGGCCTTGGGGAGATCACAGCCATCCTGCAGGACCCCATCCCATTACAAAGAAAAAAAAAGACTACCTTTAATACTACAAAATACGTTTCTTAAGACTGTAAGTGAATTTTCATTCAATATAGCTAAAGGACAATTAGAACACAGAAAAAATGCTGCAAGTTAATGTATATAAAGCTGCTGAGTATGAAGAACAAAAGCAGGGAAAAACAAAAAAAATGTTCACAAGAAAATCTGTGTACCAGTGAGTGTACTGCAACTTATTGGTGCACCAAAAAATCTTCCCTTTTTAGATCTGGGCATCATAAGGTACATCAAGAAATCTGTCACCCCCAGAGTAAGGCTATTATTTTCAGAAATGAGTGCCTATATAGGATTCTTTAAACAAGTAACCTATGGCCAGGAATATTCAAGAAAGAAATTCTCACTTTCCTGGGTGCATCTATAAGCAATCAATCATTTAATGCCCTGATTGAAATCCCTATTGAAGTGAGCAGCTCAAATTGCTTTTGGATGCATGAAGCCTATTTCATATCCCTGTTATTAACAGCCTTTCTCATTTGTTTTCTTGAAAACCTGACACTGGCTTGAATTCTAATACATTTACCTTGGGAATCTCCACAAAATGGCAGGTGACTGCCATACTTCCCACACCTCAAGAATGGTAAACAGCTCAGGCTCAGCAGCCCATCGAAAAAGAGACTAACAAATCTTATATCATTCTATCACGCTTTCTGGATTGCTGAAGGCAGAAGATGACAAAACACACTGCCATATATTTCTACAAGTGATAACACATTATTCTACACACAAACATATTCTGGTGATATAGTCTCTCAAGGACAGTAAGGAAGAGAGCTTGAGGGAGGGGGCAGGGATGGTGGAAGAAATAGTAATACATGGTAGAATTAGGAAATCAAACATTTTCTATAATGGATCCACCGACAGGAGTATACACATCTTCGTAGAGTGTAGAGTGATTTGAAAGTAACTGTCTGTAACAACCTACTATAAAAAGCATATTAAAGTTAGCAGTGTTTAAATACTAAATTTATACACAGTAAGCATACTTATTTCCACATTGTCCAGCAGCTGGTAAAGACAGCAGGTAATCATCCCCACAGGCATTCTGTGCATTTAAACACAACTAAATGCAACGCACATTAAGCCAATGAGCATTAAGCGATTTTTGGTGGGTGACTACACATGCAGGGACTTGGCACTAAAGTTAGTGCAGCCTAACTAACTAACATGTTAGTGCAGCCTAACTAACTAACATGTGCCCCTAGGGGCTGGGCAGAGGCAGCACTAAAGTTAGTGCCAGGTCACATCTACTTGTGTTCTAATGTACTTTAACTACTCACACCTAACTTTGATACCTGCATTTGCATTTGCAGGTATCAAATTTAGGTGTGATTAGCCTAATTTCACCATTTTTATGCATATTAAGGGCATGCATGTGTAGATGCATGCCTGTCATGCACATTAAATTAGGCTAATTTTGACAAAAATTAAGCTAAATTAGACAATTTTGTTTATCTGGCATTCTTGGAAGAATATACAAGTACAGCTATGCCAAAACACTTAAATATCTGTTTTGAAATCTCCTTTAATTTTTATCCAAAGATGCTTAAGTTACTTAAAATTGAAATGCATTTTTTCACTTTAGGTTAAATAAAATAGTGGGCAATAGTGATCATCGCTTGCTGGAATTCGCCATCCAGCGTAGGGTGTCAAGGGCCCGCAGCAAGGCGGTAGCCCTAGACTTCAGGAGGGCCAACTTTGTTGAGATGAGGAGATTAGTGGGAGAGGCACTGGGGTCCTTGAGGGCAGAGGAACTC
>NW_017729024.1:154427221-154432452 GCF_001723915.1 Gavialis gangeticus | reverse complement strand
AGGGCGGCTAGGAGCTGGAACCAACTTCCAAGGGAAGTGGTGCTGGCCCCTACCCTGGGGGTCTTTAAGAAGAGGCTGGATGCCTACCTGGCTGGACTCGTTTGAGTCCCATTTCTCTTTTTGGGGTTTTTTGTTGTTCTCCCGCCCTGGCGGGGGGTCGGGCTAGAAGATCTACTAGGTCCCTTCCGACCCTTAATCTATGAATCTATGAATCTATGAATCTATGAAAATGCTTTGATTAACCTGCAACAGTTAGATTTAACTTAGTGGCATTGTCAAGTGAATTGATAAATTCACTAATTGTTCCACTGTTTTCTTGAAGATTGTGGTTTTCAGGAGATGTAGCCAGTGTGGTCTTCATGGTAGTTTTTGATTACGTCTTTTTCATGGATTTTGAAGACGGTGTAGATAATGATGTTCTAACCCAATCTGTCTCATAACACAAATCTAGAAATATTTCACCCAACCAATGCAGACACATAACATGATTGTTCTGGATTTTACTCAATAGTAAATTTACTCCATAGTCAGAAATGGATATACTGTCAAGTTCCCTGAGCCAGTTGCCATCAGTAGCTGTTACTGTAGCACTTGACCACTAGGAAGAAAGGAAGCAATACTGCACTGAGAAGAGGGCTACCCCAATAAAACTGATATTCTACATTTTACACATAATAACTCTCATGTCATTAAAAAAAATTGCTATGCATTTTTCAAGGGATAATGGTACCCCTTAAGTAATAAAGTTGCTTTACTATGAAGTGGTTGTGCCACATCCCTGAATTCTTAGAAAGTAATATTTAAGCCAAGTCAGGCATCAAGTCAAAGAAAACATTCAGCCTTTGGTAATGCTGGAATGATGCTGTAGCTGTTATGACCTAGGAAATATGCAAGAAGCAAGGATTGTCATAGGTAATAACAGGCCAACTTTACTGGATAGGTGGTTGGTCTATCCCAACTATGAAGTTGGTCCAATAAAAGACAGATGTCACGCAGAAAAATCCTTGCCTTTTGCATATCCTTTGGTAAACTGTTCTCCAGTTGCAAATTTCAACATGTTTCCACTTGAATATATATAAGTGGGTGAGATTATATTTATATTTCACTTCTTGTCTTCTGCTAGAGTATGTTGTGTTAGTTTGCCAGAGTATGCTGTCCTAGTTAAAGTCATATAAGAAGTCCATCCTGATAAATGTTCTTTATATTCTTTTATGTGGATCCAACAACATGTTCATACTTTGGGAGAGGAGGCAGTTTTCCAGCAGTTCTAAGCCTCTGATCTTTAATATACCAACTAACCACCTACAAATGTAATTACAAATCTTTAACAGTAAATATCAAAAACAAGGACTGCAAAATCCAGTGGAATAAAGTTAATAACATCATCTTGAATTGAGTTCTGTAACATAATAAAAACATGCTGTTAACATGGTACATGGACTTGAAGCACAGGAGATGAGTGGAGAATGTAGTTTCTCCTCCTCTCCTAAAACAGAAGGAAATTCTCCTTCATTTCCCTGTCTTAAGTAAGCAATTGCCTTATAGCTTCTCTCCTCTTTTGCATGGTGCTACAAGAGCTGCTCTTTTGATGAATCTACTTGATGAGCTGATGGCAAAGAAAGAATAAAGAGAAATTGGACAATGCGCTTAACGTGTTTTAATAATTGTAAGGTGAGGAATACATTAGGGACTGTATGTCTGTGTAAGTAGCATGAATACTGTGAAGAAAATAGTAAAGACAGTGGAAATCATTTGCATCTTCCTCCTCTCCCCACCTTACTTTCTGTGCTGATCCCACAAAAGCCCAAGAAATTTCCATCACTGCACTGAAGACTTCTAAAAGAAAAAAGAGGTTAGTGTAGTACCACACACTAATGCTCTGCGCCTAAACCTAACCATTTTAATATTAATATATGCTTTCAAGAACCAGTAAACTAAAGCTAAAAACTATATATATATAGTTTGCTAAATAGTTTGCTTCACTGTCATTTCCCTACTGAACTTTTGGTTGCCTTGCATGACCTGTATGTTAATCTCTAAGGTATTACCCTGCCCTGTCTTCTGCCTATATGTTAGTGGTTGACTTTTCTGTTACCCAAAATATGAATATCCTAAGGGTTTCCCTCATCCTAGGCATGAAGGAAATTCTCTGTAGAATCATCTTTTTCCCCCCCTTCTCACTTGCTCCCTGGAGAGGTCTCTCCCAGGGGACTCTGGCTCAGTAATGGACAAGATAATGGAGGTAGAATAAGGAGGGAGTAGAGAAAAAATGGATCTCGCTTTTCCCTCCCACATTTCAGCTCAAAGAGACAAAAATGTGGCTGGGACCCTTGGGAATGGAGCTTCAGGTAACATGAAGCTCCATTTATGAAGCTACCACTCCTGTGGTCTGAGGGTACCAGAGCAGAGGCAGAGGACCAATGTACCAGTGACCTGGGGCTGTTAACAATGCATTGGGACCCCTATGTTCTTCTGCATGTCTAAGCAGGTGGCACATACAACTGCATTCTATATACCTACTTTAATGTTCATACTACAGTCCCAATCCATAGCTCTTGAGCATGTGTTTAAATGCTGTGCTGAATTAGGGTGCTGACCAGTTGGGACCAGTATGTGAATCCCATCCTCTCCTCCATTAGTTACTTGAAGCACAAGTGATCCGTTAGTGTAACTATTCACGTCAGTAACTGATCATCAGTGGCAGGAGGGTTTCAACATTTTCTTTCTAATAAAGAAGGATTGCCACATAATTATTTACCTCCAATTCAATTATTAAAGGTCTATTCAGCACAAAATGTTCACAATTTCTTGTGGTGTAAAAAAAAGCTCCAAGGTCACAGATCTTGGCTTTTTCCCAGGCCGAGTTACTCAGCACAAAAGCCTTACGGACAAGCAGATTCACTTTCCAATAGAACTTTAAGATGCCTCCTGCAACAAACAACTCAGAGAAGCGAGGTGAAAGAATTCTGTCTCCACTTGTCACCCCAAGCTGTACATACTGCAGGGCAAAAAGAAACAATCTAAGTGTTATGACAATGATTTTTTGCAAGTCAAAGGTCATAGTAATTCATCCACTGTTTGTTTGAGCCTCCCGTTACTTACGTAAACTGTCTACTCCATGCTCATCTCTGACTAGGACTGAAAAGAATTTTTAATTGCTGGTTTCCAAATGAATTCTTTGAAAGATTTTAGCCAGTGGGTGACCTCCATCTGCTAGAAAGCAACAAAACGCTGATCAACATTTTTCATCCTTTAAATGTTTTCAAAGAGTGTTTAATAAAAGGCTTTCTCACCAATAAACCATCATTAACTAGCTGCTAGTCAGCTTTAGAAAGCCTCCTTCCTGGTTTTGGGCAGATGCTCAGTGGACTCTCTCCAACATTATCACAGCTGGCTATAAGGAGCTGTATGATTTAGAAAAGAGAAGTTAGCAGAGGAGGACTGAAAAATGCAGCAGAAGATTGCTCTAACAGATGAGGTCATGCCAGGAAGAAAAGGTTAGATAAACTTATCTGGCTTCAAGGAGGTATCCAACAAATATTTGCACGCTAGTCCAAAAAAAATGCTTTCATTCTCACTTTTTGCTACAAGCATAGCATATTAAAGAATCACTAGGTAGGGTTCGATTTTTAAAAAAAAACCATGGAGCTGAGAATGGGAAAAACCCTACTGGGACATCTCATCCATCTGCCTGTCAAAATGATAAGTTCTTATTTTATATTTACTAATACTATCTCCAAACCTCTTTCTGAAGGAATTAAAAAATGGAGCTTTCCCCACTTTCCTGGAATTTTACAATCTCCTTGTCAACATATTTTTTTAATAATACACTCAAATTCTCCTTTTCTAGCTTTCATCCTAAATCTTTTAACTTTTGGTGCTAGCCTAAACAATTTCTAGGTACATATTACACACAAAACTTAACATATCTGTAGTCGCTATTGCATTTCTTTTCGCCACCTTTCTATCTCCAGTTCTGACTTAGCCAAGTTAAATATATTTATCTCTTGCAATTAATATTGAAGTCAGCTCTTCCACTGCATAACAAGTTTGGCTTTTCTATGCTCAATTTCCTTCTATTTATGTGTATATTTCCAGCAACCATGTTTCTAAAACTGAACACAATACTCTAGTTGCAGCTATGCCAGACTATTACCTATATGATTTATGATGTGAAGCCTCTGTATATGGAGCTGTGCTACATCATGCTGCAAATTTCTGTCTAATGTGGCATCCATTATTCCTGTGTAGCTATCTTCCATCATAACTGCTTCCCAGGTTTTTCGTTTTTATTAAACATCTGGGTTTCAAATAATTCCACATTCCCTCCCCAATATGTAAACTTACATTTTACACACGATACTGATGCTATGATTAGAAATGAACCAGAAATAAAACAAGTGGCCTTTCAGGCTATTGTACCCATTATATTTCAAATATCAATAGTGAGTTGCTTTAATCTCGCTATTATTATAAGGTGCAGAGAGTAAATATGACTAGACCCAACGTCAATCCTTGAAGCACAGCCTAGATGCCTCTTGCTACTCCCTAATTTTGTGATTTAACACAGCCTTCACTTTAAAAGTTCTTTGGATAATTTTCAGTCTCTGTGGCAGTATTCTTATCTGAGCCATCACTCACTGCATTTTGTTTGTTCATAAATAAAAAACTTGGAGGGTTTACTAGAGCTATTAACTAATAACTGTATAATATCGTTAACTTCATTAACTCTCAGTGTTAATCAGTGACTAAAAAAGCATTAGCTTCTCACCTCTGTAGAGTCAGTATGAATTTTCTATCATGGGAAGCAAACATAAAAGTTTGCAGGGACAAGTATATTACAGATGTAATGGTATACATCTTATTATGCCTTGGAAACCTTATATCCTGATCTAAATTTTGCACCTATAAAAATTGTTTCTGCTGACAATTCTCATTTTAATTATTCTGGTCTGATTTCAAAGGAATTTTGCCAACAACCTGAACTGCAAGGGTGTTTAGCATTATACCACAGGTCACTAAGATGTGCCTGATCCTATAAGAATAGAAGCAGCAAAGCCAGAGAGCCCTGCAGGCTAGACAGGGAACCATAGCTGCCAGTCACCTGAGCAACAGGCTAATGAGATAATTAGCCAGCACCTGCAGGTGGTCAGCTGACTGGAGGGAAGCAGGGCCCTGGGAGCATATAAGCCCAAAGTGGGGACTGGCAGAGGGGTGTTCTTTGGCTACTG
>NW_017729024.1:154403333-154422221 GCF_001723915.1 Gavialis gangeticus | reverse complement strand
GGCTAGGCAGGGAACCATAGCTGCCAGTCACCTGAGCAACAGGCTAATGAGATAATTAGCCAGCACCTGCAGGTGGTCAGCTGACTGGAGGGAAGCAGGGCCCTGGGAGCATATAAGCCCAAAGTGGGGACTGGCAGAGGGGTGTTCTTTGGCTACTGCCAGGAAAAGTGGGGAGGGCCTGCATTGGGAAATTGCCCAGGGATGTTTGGTTGCTTACAAGGTACCCAGGGCTAGGAGGTGTGCTATGCTAGGGTAGAGGGCTGCCTTCTTAAAGGGGCAGGGTGTTGTCTCTTGTTATTGTTATGTTATAGCCCAGGGGCTTATGTTTATGTTGCTGTTTGAACTGGAGGCTTGGGAAGTGGCTGTAAGGGGATGTACAGAGGTCCCATTAGTGTCTTGGTGGGGTGGGGGAGGTAGGGGGACACACGTGATTGCCACTAGTTCTGCTAGGGGCAGGTTCAAGTAGTTAGCAGACCCATTGCAGGCAGAGAGTGAAAGGCATAGAGCAGACGGGGGCCAAGAACCCACTGCCAGAGGGTCACAACCAGACAAGGGCCAGGGAGCCTAGTGCCAGAGGGGCGCAGTTACATGGGGGAGGCAGAGGCCCAGTGCCAGAGGGGTACAGCTAGACAGGGGCCAGGTTCCTGGTGACTGGAAGTGACAAATTGGAGCTAGTGCCTCAAAGCCAGGTCTGACATGGTGGACCTAGGCTACAAAGCCTAGCTAGGTTTAAGGGGAGGAGCCTGAGGCCCCACCAGGGAATAACTTTTTCATAACACCTGTAAGGCATCGGGTGTAGTGTAGGGAAGATTTTGAAGCCATGCAATTAGCCCATGAGGCTTGAGGTGTCCTGTGCGTTACAGTACTGGAGTGAGGTCTGGCAAGGGGCCCAAGGACCAGTGAGTTCTTGTGCGGTTCAGTGGACTGGGGCTACACACAGGCCTGTAAACAGCCTCCTGACTTATCATTTTGCCATCAAGATGTGGCAGGAAAGACAAGGGAGTCCTTGAGGAGGAGCTGGTATAGTTGTGGAGCCACCAGGAGCATTGCAGCCACCCCTGGGGACCCTAACCTGTGGCACATTACTAAACATAAAACCCAAAATACAGTCACTTGTTCCTGATGGACATGAAACTTTCTCTAAAAAGTTCTGATGCTTCTAAAAAGGTATTTTTGCTGCTGTGCCCTGGGAAGTTCTTTCCAAACACAGATCCTGAAAACAAGAGTAGGCTAAGAGGACTCTCACAACAGTATATGGGCATGTCTAAACATCTCCCTGTGGTGCATTACTGTGATGCATTACTATGGTGCCATGCTTAAATAGTTCCCCTTGGAAGTACTAAAGCACAGTGCAATAACCACCCATACTATGCCATGCATGGCATGTAGTTGGATTTCACCACTAGATGGCTGTAGTGACACCCTAAAATAGGGGAATGTGCTGCTACAGCAACATAGCTGCTGATCATGTGTAGACCCATGTGATCACTACGTCGCCATAACGCACTGTTCAGCAATGTAGTACGTTGCTACATCGCCATAGGGCAACATGTAGACTTGCTGTATGTCTTTCAGGTGCCTTTTAAGCCAAAAAGGCACACGTATAGTAAGTTTGTTTGTTTTTTTTAGCTTGCTTAGCAGTAGCATTATCAGCTAGCATAACCTTGTGGGCTAGATCCAGATGCTGCAGTAGGGATAGAGCAAGTGGAAATGGTGGTGGGGTGAGAGGCAGCAACCAGGGTTAAGATAGCAGCATTATGGGCTGTGAATCCCACTTTGCCACGCAACAGCATGCCCCCATTGCCAAAGAACATGTGCATCCAGAATCTGGCTGCTCAGTCACGTGAGGACCCATCAAGACAGACAGACTCCGTCCTTGATTTTTAAGGGACTGTCGATGCTGTCAGCAGCAGCCATTGGTGTGTTTCCTTTGATTTATCTGTTTTAGTTTGATTTCTCCCTAGTCTAGTCCATGATCCTGCTGATCATGGCTAGATATCAGGAGGCACTACTTCACAGTCAGGGTGGCTAGGATCTGGAACCAACTTCCAAGGGAAGTGGTGCTCAATTCTACTCTGGAGGTCTTCAAAAGGAGGCTAGACAATCACCTAGCCAGCCAGGGTCATTTGACCCCAGCATTCTTTCCTGCCCATAGCAGGGGGTAAGACTTGATGATCTGCTTAGGTCCCTTCCGACCCTACCAACTATGAAACTATGAAGTGGATGAAAATACCCAGTAATATATTTACTTTTTCAGAAGAAGGAGCCTTCACTCTTCCCCTTCAGATATCCCTGCTCTATCCAGGGTTTGGAATTGACTCATGAGCCACTGAGTGCAAAGGGGCTACTAGGGACCTGGGACTATGCAATGCAAATCGAGCTACTTCTTTTTAGACGCATTCCAGACAGATGGGGGAAATGGATCACTGTCCCCTGTCATAATTTACTACCCCTTGTTTTCAATAGTTACATAAAGCCACTCCAAAGCACTGAGAGTTCACATGGACTACCATGTGATCCCAAGAAAGATGAGACACCCCTTTGCCATCTCACTTGCTTCAAATATCATAATCTACAGTCTTCTCCTTTGAGTCAGGGATGCAGAGAAAAAATAACTGGCTGTGACTCAACCTAAACAGAGGTGATGCTTAATGGCACTGGGAACCAATTTGAGAAGTAGCTGGAGGCAGTGTTTGCATCATCTCTTTAGGGTAAGTCTCTGATGGTGGCAGCAGCCTGTGTGCCTTCTGACATTTATGGATGACTAGATCTTGTGACCATTTCTCCTTTTCCTGAAACTTTTAACACTTCTCCATGCATTTATATCATCAAGAGCCAAGGCTCCAGCAATGTGCTCTATGTCTCGTAGTTACTTCAGAAGCTCTAGATCAGGGGTATCAAACATGGACCGTAGGCCACATCCGGTCCACAGAGCTGTACTGTCTTACAGAATCCATAAAGGAGGCAGGAATTTGGGGACAGGGCACGTAGGGATGGGGCCTACCAATGAAATCCAGGACATGGAGTCCTGTTGGGGATTCGTGTCAGCAGCAAAGCCAACAACAGCTATCTTAGCCCTGGTGGTTGCCACTCACCCCACCACCATTTCCACTTGCTCTGGCCCTACTGCAGTATCTGGATCTGGCCCACAAGGAACCCCACAGTCCAGATCCAGCTCACAAGGAGTGAGTTTGATATCTTTGTTCTAGATGATGCAGAATACTGCTGCCCAGTTCCTGAGTGGGGTGATCACTTAAATGTTCCTATTTACCTCTTTGTATCGGTTTCTTTTCCCTTTCCAGAGCATGTGAAGTGTCGGCATTTATATTCTAAAGCCCAAATAGCCTAGGACCCAACTACATGAAAGACTGCTATTCACCATATATCCCATTATTTAGCAAGCTAATTGGGAAGAATATTGTAGTGGACTCCTAAAATAATAGCACACAGTAGGAAGAGCAAGGTTTTGTCAACTAAAGGCTCCCAACTCTGGACCTTGCTTGTTGGCATGGCAAAGTGCAAGCCTGAAAACAACACTACAGGATGCAAGATTATTTCAGATGATCTATGTTTATTTTTTTTCTGTTTTATTAGTTACGGCAAAGCAAAAGGAATTTAATATCAACCATTATGAGGAACCTCATGTAGTTCATTTTCTTTTGTAAAAGTGCTTTGTTTCTGAAGGAGAATAAATAAGCAAATTCTTAGTGGTTTTCTTTAGAAGGATGGTCCAAATAGTCAACTCACTGAATTAAGGCTCCAGAAAAAATCTAAAAGAACCACAAAAACATCTACACCAACCCACACATCAAAAAGCACACCACAGAGATATGCTCTCCAGCCCACAGGGGAGCCTGTCAGGAAGCCCAATCACTGGCAGCCTACCTCTTCTTTCAAAAACTGACAGACAATGCTTCACACTAGCATACTCCTGAAAAAGAGGCTAGTTAACAATTTAGGTCCACAATAATCTCATAGGGGCATTTATAACTCTGTATTAAAGATGTGAAAATGAGACATGGAGGGATCATGACCTGCCTGGATCACAATCATGAAATTCATTTTCTTTCCCCTCTTTAATCCAGAAGCAGTAAAGGGACGTTTATTAAGGAGATAATCCCAAAGCAGGCTCAGAAAGAATGATCTATCAGTAGGTTCAGAAGATCCACAGATAACTCTTTCTTGAAGATATCTGGCTTTGTTATTAGGGTCCAGACTGGTCACAAGTCTATGTTCCGAACAACTGAAATTGAGAGGAAAGGCAAAAAACCCACATGCCAAAGCCCTACATACGTTGCATGGCCTTTACACATCACTTACAAATACAAAAAGTGCTTGTGAAGTTAATACATAATCTGATTATTACTAGTGAAACCTCAGTTCATTGTACCTTCTTGTAGTTAGGAAGTCAATTTTCGTATGGCTGCAAAAACAAGTTTTTTGCTTGATTTATATATCACAGTGTTTTACCAAAACATTAATTAATCGGAACCCCCCAAATCAATTCACAGAGATTAGATGACATAGACACAGCTTTAAATTTTTTTTCTACATACCTCAAGGTACCAGGCAGCTCGTGAATGCTGAGATGCTGAGGCGGATGGAACATCCCATGGGAGTGCAGTGGGGTTCCCAGCGCGCTCAGGGGTGGACCCTCCTCCTGCCTCCTGTCTTGGCAACAGGTGCCTCCTGGGTCTGCGGGGGGGCACCTGGGGTCCTCCCATGGCCAATCACCAAGCTAGGTGACACTCTCAGTGGCAGACCTGGAAGTGGACCAGAAATACTTCCAGTCCACTTCCGCGTCCACCACCGAGCACGCAGGGGAGGCCCCCATGCTCCTGTGGGATAGTTTTATAATTTCTAGGGTCCGAAAGGACCTGAACAGATCATCAAGTCCGACTCCCTGCCCTGGGCAGAAGTGAGTGCTGGGATCATAATATCCCAGCCAGATATCTATCCAACCTCCTCTTGAAGACCCCCAAGGTAGGAGAGAGCACCACCTCCCTTGGGAGCCCATTTCAGAGCCTGGCAGCCCTAACCATAAAGTAATGCCTCCAGATATCAAGCCTGAACCTGCTCTTAATCAATTTGTGGCTGTTATTCCTTGTTATCCCAAGTGGTGCCTGGGGGAACAGAGCCCCACCTATTTTCTGTTGGTCCCCCCGGTACTCCATCTGCTTCACCATCACAGCGTTCACAAGCTGCGCCTGGTACCTTGAGGTATGTAGAAAAAACATATAAAGCTGTGTCTATGGCTGAATCATGGATTCTCCGAATCAGCATTGAATCTTCAGATTCAAATTCAGTCAAGTCAAATCAGGAAAGTGATCTGAATCAACAAATCAAATCACTGTCCCCGATTCGGGCCGAATCTGAATTGAATACCACTTGTTTTGCACACCCTTACTGATTGCTTCACTGGCTGCCACAGGAGGGAGGAAGAAAAAGTCCTCTGGGCCAGGTGCCTGCCCATGCAGCCCAGCATGGAGACACTGGGGAGCCCCTGCCTTAGGGTGCTTTCTCCCACCCCAGCCCAAGATCCCCCATCCTGGGCAGCCCCAGGGAGCTGAGAATTCTTCCCCTCCCCAACCCCTTGCCTTCACTCCTGTGAGTCTCTGTGATAGCCCAGGGGGCTGAGGGAAATTCCTCTGCTCCCTTGCATTCACTTTGCCTCAGACTCACAGCAGCTTCCCACCACCCACCATCCCTATGAGCTGATGGACACAGGCAGGAAGCAGGCTAAGGAGCAGAGGGGCAAAACATCCTCTGGTCCACTGGAGCATACAGAATATTCCAGAGTTGAAAAACATTCTGGGATGCTGGGGGACTATGAGTTAATGTGAACCAGGAAGGGATCTGGGACGGAAGTTCCATAAACTGGTTTGACCTAAATCAGTTAAGTCTGATACTACATCCAATCAGGTTTATCTTAAATCATTTTCAGTCATTTTGAATGTGGTTTATGTGCACTGAGCTTCTGTTCTGTTACAGGTCTAAACAGGTTTCTGATCACTTAAACTGATTTATGTGAAACTTCTGTCCCTGGCCCTAAAAATTAATATAAAATATATTTTGTTTCATATTAAAATACTATCAGATTTCAAATGGATGTATAATTCTGCTCCACTTCAATAGGGACATGTGAACATTACTGACCCATATGGGAAGCTCCGGATCTGATCTTAAGATGCTAAACTTCCTTAACTCCCACTGGAGCAGCACCTCTCAGGATCGGGCCCTCTTATCTGTGAAATAATAATCTATTAGGAGAAATATTCTTACCTTTGCCTCTAATCTTTCTAACAGACAGCAATTATTTAACAAGTTAAAACAAAGAGGTTATTACTGCATTATAAACCTAGAAGTTACATTTTAGTTTAGGTACTTTTCCTTTTAAGTGAATAAATAAAAATATCTAAGATATTAAATTATTCCCTTACATAGGATGGCATGTTCACTTTATATAGCACAGAATTTAGTCTGCTACTTGGGTATATCCAATTATGAAATTGTTCCCTGGCTACAAAAATCTGATATGTGACCTTAGGGCTATGGACCGACATTACACACAAACTGATTTAAGTGACCAGAAACTAGTTTAAACCTGTAACAGAACAGACACTCAGTGCATATAACCCAGGGCTGAAACCAGTCTGAGATAAACCTGGTTGAATGTAGTATCAGACTTAACTGATCGAGCTCAAACCAGTTTGTGCAATGTCTGTCCTAGATCCCTTCTTAGTTTAAGTTAAACCAGAGTACCCCAGCATGCTGGCTGGGCTAGGCTCTCTGCTCCAGTGGAGCAGGGCTGGCCTCACCCCTCTGCTGTCTAGCCTGAGCAGAGGAAGAGATCTGGCAAGGCCCTGGCTGGCATGGCCCTGTTAAGGCAAAGTGGGCAGGAAGGGAGTTAATTCTTCCCTCCTTCTCCTCCCCACCACTGCAGCTGGAGTCTGCCTGTCTGTCAGGGAGCCATGTAAGCAGAGTGGGTGGCCAGGACTGGCAAACCCCAGCAGCAGTCTGGGGGTTGGGGGGAGCAGAAGGGACAGAGGGAGGAATTAACCCCGTCCCTGACCCATTCACCTTAATGGGTCCATGCCGGGACAGTGTCTGGCCACATCCTCCCGCTGGAGCAGCAAGGGAATGGGAAGAGCAGCAGCAGCCTCTGTGAGACTGCCTAGGAGGGGGTTTATTTCCCCCCTCCCTTTCCTGTCTCATGGGCAGGGACCACAGCTGTCCCAGCATGGCCCCATTAAGGCTAAGGGAACAAGCACAGGGTTAATTCCCACCCCCCTCCCACAAGGGGACTGCAGCTGGGGTGCAGCCCCCCCTCCTTCCTGCTGCCCACTGGCACAGGGTGAGGAAGGGGGCTCTGTGTGGGGCTGCCTGGCCCCAGAGGCAGACTCGTCACCCTTCCCTGCAGGGTGGTGGTGGGGGGACTCTATACAGTGCTGCGGGGGGACTCCTCTTCCCCACTTCTTCCCCCCCACCTCCCACCACTGTGGGGCTGGGATGGGGGGCTCTGTGAAGGGATGCCTGGCCCTGGAGAGGGACTCTTCCCCCTGCTCCTCCCCACTCCCCACCCTGGGGGTGGGGCTCTGTTTGGTACTGGAGAGGGACTCTTCCCACCCCTCCTCCCTTGCCCTCCCCACTGCTGCAGGGCAGGAAGGGGGGGATCTGTGTGGGGAGCAGCTGTCACTGAGCCGCAGCCCCTGGGGTGGCCCTGCCTGGCACAGCTGAGCCCCAGCCAAGGCAGCCACATGGCTGGGCTGGGCTGGGACGTGGGAACAGGGCCACCCCCAGTGGTAACAGCTCAGTGACAGGGACACTAAGCCCTGTCAGCATTGCACCCCAGCCTGGCACACATGGCCAGCAGCTGGCCAGGCAATGGCTTACATGGGCTGACTCAGCGCTGGCGGGCCCAGAACCCAGCAGCTACCCGCCACAGCAAGGGAGAAGGAAGAAGTGGAAGAGCCCTGAATAGAGCCCCCCATACCCTGGGGCAGGGAGGGGGGAAGAGTCCCCCTCTGGGGCCAAGCAGCTCCGCACAGAGCCCCCCTCCCAGCCCTAGTGGGGCAGAAGGTAGGGGGAGGAAGAGGGGGAAGAGTCCCCCCCAGCACCAAACAGAGCCCCCCTCATGCCACAGGGGAGGAGGAAAAGTCTCCCCACCCTGCGCTGGCAGATGGGTGGTGAAGGAAGAGGAGGAGGAAGAGTCAAAGAGTCCCCCTCTAGCACCGCACAGAATCCTGCTTCCCACTCCATGGCCATGGAGGAGTGAAAGGAGGGGGGAAGAGTCCACCTCTAGAACCGGACAGCATTCTGTGCTGCCATTGCTCCTGGCAGTAAGGTTGATGCTGGGGTGGGTGGAGCTCTCCTGTCCTTCTCCTCATTTCCCACCCCACCAGCCACAGGGGACTGGCTATGCTTCCTCTCCCCCCACCCTCCAAACCCTGCAGGCCAAGGTTGGGGTTTGAACCCCTCAGTCACACTCAAGCCTGCTGGGGCCTGCTATGCCTCACCTCCAACCCCACCCTTAGCTCAGCTTCCCTGTGAAAGGGGAGGGAGGGCTGCTCTAGCGCCCCCCAGGCTTCTGGCCTGAGCCACTGCAGGCATGTGCCTGCATTTCCAAAATAAAAAGGGAATTTCTATTCACTTGCAAACCAGTTCAATTTTTGCAGGTTAAATTAACCTGCAAAGATTGAATTGATTCAGGCTTGGGCTTTTTGAATATCTGTTCTTAGCCTTGGTGATCTGGCTCTGGAAAGATTTGCAGCACCAATTTTCTACCACCAGCACATCCTCATTTCTACATGAAAAATAGATGCACAAGCTGTTCCTGATTACTCCAGTTAGACTTCCTACTTGGAGGAAAATAACCCCAAACATTTCATTGCATTTATTTTCACTTATTTACTCCTACCATGACAATAGCTCTATAAACTAATTACTGAGTTAATACTGCACATTTACTCCAACAAAAGATGAACCCAAACTAAATTGTCCTATAATAAATCATCTGAAAATCTCCAGAAAACATACCCAAACAGGGGGTGAGACAAGATTCAGATCTAAATCTTATGACTGAGGTTCTTCTCGATTTTTAAAGCATATCCTTCAGTGGGACTCCAGACTTAGAGTATACAAATATATCTATTTTTAAAGTAATTTAAACTTCTTTGAACTGAGAATAAGACTTGTATAGAGATTATCCTCACTGGAACAAAGACCTAGTTATCGAATACAAAAACTAGTCAGTCTGCTATACCTTAGCACGGAATAATCAAAATCGTCTTAAAAGGAGAAAACAAGCTATATTCAATTAAATGCACAAGGGGGGGAAAAAACCTTGCTTACACTGCTCAACAAAATTAATGTGATTTTTAAATGAAAAAAAATGCTTTCTGAAAAGTCAGAGTTGTAGTTCTCATAACCTCAACCCATCTATGTATCTATTTAAAATTTATGATTTTTAAAAAAATGTTGAGGTCAAAATGTATGAAAGATGTCATATAAAATGTATTTTAACCACTTTTAAAAGTTCCAAAGATAATGTATTTGCAGAGTTAAATAGAAACAGAAGGAAAGAACAGTTTGGATGCATAGGAAAAGGGGTGAAGATGTTTGCAGCCAAGATTTAAAATGAAATGAGAAGTCAATGAGGCAGTGAGACAGGAATAATTCCAGATGGCAAAAATGTGTTCTCCTCTGCAGCACCTGTCAACATTAGTGAGATTTTTCTGCAGGGTCAGAGAAAAAACTAATTCTATTAGGAGTAAGATACAGAATGGAGAGTGGACAAAGCAACGCATTAAATATACAGCTCTTGTTTTAAAAAAAACCAAGTAAATGCTTTGGTTCAGCCAAACAGAAACTAACAGAAAAGTCTAAGATGGTTTCATTTCTTTGGGAGTTAAGGAGAAGCAGACATTCTCCTTCCAACCATTCTGGAATCCAGAGAATTGGGACTTGGGGAGGCTGTGGATAAGGGAAATGAATAGGAAAAGCAAGAAACAAAACAGGGTGTCATGACGTAGGGTTTCAAGGGCAGACAGCAGAGCAATGACATACAGTATAGAGACATACTGACTGACAGGTTGAACAATTAGGTAAGCCATCATCAAGCAAGAGTACAAGGTTACCATTATTAGAGGCAAACAGAATACAAGAAAGTCAAGGAGGTAGATGGATGATGGTCATTCATTTCTGGTCTCAAAACAAAAAGTTTTCCCCTTGCACAAGACAAAATTGACACAATGCCTTGGGTCTGGGAGAGGGAAAAAAACATTTAAAATACATTAGAAATCTGGAGTTTGATTTCTTTGTTGCAAGAAAGATAGTTAAAAGTAAAATTCAGGCCTAGAGGGTGAGCTCTGTGCATGCCAAGTTTAGTTTCTAAAAAGGATTGCTATTCAAGTTCAAAATAAAAGGAAAAAAAGTACCTGAATAATATTCAACAACTGGATATTTATGCTTGTTCATCCTGATAAGAAAACCTGTTAAATCACTTTTGGAATTAAAACCTTCCAAGAAGTTTCCTTGCTGAGCTGAGAACAAGTCTAAGAAATGTCCATCCAAGAGGTAATATCTTATCAACTAAAAGGCACTAAAATAAAGAACTGAAATTACAATGTCAAGTAAAACAGCTTTGGTGCTACTTCTGCAATGTTATTATTCCTAAAACAAGTAGAATATTCCAGAAACAGTAAGACAAGGTTCTCTCGGTAAATCCGGTATCTTTTATTAGACCAACTCAAATAGTTGGAAAAATTCTTCTTAGCAAGCTTTCGGACACACACACCCTTTGTCAGGCTGAGGAAGTGTCACAAGCAAAAAAACAAGTAAACACAACCAGTATACAAACAGTAAAACAAGTAAAGCTTGTTCAGTGAAGACTGGAATTAGGCATAAAGTACTTTGAAGCACTTTGAAGTTCTTGTCCTAGGACTGCTGGCAAATTCTAAATGTGTGCCAAATAATACAGCAGGAGTGCGGGAGCCCTTCCCCACTACACACATGCAAAACTGTTTCAAACCTACATGGAGCACAGGAAACAGGATGTAGGAACAACTTCTAAAGCAGTCTCTCATTATTAAATTATAAAGCTGTAAGGGTGCATGTCTGTAAAAATAATGCCATAAATCTATAATGCACAATACCTCTGTCATCTTTTATAGATTGCTTTTAAAACCTGTATTGATGGCTTAATTGCTCCCTGTGAAGCCACAAGCATGACTTAATCACCCATCTAACTGTAACAAATTTGCAGGAGCAGCATGTGTTACTAAGAAGCCTTTGTTTTCTCACTCTTTATTTTTCTCTCTTCCTTCTCCTCTCTATAGTTGCTGCCAAATTATGTCTCTTCATAAATTGTGAAGAAACAGATATATCTTAAATAAAAAGGAAAATATTTATGACGGTCTGTTGTATTCAAAGCTTATACTGAGCTCTGAGAACAAAATGGCTACTTGGCTCTAGCCATTTTGAAAAATGGCACTTTGTGCCTGAAAGCTTGTGCAATATATCTTCCAACTATACAGATAGTCCAAAGAATATCAACACAAATAAACCCTTGCCTACTGAACTACACACACACACACACACACACACACACACACACGATATACATTTTAAAAGGCTAAAAAATGAAAAACATACAATTTCATAGATTCACTGAGAGAATTAAATATAACTAATCCATTTAAAGCTATTCTATTTTTTTCTTAAAACAGGTTTTTAGAAAAGAAAAGGAATTAAAAGTGTCACAATATAACGGTACAGATACCTGAACTATAAGGCTAGAAGGAGTCTTCTGCATAAGTAATAGGACTTTCCTGACCTAAATCTTACTTCAAGTCCAAGTCCTATCCACCATGACTGCTTCTCCTCTAATTCCTTTCCAGAGTCACTGATTCCCAGGATAGACGTGCATCCTTTATTCTGAGAAATATACCTTCATCTGTGCTGAAATGCATACTGCCTACTTGCATCCATTTTATCAAGTGATACAAGTTACACGAGCAGTAACGGTACAGCTGCCTAGTGATGCTTACTGTGCAGTAGCTTGTTACTACTGCATAGTAGTGTTGCATCACAGTTCATGCCTGGTGATGCTACTAGGCAGTAGTAACGTGCTGCTATGTAGTAAGTGTCTCCTGGAGCAGTGAGGGCTGGCTGACAAGGGGGTGGTGGGGTACCAATCCCGGCTGGGGATACAGCCCAGCCTCCAGGGGGCAGGGGCGGGGACCGCTCCCTCCCTTCCTCCATCCCTCCAAGTAAACTCTGTCTGAGGGCTGGGGCCAGGGAGGGGGTTAAACACCCCTTACCCCACTCAAACTTACTGCTAGTTGCAACTGTAGATTACAAATACCTGAGGTACCTGGAAGCAGGAAGAAGTGATGAGCAACCTTGCAGAGTCCTGCTGCTGTAATTCTGGACTGCAAATCCCAGAGACCTCAGGGGCAACAGGAAGAAGTAATGAACACACAGCTAGAGTGCCATGCTCAAGCACCCCCCAGCTTCTGGCCTGAGCTATTGCAGACATATGGCTCCATTTCCTGAAGCGAAGATAAATGTCTATTCACTTCTGTTTCAACTTATTCTGTGCAGTTTAGACTTACCTGCAAGGAGTGAACTGATTCAGCCTTGGGCTTTTTGATTGACTGTGTTTAGCCCTAGATGTTAAACAGCATAGGATCAAAAATGGTCCCCAGGGGAACCCCTCTAGAATCCCTCCTACTCAGTAATGATTCACCACTTGAGTTACATTTTGGGATCTGTCAGATTTTAAATCAATTTCATATTGATTTTATATCACTTGAGTGTCTTAAAATGTTATGCAGTGTTAAAACCAAATACCTTTCAGATGTCTAAGCATACTGCTTCCTCAAAAGAAAAAAAAAATAGTTTTAATATGTTTAATTAGTTTTAAACCCAGGTCACTCAGCATAAGTAATACAACCCTACTTTAATTCTTCATTAATCAAGCACTGTATCAGCCATTCTAGAATTCTGCCAGAGACCAAACTGCCAACAGACCTATAATTACTGTCTCATTCCTTGTTCCCCCTTTAAATATTGGAAGTATCTTGGTTTTTTCCCCATTCTCTAGAACTTCTCCAGTGTATAAACAAGTGAATTTTCACTTTCAAAGATCCCATGACTCTCAGAATCATTTGGATGCAAGTTACCTGAACTTTTTGACTTCAGAATGTTGATTTTTAGTCATTCAAATTTAACATCTTTCTTAAATATTATCCAAATGGAAAGTATCAGCGTCATATAATATGAACACACCAGCTGGCTTTTCCTCGCAAACACAGAGAAGAAATATTTATTGACTAAAATGGTGGAATCATCTAGGAATGAACCAACCCAAGTGCTAGGACTCCCCTTTTACCAGTGTATTCATAAATTCTTTCTTACTGCCCCTTACTTCTGCAGACTACAGATCTCTCCTTTATGGTTCTTCACTTTTTTATCAGTTTTTTACAGTTACTAGCTTTTAGTTTATATTAGCTGGTATTTTTCATTTGCTATTTTATTTTTATACGTACACTTTATTTTTAGTTGCTTTCAGTTTCTTCCTAAGCTATAGTGATCCTTCAAGGCAGAAGCATGGTTTTGTTTTTACCATACTCAGTTGTTCACTTTTTCTGTTTTATACCATATGTTCTTCCTTGTAATAAATGTTTTTGTTTTTCTGCTACTTTACCTAAGTGCCTACGGTAAATTATGATTTTGAGCAAATAAATAATCCAGGCTTACTGATTCACCAAAGTCGGAGACCAATAAACTTACACAGACCCAGGGTGTATCTCTAGGATTACCGCAACACTAGGGTTTTGTCACAGCCATCTTCTTCAGCTCTCCTTATAATTTCCCACATAGCAATATAATGCTGAAATCCAGATAGGTAAAACCTGAAGTATTTATTTTGCCTATAAATATCATTTGTTAAGGAAACACACTGATTAGTATGGCATCTTTGATGATAAAGTGAAATCCATGTTTTACTTTCTCTCACTTCCTGTGCAAAACTGTCTTTATTTATTTCTTTAAAATTTATTTTCAAACATTTCATGCTAATGATGGTTAATTTACAGGCTGTAATTGCCCTTCTCCCACCTGCTAAAATATATTTGCTATTGTCTGCTCATATGATATTACTATGACTCAAGACATTTAGTAGAAATTCTTGTCACAGACTTAGAATTTAATATGCCAATTTTTAGAGAGTTATTTGGATCTGGATCTCTTTAAAACCAATGGGGGAAAAGTAGGAAGCATATGTTTCAAAGTGCCATTCTTCCTCATACCCATTTCTAGTCTTAAAAATAGGTTACCTTTGGGGAAAAGAGACTGTCTTGATACAGCCATAGAAAACGCCTTGCCAACACCTCGTTGTTTAAATTATCAAACAAACTTCAGTTCTGCCTCCTCCAACAACTGTTGTGTGGTATCATGGCACAAGGGGCACAAGTACCTCTTAGGTGACTGGATCCCATGTAATTTAGGGTTCAGTAGGTCAACACCAAGCATTTAGGCACTGGGCAGACAGCATCAATGGCAGTGTCTTGGGTCTTGTAGGCTCTGAATGAGGATGGGCTGACACACTTAATATGGGTCGTACTAGCAAAATAGATTTAAGTGTGAGGTGCATTACAGATGGTTAATATCAAGGTGACAAATGGATAATAGAAGGAACAGCATCTGCTAAAAAAGAGGACAGCTTCCAAGCCTTGAAATGAAAAATGGGGGAAAAAAATCACACCTACACTTCCAAGATCTGTTCAACACTCCACAAAGTATCCTCAAGTGACAAAGATCAGACAGAAACGCTTGTTTAGAATTAGGGGTGCACCAATCAAGATTTTTTGGGCCAATACCAATTGCCAATTTTTAGCAAGCCGTATCGGCCAATACCGAACCGATTCCAATATGCAACCAGGCAGCTTGGTGAGCAGCCAGGTTCAGCTGGTAAGTCTGCTGGGGAATGGGGAGGGGCAAGTGGGGACGGAAGGGTGGTGGGGTGGCAGATAGAGGCCTCCTCAGTGAGGGAGGGAGTGGGGCTGGACCAGGGGCAGGCACTCACAGCCAGGGTGGAGCATGGGACAAAGCCACAAGCAGCTTGTCCAGGGGGTGCAGAGAAGGGGCAGCTCCTGTTGCTATGCACACCCCAGAAGGCCATGGGCAAGGGCAGGCTGCTGCTGTGAGCCAGGGCCAGGGCTGGGCCAGGGCCGGGGCTGCGCCAGGCTCATCCCAGCGGGGGCCTGAGCCAGGCTGTGCTTGCGGTAGGTGGCAGCGGTACTGGGAGCAGGAGTACAGGTGGGGCTGCAGCCACTCCAAAATTTGCCATAGCCCCACCAAAGGCCCCTCCCAGCCTCACCGCCACCACCTGCCCCCAGCACAGAACAGCCCAACCTAGCTCCCCACCAGGAAGAGACCAGTTCCCTCCTGACCCCAGCCCACAACAGCAGTCGACCATGCCCTGAGTGCAGATCTGGCGGCACGTGGCCCCCATGCTCTCCCAGGATGCATGTAGCAGAGCAGAAGCCCCCTCTCTCTCCGCACATGGCTCAGTCCCACACCCTGTCCTGGCTGAGCAGCACCTGCCCCTGCCCCAGCCCCACTACCTCCCTTACCACGGGGGCCTCGGTCTGCCCCCCCCATGCCCCTTTCCCCACAACAGACTTACCAGCCAGACCTGGCTGCTCTCCACACTGCTGGGCTGCACTTCTGGGTACCTGCATGCTGTACTATGTCTGCAAGCATGCACGTGGCATTTATTGACCACAGTACTGGCCACTTGGCCAAAAAAATCCAATTGCCATCACAGACAGTTTTCCTTATACTAATGCCAATCCAATATGGGAAAGATGTATCAGTGCACCTCTATTTAGACCCCCGGCCGCTGACACCGCTGCGGGCGCCTGCAGGAGCTCACTGCTGCCACGCTCCCACTGCCAATGCTGCCACCGCCTGTGGAAGCTCGCCGTGCCCCCCCCCAGCCTCCAGGGGCATACGGTGTTCATGAGAATATATACCACATACCTTAAATATCACTGGAAAATGTTGCTTATGGCAGGTTCTGGTCTAAACAAGTAATTTTGGTGGAAAAAGTAAACATGTGGGAAGAATAAAGAGGAAATTGTTTGCAGCAAAGTATTTCCAAAGGCACTTCAGAAGTTCAGAATATTAGTGCCAGCCCTAGGGAAATGGATAAATAAGCAGTGTAGTCCAAGCAGCATAACATATCTATTTATCACATGACTAACACCTCTGTGGTATGTGTATACTCATTCACTCATGACCTACAGTGCACATTATCTAATCAGTGGGTGATTTGTTAAGAAAATTCTGTCGACTGATGACAGTTTATTTTAATACATTGATTATAATTCATGCCCTGGAACCAGATAACAAATGATTGGTGCATTCATGTTTTTGACTAAATACTTACAATATTTAACCTCTGCCACTCACGGAACCTAGGTTACTTATTTAATAGTATTCTATACTCTGACATCTTTAGCAAACACAGTGGTAAAAAAAAATATTTTGCACAAGTACAAAGGTAATTCTGCTTAATTCTGCTGTCCTTTTACTACTAAATAAAACAAAGCTGTTTCTAAAACAGATTGTTATAACTTTAGCAGTCTAAATCTTTTAATATGAAAGGCAAATTACCAATGTCAGAAGAATATAAAATGGAACAGCTTCATAAAACTGTATTCTGTCACTGTGCTCAGTGTAATTAGCAACAGGAGATTAAATGTGCATCTGCTGCTTTCTGGTATTGGGGAACTTATGTTCTTCTTATACAGAATTATAAGACGTTTTAGCGTAGAGACTTTCAGGCAAAATACTGTAGATATAAACCTAACTGGAAAATCCTCAAGGAAACACCATGGTAATCATCATCACATTAAATGATATTGCTTCCAACAGAAACATTTCTGATTATTACAAATTTGATGCATCGGCAATATTGTGGATCCTTTTATTCTGGATAACTACTCTGTGGTCTCAAAGAAGGGTCCTGACTTCTGGAAATCAAAATACCTGGTTAGAATTACTTAGACTTGAAGCCAGTTAATGTACTTTATCTGAGCGATCGCAAAATCTAATATTAACTGTGGAGTGTGAATTGACAAGAATGTAACTGTTAAGATACTGGACAAATTACTGCCTTTATTAGATTAACAACTGACCGATAAAATACACTACATATGATATTCTGGTAAAAATGAAACTAATGCAAATGATCAAGATAATAACCTTTACTGCCTGAACTCTGATCTTACTATGTAAGATATCCCAGTGTTAGAGAGGAATATAATTAACAGTATAGGTTAACATGTTAACAGCTGAAAGTAGAAAGTTCTATGTATGCACAGGCAATTATCACATAGTATTGGGATTCAGATTCTAAATATAATGTGCCAGTAATAAAAACTGTTCTGGTATTTTCCTTTTAAAAAAAATTGTTTTTCTTGGAACATCCATTTTGGATCAGTGATGATACATCCATTAGGAAAATAAATGTAATATTTTCAGACTATTTTGTTTATGGTAACAATACCATAGGCATGATATCTAGGCTCTGCACTAAAATTTACCCTACTCTTTCTGCGTTAAGTTGAAATCAATCCGCCAGCTGTATAACAAGTTTTAGTCATAGAGGAAAGAAAGGAGTGGGAGAAGTAAGAAAAGCAATTTTCAAGAGATATTACCCATTAGAGATTAAATTTTGGTTTTCTAGAGCTTTCAAGAATCCTCAAGTTAAAAACAATGAAGGTTTGAAATAAGTCATTTCTGCAGGTGTCACATTAACTTACATAGACTATTAGAGATTCTGGCATGTGTATCATGCTAATGACAGTTATGTACACTTAGTACTAACTGCTGAAGTGTGAACATATGGAAAATAATTCGCAAAAAGATATTATGAGCTCATGGAAGTGAATGTCTTCTTTAAGGAGAAATCAGTCTTATGCTTATCTTGGTAAAAACCTGATGGTTCTTATATCTGTGTAAATGTTTGATACTACGTAATCAGAAGACCCTATTACTATAACTGGAAAACTACCTAAATAAGCTCAGCTCTTTCCAAAAAACTAAGATCTACTTTCCATGTCCCAGGCTCCTAAATTTTCTCTTGCTTTATACAAAATATATTCTTGAAAAATACAGTTTGCCAAATGCAACACACAAAAATTGGAGACCTGTGTAACTGGTTAGGGTTTAGGACTAATAATAATATATTACAGGGATACATGGACCAAACTGCAGATCTTAATTCTGTACCTAGTCTACAAGAGTTTTGCTACCAAGTTACTGATTTCAATGAGAGAAGGATCTGTGCATAGTTCTTAAAAAGTGATATTTTCTCTTACTTAAAAACAACAGACGTCCTATAGTTAATGCTTTATTGGAACTAAACAGAAGTGTTGGCAGACTCAGCAAAGAGGTCAGACCTCCAACAATTTTTCATTCCTAGAAGTAGCTGCTTTTGAAGAGAATCAAGGTATGTTGATATAGCAGCGTAAGGAAATTTGTACTGTTACTGCTAGATGGGTAGCACCTATATCTAAACAAAGCTATGTTTAGGAAATTACTACACACGGCTGGGCAGAAAAATGGCCAGGAAATATCTTACTATACATGCACCATAAGGTCCCAGCGATATCAGTCAACTAAGTCAGCGAGGGCCAACCTTTTTTGGCAAGCATGCGACAAATTAGCTCCGCACCCTCACTGACTGACTTTCTGATCCCCTTCCCTTGCCCAATCTACCACTCTGCTTCCTATCTGCTGCTGTGCTGCTCATTCCCTTCCCAATCTGCCATGTAACAAACAGAGGCTTCATGTACTACTTGTGGCACACGTGTC
>NW_017729024.1:154394454-154398333 GCF_001723915.1 Gavialis gangeticus | reverse complement strand
ACTGACTTTCTGATCCCCTTCCCTTGCCCAATCTACCACTCTGCTTCCTATCTGCTGCTGTGCTGCTCATTCCCTTCCCAATCTGCCATGTAACAAACAGAGGCTTCATGTACTACTTGTGGCACACGTGTCACAGCCTGGCCATGCCCAAACTAACTAGCAGTATTCACATGAATCTAATATATTTTAACATAATAATATGTTAAAATATATTACATAGCTGATTTGATGACTACCTGCAGAAAACTGAGAAATCCTCTCTAAAATAATAAAATGAACCTGTGGTTTTCAGGGACAATTACAAAATTAAGTTCCCTATGAATTGTAAGTTGACTTTTATGAAAGAAATAAAATTTAGCTTGCTTGCAAATTAAAGCAACTGCAAAGCTAAACAAATAAAGTTATAGCATACTAGCTTGCTCTAACAGTGACTGGTTCTAGATGGATTTTCTAGCATCATATTCATGTGTGGATATATTAGACCTATAGAAAAAAGATGTACAGAAGTTAAGGAATCAAGCATTTTGTATTGGAAAAGACAGCAAGAAAAAACAGCAGCAACCATAAGGAAGAAGAAGCCATTATTCCTTTTAAAAACAAAGCACAAGGCAGACAGTAGCAACTAAGAGTTTCAATTATACTGACTTGAAAAAAGTATGTCAGACTGGCAGTGTTATGACTGCAGTACCAACAGCTGGTAAGCTGGGCTTGCAAGAAATGAGGTGAGAAAGATTTATATTTATCGTGTTTACTGGCTATCCTAAGAGCCATTACAATTTCAACAGCTCTGAGATCTCACTTGTGCTAGACTGCAGTGTAGAATATAAAAGGCATAACCAACTTCCACAAAATTAAGTTTCCTATGAAACCAAGAATCTGAGCTAACTTGATTAGCATTTTGGAGTTTGACACCAGATTTGCATCCTTTTAATTTATTCTTAATTAGAGTCTATCGTTGAGGGAAGGGAAGGAGGGGAAGGAAAGGACAATTGCTCTGGTAATCATGGCAAATCAAGCAATGTGACTATTATCCTTTAACTTATTCTGTTCAGTGAGAAGACTGATATTATGCCTAGGATGATGATTTTAAATGCAACATAAAATTAAACTCACATAATTCTCTATTTACTAACAGGTGTGCATGTGGTAGAACCGGGGTAGAAATGGCACACGCCAAAACCAAACTTGGATTTTCAGATGCCAACAAAGGATCAAAGTTGTCATATCCTTTGATTTTCAGTGATATCAATAGTACCTAGTTCCCTCAGGTTTCGCTGAAATTCACAATATAAAAAATAATTCCATGACAGTGACTTATAAATTTCATTAGAGGAGATGCTACATTTTGTTCTGATATTTGCACATTTTGTATAATGCATGCTTTCATAAGGGAAGATATTATGACCCCAATCATGCTTGGACAGTGTATTGGAACATGATAAAAACTATTTAAGAGAAAGAAATAACAGCAGTACACACAATGCTAGCATATCTCTGGACTAATTCACCAGTATTCATATAGTAGAAAGAGTACAAACTGCTTTACAGTTCTCACTATTTCCTCTGTCTAGTTGCACCTAAGTGGATTTACATTAGCTCATTTAAAATGCAATTGTGATATTACAATGACTTTTTAGTGTGTTTGTTCAGCCTAACAGAAGTCATATAGAACTAGTCAGCCCAAAATCCCTTATACATTTTTAATAATGTTCACCTCCCCCTCTATTTTAGTGGCAATGACGTTTTAGAATGTGCCTGACATAGGGAAGGTAGATCTTTGGGGTGGGGTGGAAAGGGTGAGAGAATAATTTTTTTCACCATCTTCTAAATTTTAAAAGATCTGGTTTACAATTTTTTGCTTCTCCATTTTTTTATATTGGAGACATTTGGTCTTAGAGATTTATTGTTTAAAATTACAAGATATTAGGGTTACAATTATTTTTCTCTTCCATTCCTTTGATCTAAAGAAAAGAAACTGTAAACCAATGTCTCCTCATTTTAAACAAACATTTGCTAACAATAACTAACTGATTACCACACAGGGAAAGAGGGGCAAATGATGAGTTACACTGTAATATATGTCAAATGGCAGACTGCACCCACCTTACATGAGACTACCTTAATATTACAAAATTATACAACTACTAATATTAAGTAGTGACCTATTAATTTCACTTGTTCATCTGCCATCTGCATCGATACAAAATCATGCATCCATTGAACTGCAGAGCACTCATTGCTGGAGGTCCCATCAAGTAGTCCTTTTCCTTAGAAATGCCTATGCAAGTATGAATAACAGGGTTAAATGTGACACCCCTGAAGATCTCAATCTTTTGCTGCAGCAAGTTGAAGTCAAGACTCCACACATGAAGCCCTTCAGTAAAATAATCACAATCTACTTTTAGAGTGCTCAGCACAAGAAAAACCTACTAAAAAATCAAGTTGGTCTAATAAAAGATATCATCTCCACTACGAGTCCTGATTGCTTTTTCCTCTAGATTAATACAGCTACGACTTGGATACTCTGTCTCAGGCATTTAAAGGCAGTTTGTGGTTGAACCACTGGCCAGGTAGTTGAGAAAAGGGCATAACTTATGTTTTAATTTAGATATGCAACTGGCCAAATATACAACTCACATTCCTAGTTGTTAACACTTTCTTGTGGGACAATTTGCTAGATTTCAACTGGTATTTACTAAACATGAAAGGATTTCTTCTTCCCCTCTGGTACACTTTGCCACTCCAGTCACTTGCAATCAGATAGTTACTGAGACAACAGGTTTGGCATTTTCAAGGATCTCCTTTGCTTTCTGTCTTGGGCTCAAACTCTTTATTAGCCACTGACTCCAGAAGCATGCAAGGGTGGAAGATCCAAGTGGCAACAAATAAAAGATAAGAGCCCATCCTTTCTTTCCAGCTCTTTAGATTTTGAATATGTTTCCCATGAATGATAAGGCCCTTATGTGCTCTCCCTGAACAAGTGACCTACACTTAACATAGTCTTGACAGCGGACTGGGTGTAAGGCGCGTGCTGAGGAGCCCCTAATGATGAGGAGATATTTGGCTCCTGACAGCTCACCGCTCTCACAGGCAGGACTGCAGGGGTTAAATGGTTCCCAACCTTTTAACACTCCAGACTGCTCAGGGGACTGGGACAGTTCAAAGAAGCATTTTTAATATTTTTTTTGGTGCCTCGTAGCTCCCGAGCTTCTAATGACCAGGGCAGGTGAAGTGTGGAGCAGGAAGCTGGCAATACCTCCCTTGAATACCAATCTTTGCTCACACAGATTGCCTGGGGGCCGTGCATGCACTTCAGGTGAGCGCCCTGCAGCGCAGCCCTGGAGCTCGCCCCACCTGGTCTCTCTCCTACACACACACACCCCTGTCCATTCCCTTGCCCCTCAGGGAAGACCCCATACAAACCACACACACACACACACACACACACACACACACACACACCCCTGTCCATTTCCTTGCCCCCCATGGAAGACCACACACACACACGCACACACCCCTGTCCATTTCCTTGCACCTCTGGGAAGAGGACACACACTTGATACACACACACCTGACACCACACACACCTGTCTATTTCCTTGCCCATCAGGGAAGACCCCACACACACACGCACACACACCACATACCTGACACACACTGACATGCACACACACATCCCTGTCCATTTTCTTGCCCCCCATGGAAGACCACACACACACATTGACGCAGGCACCCCCCCCGCTGTCCATTTCCTTGCACCTCTGGGAAGGATTCCCCCCCCCCACACACACACACACACACTCCGCTGTCCCTGTCCCTGTCCCTGTCCCTGTCCCTCGGGGCAGCCCCCGGGGCGCAGGGGCGCGGGTGCTGGTCCGA
>NW_017729024.1:154388203-154393981 GCF_001723915.1 Gavialis gangeticus | reverse complement strand
CTCCCCTTCGCCGTCGCCTCCCTGGCGGGGCCGGGCCGGGCCGTCTCCCGCCCCAGCTCCCGGCTCCGTGCTGCTGGCCCTCGCGCAGCCCGGCCGCCCGCGCCGCCTCACGCGGCTCTGCCCTTCAGGCTTCTTGGCTGCCCGCATCATCTTTTGCCCTGGGAGCTTTGGGGCACAGGTCCCCTCGCCTGGGACAACCCTCCCTTCATGACAAAGGTGCATGATGCGGCTGCTCTACATCCATCCCGCTGGGGTCAGACACCAGCTCTTTCCCTGTGTGAGGGCAGAGGAAGGGAGGCGCCGCTAAGGCAGACCCTCGCTTTCTCTTGGCTTCTTTGGGACCCCGTTAGCAGGGATGAGAAGCAGCTTCCTTACTGGAGCACAACCCCTGAGTCTTCTCCTGCCAGGTGGGGAGAGGAAGAGGTCTCTCCAAAGGGACAGAGGCTTATTTGAGATCTGGCACCTGCAGAAATCTCCTGAGAGGAGTGGGAAAGCAGAACTCTATTTACTGGTCATGAAGGACGGATAAAGAGAAGCGTGCACGCATTTGCATCTTCACAGACCTGCATTTTGCTTGTTGGCTTGTGTTGCACCATGGAGAGCAGGCTCTCCCTATGCCTGAAGGAGGGTGTTTGTGCCTGGAAGCCGGCAAAGAACATTTTTTCCAACTATTTAATTGGTGTAATAAAAGATATCATACCTCGCCAAACAACCTTGGCACACACGCGTGCAACATTCTGGCCTCAGAAATGTGGCCCTGGCCAGGACTGGAAAGGAGAAAACTCCCTGTCCTGTGACAGCTTAGATTTGCACGCTTCGTCACTTCTCATGATAGCACCCCTTGCATAAAGCCAAATGAAAATCAAGCATAAATTCAACTAAAAGTCAAAGTTGCAGTTCAGTCTTTTAACAATTTATGGCCCAGGCTAGACCTTGCTGGCCATTCCTGCACTCAGCCTCTTCTTTTCTCCACGGCACTTTCAGCTGCTGAGCGGACCAGTCACATGGAAAAAAAATTTCCATTCTACATTCCCTTTGTAACTGCTTCCAAATAGTCTTTATTTAAAGCAGCATGTTAATAGTGAACTAGACATTTGTCCTTCTGCCTACGAGTCACTGATCTAGCTAACCTAATAAAGTATTGTGAGGTAGTTTTATAACAATTATTTTGTGCTGTTACTTTATAATAATTCTAAATATTGATCCTTTGGATGCATTACAGCTATTTTATCAAGTTCTTTGATATCTGTATTGACTTTTTTTGCTAGCCTATTCAACTGTAATAAGCTTTGGCTTGATGTGATCTACTTGAATTAATATATCAAAGATAATTATTGAAAGAATTATTTTGAATTGTGGGGCACTATTAGTTATTGGCTTATCTGGAACTGCAGTATAAGCAAATTGAATTTTTAAAATAGTTATTGGATGGTTAGCAAGAATTGCTTCAAGAAATCTGAGTAGTCGCTAATAAATAATAATTGCTCACTTGTTTCAGATTCACAGCACAGATAAAATGACATACTTCTTGAGCAAAGAGCAATGGAGCCATTTCTTGGAGTTGATGGGTATAGGTTGTAGCCGTGTTAGTCTAAGGACCTCAGCAGACAAGGTTCTTTGGGTAAATCTGGTATCTTTTATTGGAACAACTCAAAGAGTTGGAAAAATTCTCCTTTGCAAGCTTCTGGGTACAAACACCCTTCTTCAGGCTGAGGAAGTATCTGCAATTGGTCTGTGCTCTTCCTGGAGCTTGTCTGACTTGGAGCCGATGGAGCACTTTAATTATATTTTTAAATACAAATAAATGAACGGCTTCTTTGGGTCATTTCTTGTGCGTGTTACTGTAGCAGGCAGTAGGCATGTGCGAAGCAGTTAGAATTCGCTTTGGATTCGATTTGGACAATTCAGGGGACAGCGATTCGATTCGGTGATTCGAATTGCTGTCCCAAATCAATTCGGCCAAATCTGATTCAGAGATTCAGCCACTGCCGACTCAGCCAGATCTCCAAATCAAACAGGTCCCATGCCCTGCCTGCTCTCCCAGCCCCATCAATGACTGCCCCGCGCAGCCCCAGTGTCCTGGCACTTCGAAAAAAGAAAAGAAAAAAAAAAAAGAAGAGCAGCCCCACAGTCACCGGCTGCTGCCAGGCAGGGGGGTGATCCCTACTGTCCCCCACTGTGTGGGGGGCTCTGCCACAAGCCCCCAGAGGTCCTACTGGCTGCTGCAGAAGCTGGTGAGTGCAGGCCTTTTTTTTTTCTTTTTTTTTTGAAGTGCTGGGATGCTGGGGCTGGGTGGGGCAGCTATTGCCAGGGCTGGGAGAGCGGGCGGCAGGTTGGGGGTGCTCAGGGGGGCTGGGGGAGCAGGCAGGGGATGGGGCCTGGCAGGGGTCTCCCCATGGTCCTCCCCTCCCACCCTCTACTTACCAGCATGGAGTCTGGGTCCAGCTCCCTGCAGTGGCAAGCGGAGACTGCCCAAATCTCCGCATCTCTTCTGAACCTTTCTGAATTGATTCAGAGGCTTCGAATCAATTCAGGTTTTTTTGTTGGTCTCCCAATTCAATTCAGATTTGGAGACTTGGCTGCCAAATCGGGCTGAATCTCCTCCAAACTGAATCAGCAACCGAAGCTTCGCACAGCCCAAGCAGTCAGCGCTAAGGAGTCATTTGAAGGAAGAGAACATATTGAATTGATGGGTAGCCTCAGAAAATAGGTTTAATTTGTAGTGAGTAGTATAGGAAAAAGATTAGAAACATTCATTAGAGAAGCAAGCAGTGAGGCTGGCATACTTCTTTGTTAGGGCTAGCAATTCTTCACCTCCCTACCTGTTAGTGTGCAAACTCCGCTTCTTTTAATAGAACTGGCATAATCAAACATCAAAGTAAACCTCAAATTTGACTTGGTGGGAGCAAAGGTACAAACAACAGTAAGGAGGGACGAATAAGAATATATACTCTTAGTCAGACGGTATTACATTTTCAAACAAGTTCTGGAAATTTTAGAATCAATATACAGAGAAAAAGAACCTATGATAGTGAGGTGGGGGGTATAGTCTTCATAAAGATGAATTTAGTCACATTAATTCAAGAGTGGTGAAGCTACAAATGAGCTTGTCATTGTGCCACTCCTTCATATACTCTATAATGATCTTTTCTTACAGAAAAAAATATAAAGATTTTTAAAACCATGTTATTGTACTGTTATTCTTGTGTTTTCACTTGTAAAGCCTGTGAGTCTAAGTGAATGGGACTCAACGGAAAGAAACAAAGCAAATAAATGTATTAAATATATACGAAGCTGCTAGGACTTGTCTGTTGGTATTACAGGACTTCTTGGGACTGGGAGCTAATATATTCACTCACTGTTTACCCCCATTTCTAGTACATTATAACTCATAAGACATTGGAGATTAAATCTGTCACTGTCTTAGAACTGAACATATCCTGACCTGCACCTGAGTAATCTGAAAACACATGGGACTAGACAGGTAGTAAAAAATATAAGCTTTTTTCTGCCAGCTTGAGGAAACGTTTCTGTGGAATGTTGATTTAAAATAAAACTGAGGATGTTTGAAACAGTTCAAAGATTTGTAATGTCAGAACAAGGACTTGTCTACACACCAACTTGAATTAATTTACTAAAACTGATGCACACTTGTGTGGCCACAATTGTTTTGATTGTAAGAGTAGCCTATTTTCATTTAAATTCTACTGTTTACCCGAACTGATTTTAACATAAACTGAAATACACCAAGTGTAAATTAAAATCTCAGTGTCCACAAGGCCTTTTGTGCCTATTTAAATAAGCTAAAAAAAATTCGTACCTTTAGTTATATTAGTGAGAATTCTACATGGAAGCATGCCTGTTTTCTCAGAGAAAGCAGATTAAGGGAAACAATCATATACAAATATTAAGACACAATCAGAAGAATAAAAGTTAAGAGAAGTCCCATGTATCTAAATAATAGAATCTCTAGTTCAGTGCCAACTATATTCAGCATAGATACGAAGAAATGAATGAACATGAAGACTGAACTACCCTTTCACTACTACTGCTGTTCTAGTATGGGGTTTATAAACATACCGTTGAATAAAAGCTAGTAGTTATAGTCTCTTCTTATGCTGAATCGGTTCTGTATAGAAAGGGTATTTTTAGAAATAGAACACTTTTAATACTTCATCACAGTACTATTTAGAAAATAAATCCATTGTTTTTGTTCTAGTAAAAATAGAACTTTTATCGCTTTTATGATGAAACTTCACTGTTAAATTTTGTCATTTTAGTAGTAAAGGAATTTGTTCTTTCCCATATCTTTGTGTTTAGGAGATGGCTTCTATTTCAGTCATGTGAAAAGCAGAGTGACGAGATTCTTTGCTCTGACCACCATAAAATACATTTTCACTCTGCAAAGTGACTCTTGAAAAATTGCAGAGCATTGTCTGTATCTATTTTATCATAAGAAATGTATTCATTTTACAAACTCAGAAAAAGTTTCTCTCTAAATAGCAGCCCTACAAACTCAAAAGTAGATTCTGAACACTGCTCACTAGAAAAAAAGTCAGAAAAGATTATTGTCCCTCTTTTTCCACTGGAATTTCAAATTATTAAGGTGGGGTAGGAATGTAGGTTTTTTGCCATGATGATCTAAAGCAGTGCTTCTCAAACTATCTGATGTGGCAGACCAGCAATTTTTTTTCCAGTGGGCCAGGGACCGGTGCCCAGTTCAGCCAGTGGCAGCAACTGCATGCAACAGCGCTGCACAAATGCGCGACCGGCTGTTTCTTTCTCTTTCCTTACCTCACACGACGTGACATCACCTGGAGTGTTGGAACGTACGAACTGTGGCGCTATGACATATCAACGTTATGCTTCTGAAAATATACTTGTTTCTTTCGTGGCAACTCGCTGAGGACTGGCAACCGGTGGCTCGCGGACTGGCACTGGTTCGCAGATCACCACTTTGAGAAGCACTGATCTAGAAAATGTAAAGGCAAGGTTTTGGGGATTTTTTTTTTTCAAATACATATTTTGGAAATTTTGCAGCTGATTCAGAGAATTAAGCTTTATGCTTTCTATCTCACAACTCATTTTCATTAATAAAGCTGCCCAAGTATTTTGAAGGGCAGAAGAAGCTGTGCCTTACAAAAGGGCAGCTCCACAGTCTTCAAATCATTTTCTGACTAATATCTGTGCAACACGAGTGCCTGTAGCTGATTGTAACTTAGTTATTAATTCTGTTCTTATTTCACTTCAGAGAATCCCAGTCAATCTCAACTTGGTTGCTTCACCTGACAAACAAGAGCATAAAGCAAGTTTCATCTCTGAAGTGAGCAAATAAGATCCTCAATAGTCTCAGAAAGAAGAGAGTTGGATAAGGCAGGGCTTTTTTTCCATGTCTACCAAAGTCTTTCAGTAGGGTCACAGTCTTTTAGTACACTTGTACAAGAAAAGGATAAAATTTGAAAATTCTTTCCTGGCAGGCAAGGTTCTTTGAGTAGATGTGATATCTTTTATTAGACCAATTGAGTAGTTGGAAAAGAGTTCCTAGCAAGCTTTCAGATGCAGTCAGCCTTATAGGAAGTCACTGCTGTTCTGAGACTCCAAGGAATGAGAGAAGCTCAGTGTGACAGGATGTCAATGAGAATGTACATAGGTAGAAATTAAGAAAAGAAAAGGTAAAGCAAGGGGAGTGGGGCATGGGGGGGAGGAGGAGAGAAGCAGTGGATAAAAAGGTTCCAACATTAATTCATCCAGTGACAACATCAGTGCCAAAAAAAATTC
>NW_017729024.1:154378948-154383203 GCF_001723915.1 Gavialis gangeticus | reverse complement strand
GAATGTAAATAGGTAGAAATTAAGAAAAGAAAAGGTAAAGCAAGGGGAGTGGGGCATGGGGGGGAGGAGGAGAGAAGCAGTGGATAAAAAGGTTCCAACATTAATTCATCCAGTGACAACATCAGTGCCAAAAAAAATTCAATGCCAAAAAAATCCAACCCTCCCCCTAGATTAGACACCTAACAGTGGACAAAATTCAAACCTCAGTCGCTACATTGACTGCTTCAGAGAACGAATGAACAACGAAATACTCAACAACAAACAACACTACAACAACCTCTCCCTCTCAGAAAGAAGGGCCATAGAAGTTCTAAGATCCACCAACAAATAGTAATAAAACCAGCAGATGAAGGTGGAGCTATAGTTATCCTTAACTGTGAAGACTACATAAAAGAAGCCAACAGACAACTCTCCCATGCTACCTTCTGTAAAAAACTAGAGGAAGCTCCAACTCCCCTTTTCTCCTTAAAACAACCATCACATCATTTCCAACAGAACTACAAGAAAAAACTTCAGACCCTGATCCCTCCATTACTCAGTCCAAGGACTTTTTACCTGCTCCCTAAAATCCACAGACAAGGAAACCAGGGCAGATCTATCAGTTCAAACCATGGAACCCTAATGGAAGAAGTATCAGGTTTCATCAAATCCATCTTAAAACCACTCATCACCAAAAGACAGTTTCATCCAAGACACAATAAACTTCATGCAAAAACTCAAAAACACAAACCACCTTCCCAGCAATGCCCTCCTAGCCACCATGGATTTCACTAGCTTGTACACCAACATCCCACACCAGGATGGCATTCAAGCCTCCCTCACATATTTACAAAAACACAGATTACATCTCAGAGTATAGACCTCAGGATATCACTGAACTCATGTACTTCATCCTCTCACACAACTTCGGTTTCAACAACCAACATTTCCTCCAGACCATGGGCACACCTATGGGCACCAAAAGGACTCCATAATATGCCAACCTTTTTATGGTCCACCTAGAAGAATTCCTCAAGAACTGCACCATCAAACCCTTACTATACCTAAGATGCATAGATGGCATCTTCATCATTTGTACAAAAACCTGCAGTATCTGATTGATTTCTATCAAAAATTCAACAATCATCACACCTCCATCAGACTATCACTTGAATACTCTAACACCAGCATTTCCTTTTTGAACATCATGATCAATATTCAAGATGGTAAAATTCAAACCACCATACATAAAAATCCACGGACCAACATACATATCTACACAGAACTAGCAATCACCCTAAACACACCAAGAAAGCTGTAATTTACAGCCAAGCTCTCTGATATCATTGAATTTACAGTGAGGAGAATACCTGTGATTGCCACCACACAAATATCAAAAGGGCCTTCAGCCAACAAGGACATTCCTCCAGAGAGATAGATCACACTTTTCAAAGAGCCACCTGGATACCAAATGAAGATTTGCTGCAGTACAAAATGAAAATCCCCACAAATCGCACACCATTAGTTATTATGACATATCACCCTTTCCTGAAGCCTACATGGAAAATCCTCAAACAATTGCAACCCATACTAGAAGAAGACCCAATTCTTAAAGAGATCTTTCCAGAACCACCCATCCTAGCCTTCAAACAAGCACCGAACCTTGCTAACCGCATCACCAGACACAAACTCCCTTTGATCTAAACCACACCCAATAGATCCAGACCATGCCAGGATAAGAAATGCAAAACCTGTCCACACATCTCCACCATCCCTACAATTACTATACCCTACAACAGATCCATCAGAATTCCTGGATTTTACACCTGCACCTCCAGAAATATAACACATCTCATCCAGTGCACCAAAAGCCCTGATGGAAAATATGTAGGAGAAACCAAACAACTGCACACCAGAATAAACGGACACTGAAAATCTATCAAAGACAAGAATACCCAACTACCTGTGGGAACACATTACTCACAAGACAACCACCCTCTCTCCGATCTTTCAGTTCTAATCCTCAAAGGGAACTTACAAAACACCTTTCATAGATGAGCTTATGAACTTCACTTCATAAATCTACTGAATACAAAAAATCATGGACTCAATACAGACATAGATTTATGACACATTACAGCCTGCCTGACGTATGATTCACCAGGTACCTGCCAGACCTGACCTTTTACACTTTTCTCCCCACCCTGCTCTCTGCTCTTTGTCTTCCTAATTGCCAGCCATTTCCTTTTTCACAGACAGCCTCTTTCTCCCTTGAGTTACCACCATTGTAGAGTCTCCCTTATTCACTTTTGGCTTTTTATCCACTGATACTCTCTGTTTCTCCCTCCACCCCCCTCTTCCCTGCTTTACCTTTTGTTTTCCTAATTTCTACCTATTTATATTCTCACTGACATCTTGTTGCACTTTTAGCTTCTCTCATTCCTTGGAGTTTCAGAACAGCAGAGACTTCCTATGCCTAAAAAAGGGTGACTGTGCCCAAAAGCTTGCTAAGAACTTTTTTCCAACTACTCAGTCAGTCTAATAAAAGATATCACATGTACTCGAAGAACCTTGCCGACCTATGTCCTTAGACCAACACAGCTACAACCAAAAATCCAGCAAAATTCTTTCCTTGCATTCATCCAGGTGGCTGTGCCACCCCAATTAAAATAGAAAATGGTATTCCTGAATGAACAATTGAAATCCACAAAAAAACAAAACTATTAATCATGTCTTCTTTCTCTGAGGAACATTATTTTCAAGTGAAGAATTTAATTTGTTCAAGTATATAATGCATCTTGCATACATAAACCTGAGCCATATGCTACAATACTGTGAACCACTGTCCACCTTGCTGGTGCTGAAGTTGAAAAGATGCCATATTTTTTCAATACATATGGCAAAACAGGGACTGTTGTATTTTGGAGTTGTTTCTACCTCATCATTATTGTAAACCACATAAATAATCTATAAAAGGAGCTAAATAAAGATCCTCTCATTCATATACTTATTCTTGTGAAAAAATACAAACAGATTGGGTTGTATTAACAGGGGTGTCTCTTGCAAAGCAAGGGAAGCAATTCTTCCATTTTATTTGGCATTGATGAGACCTCACCTAGAATATCTTGTCTAGTTTTAAGACCCCACCTTAAGAAAGGTGTGGACAGATTGGAAAGGGTCCAGTGGAGAGCAAAAAAAATTATCAGAGGCCTGGGAAACATGACTTACATAAAAAAAAATATGCTTATTTAGTCTGACGGAGAAGACTGAATGGGGATTTGATAACAATCTTAAGATACCTGAGGGGTTATTACAGAGAGAATAAAGATGGCCTTTTCTCTGTGACTGTAAGGGACAGAACTAGGGGCAATGGTCTCAAGGAAATTTAGGTTGGAGATTAAGAAGAACTGTCTAACTATGAGGGTGTTCAAGCATTGGAACAAGCTAGTTGGAAAAATTGTGGAATCTCCATCTCTGGACATTTTTAAGAGTAGGTTAGACCTGCTGAGATGGGCTGGCATGATTCAGTCAGAGTAGGGGGCTGGACTAGATGATCTCATGAAGGCCCTTCCAATCCTGCTCTTCTATGACCCTATATACTAATCCTTTGCAACCTAAGTTGCAAGATAAAGTAAGTCATTATTCCAATGAAGTTGGTAGACTGTAAGGTAAGTGCATTTCTTAAGAAAAGTAACCTTAGTGTAAATAAAATCAAGCATAAAACATACAACACAATACACAGGGTATCCACTGCCAAAATTCAAGAAAAATAATTTAAAATATTTACTAGGAAACCCCATAATCCAAAATCTCCACATAAATAAATCTAAACTATAAACTATACACTACTTGAGTAGGAAAAAAAAACCCTACTTTACCATACCAATTTGGTGAACCTTATAACTCTCTTTCTGGAATGTTGGCATTATTCTGAATTATGTTGTATTTTCAAAAGTATCGTCAAGTGAGAAAAGGAAATATTTGAAATTAAGGAAGTCCAATTATCATCATAACGTACTTTCTGAACTGAAGGTTGACCATACTGCAAGGTTGGAATAGTGATATTTCTCCTATTTTTTTCACTTGGATTAAAGAAATCAGGTAGTGCTTATATTATAAACAGAAATATTTACTGAAAATAAGGAGAAGCATAAAAACCTAAATCTGTATTAGTCTGTATATGTTCACATAATGCACCATGAGTTAGAGTCTGCCTCTCCCACCCCAACCCAACAGACATTCGCCTGGTGGATTGGGGGGGGGGGGGGGGGGGCGG
>NW_017729024.1:154368345-154373948 GCF_001723915.1 Gavialis gangeticus | reverse complement strand
GTGCCCCAGCAGCCTTTGAGGAAGGTACCAAAACACCCCTGTCCCCAGCCCCAACCCCCTAGATCCAGGGCTGTCAATGGGGGAGGGAAGAGGCGAGGGACCAGCAGCATGGAGCTGCCAGCTTCTTTGAATGGCCAGAGCTGGCAGCAGGGCAGGCAAGGGAAAGGAAGCCCCCCTTACCTTGCTGCCCCCACCCCCCAGCTGGGGCTTGGGGCGGGGGAGCTGCGCTGGGCCTGGGAGGCAAGGGGGCTCCATTCCACTCTGCCCTCAACTTAGCTCTGGTTATTCAAAGTAGCAGCAACTCCATGCTGATGCTGTCAAGAGGCCTGGGAAGGAGTGGGGAAAGGGAGCCCCTCCTTGCCTCACAGGCCTGGCCCAGTTCCCCCCAGTACCATGGGGTCAGGGGGCTACATTCCACCACACTCCCACCCCCTCAGCTCTGGTTATTCAAAGCAGCCAGCAGCTCTATGCTAGCTGCTCCCTCCTTTCCCTGCTAACAGCCCCAAGGATGGGGATGGGCTGGTGCTGTGAAAACACTACCCCAACCCTGCAAAGTAGCAAAAATTAACCCTGGAGGGAACACAAGTTCCCTAAAGTGCTGTACTTTAGAGTGCCTTAATCTAATACCTCATTTGATCAGGGTAAAATTTTTGTGCAATTGGCCTTTTTAAAAGCACTCTGCAGCCATTCGTGCATGTTAAATCACAGCTTTAAGTGCTTTTGTGATCCTGATCACACAAAATACATAATTTATGTAAGCACCCAAAATGACACAGTTTGGATAAAGAACTTGTATAAAACCAGGTATGCAAGTATACTGATTTCCATACTTCCTTAAAATTCAGAGTGAAGTAACATGCTACACTTAGATCATACTAGGGGCACTTAAAATGCAAATGCCCACACATTATTAATTCATTAACTCATACTAAGTGCCCTTTGAGACTGTCAAAGTTATGCCACTTCAGGTGAGGGTTAACTCTGGGCCATGCTACCTAGCTTGCATTAGGGTAACTTCAGTCTGCTCAGCAGAGATAAAATGAGCAATTTTCAGTCCTTCAACATTCCAGAAAGCATTGCACCCAGCCCTCCCAACCAGCGATAAAGCACGGGTGTCCTAGGTCCTTGTCATGCCCCTGTTCATCAGCCCTCCAGCGGAAAGTGAGAGCTGTGTAGGCAAGAAATGGCATTAAACCTTAATGTGTGACTGCTCAGAGCATACTCTGACTTTCACACCACTTAACATTCCACAGACTAAGCTTGGTTTAAGTGTAATGTGTAACTTCATCCTCAACAGACTCATCAGACAAAACTAACGTATGGATTTGGAAAACAGTGGAGCAGCTGACCAACTTTTATAGATCTTAGAGGAAGATTTCATAGCCATCATCTAAGTAGTTAAACTAACAATTAGAGATGGTCAGAAAAGTTTGAGAACAGAAACTTCTGTTTTCTAACCACATTTTTTTTAAAGTTTTGTTTTGTTTGTTTCTTGAAGGGAACCATATACCAGATTTTCTTACATACAGTACACCATGGAATAAAATGCATGCTTCATTTTTGAAAGGCAGAATGAAGGATAAAAGATCTTTCATTATACGTAAATAACTGAATAGGAACAGTGAGGGAGCCAAGCCTGCTCATTGTTCTGCTCCCTGTGAGTCATATGCAAATTTTATTTTTGCTTCAGCTGCAAGGTAGAAACTGATCTTACCATATTTCTCACATATAATGCACAGTGAAATTTCCAGCCACTGATTTTTTAAAAACTGGTGCATATGTATATGACAAAATATGGTACTTCCTGTAACATTTTCCTTCTGGTCAAAAAATTCTTTCCATTGGTGAAAATTTCTGACCAACCCTACCAAAAGTACTCAGAAATCACCAACCTACTAGCAATCCAAATTACTTAACTACTGTTCCCACCTTCTGAGGGGGTCTTTCCATTGTGGAATTTATCTAGCAGCAATGAGAAAGGGAAAGATGAGAACAACTTAAAAACTGTTTTAAAAAATGAGAAAAAAGCTTTTATCTTTGTTCATTTAACAACGCTATGTTCATTTAACAATATTTACTATGTTACTGCATTGCAATAAGAAAAACCAAAGCTGTCTCTGGAAAAAAATCAATGAAAGCAGTATCACTGAAATACAGAGGATTATTAGATGTGGATAGCACTTGTAGGATTTCACAATGGTCCACTAAATAAATGAGGTTCAATCAATTTATAAATGTCACCAATTTAAGATGCATCTTTTTATATTGAAAAAGCGGGGTTGAGGGAGAAAATGTTCTTCATGCACAGATGCTTAAGAATAGGGAAATTATTTTCTGTTTAAAGCAATTTAGTTAAAATAGGAAAATAGGAGTCATTTCACTTGTCATCAGTAGGGTTGTGGAGGCCAGCCAGAAGTGGAGTTTTCCTTTTGGGAGTTTCAGGCAAAGGATCAGTTGTAGGCCCAATAAGATCATAAAGTAAAAGAACATTGCACTGTTTGCACTGCTCTATTTTCTGCCCCTGAAGTAGTCCTTGTTTTCAAGCCTCCTGACTGCTAAGGAAAGGGTATGAAGAGAAGCTCTGCTCTGTTTCCAATTTGAGCTGCCAGCTAACCATTGGCCTTACTGTAGAATAAAAGACACAATCAATGATCTACTTAGACACCGTAGTTACTTCTCTGGTTCAGAGGGAACTTCTCCCAAAGATCATAAACATTTTATTTCAAATTCTGAAACCAAACTTTGAGGAATCTTTTCCTGGGGATTGGGTGCTAAGTATTCTGCCTTATTCCTACAACCAAACATTTTTTAAATATTTCCATTAAATGCAGAATAGTGTGGAATCATTAAGATAATTAAGTGTTGAAAATGTAATGATCCATTTGATACTGAGAGAATAAAAGATAAGGGGAATTTCTAATACAATCCCCACAGGAATATAACTCATTATTTTGGAAATAATTCACATGTTTTAGCCATTAGGCTGCACAGCATTTACTTATTTCCCCTGGGAGAGACAGGGTTAAAGTCATTGGAGACTTCACCTAATGTCACAGTGCAAGTGCTAGGAAACAGCACAGAATTTAAAAGAAAACCTAGTAAAAATATAAAATGCAACAGAGTTGGTATCAAAGACCTGATTCTGTGGAATCCTAAATGTCTGTCCTCCTACTTCATTCCATATTCTATGCACATCTAGCATTTCATTCACATTACAGTAAATTTAATTTTCTAACTGTTTTTGCTGGAAGCCATATTGCCTATGCAGAGCAGAAAAAGCCTTATTTTCAGCTGCATCCGATTGAGCACCTGCAGCTCTCTCTGAAGTCAAAGACCCGGCAAATTCCTTTTTCAGGGCTTAGTCCTGTCAGTACACCTCACACAGACCTGTCACTGGATTCCTGAATTGCCAATAACTAAAAGTTTAATCAGATACTGTTGACAGCTAACCAGTCAGTTTGCACATACTTAAAATATTGTTTCACTTGTGGTGAAATGCACCCTCACCACCAGCACACAGTTTTAGTTCAGACTGAGGACCCAATTCAACAAAACACTTTAGTATGATTTTATTTTCAACGATGTGTTTTAAGCATATGATTACGTCAATCACATGCAGGGCCCAGAAGCATTAAAAGTGTGAACTGCTAGAAGCCAAGCCATTTTTTTCAATTATGGCTGGACAAAATGGGCATTTGCAAAAAGTTACACTATAATTTACTATTTCACTCCAAATAAAAAGTGGGTAATATATTTCCACTTTCCCTCTCAAAATTATCCCCTGGCCTCAAAGCAGAACTAGAGGCAGGAGGGAAGGACATCACTGCAAGGCAGCTGCAGGAGGGATTGGATTTCCTGTTTCCTTTGGGTTGATGGTAGACAGCATGGAGTCCATGATCTTTGAAGGCAGGAGCTGCAATATGATTGGTGGTTGTACCATGTGGGAGTACAAGGACTGAGCAAAAGACTTCTCATGCTTTTTCTTCTCTTCCTACCTGCACAAGACCCAGAAACAATCTAGCCCTGTTTCTGGGGAACACAGTATATTTGTGATCAAAAATGGAACTTATCAGGATAAGCAAAGGCTGATGGAAAACTATAAAGACCTTGACCCCTAAAGGGGGACAAAACAATTAGAACCAAAACAGTGACGCTCATATGAGTCTACATAGTATCCTTCTTTGTCCTCATGCACAGTGTACAGACACTTTATCACCAAATCACGCATATTTAATGATCTCTTTTGGTCCTTTGTGTGGATTGTCAAAGGAAGAATGGAAAGATATTCTTTAAAACAGACTTTCATGCAATTTCTGTGAATCAGCTACCTTAAACGTTTATTTTCTGAAGTGTTAAGTAGGTTACAGCATGACAGGACTAGGCTGTACAGCACTTTCATTTTCTCACATCTGCTCCAAGTACTGGAAATGTCAAGCATATACTGGAAGCTCAGACAATGAAGACTCCTAAAGAACAGAAGTATCCAAGTACTACTGTCCACAATAACTCAAGCAAATAAACAAAAACTTAATTAAAACATGTCTTATTTAGGGATAACAACAGAATTTCTGTTCCAGTTTCTGTGGAAGGCGTTTCTGCTATAATTCAGACTAACAGGGCTCACTTGACATTTTCTGTTTTGTAAGAAAGGCTTAGATGTAGGTAAACTTCAGTTGGTGAAGACTAGAAAAGATAAACGGTGGGTAGAAATTGGTAGGCATATTACCGCCTGATGTAGAAGTCAACACACGTTATACAAATTGCCAATTGCTCAAATCACGAGTGAGACTTTATAAAGGGGAATAAAGCAAGGTGTCGCGTTTATTGATTACATGAGTTAGACATAGAGGTTTGGACACACCATTCATACAAACACATGCAAATCAACATACACATCATTACACACAGGCATACACATACCCAAAACAACCACGTCATCCACATATACACCAGATATAGTTACCAGCAATAGTTGCTCAGTATCAGCCCAGGATGGCCAACCCGGGCTTATTGAGTAGATGGTGATGATTTGAAGATAGCAGATTTGAAGATAACAGCAGCAATGGGGTGAACAGATGCATCTGTGCTCTGATGAAACAGCAGTAGAGAAACAGACTCACACAACTTGGCATTTTCAGAGTGTTCTTTTATAGGGATTGGCATCCTTTGTCTCAGTGCTTTGGGGTTTTTCCATACCCAGCTTCTGTTTTTGCGGTTCTTCTTCTTTTGTCTTCAGTTTACCTTAGCCTTGGAGTGTTTTTGTTGTCCGTCTGGCAGAATTTCTTCTTCTGTTATCTCCTTTGTGCCCTCAAGCTTCAAAGGGACTCTTCAGCCATTTGTTAGTTAGTTAGTGGTTGGTAACTTACATTTGGCGCCTTGTTGCTTTCATAAACAGTTGAATCTTCTTCTCCTGTCTCTACACCATTCTCTCACCATTCACCCTTTTACACACACTCATACATAAAAGCTATGCAAAGTCCATTCACTTATGTCAAGCAGAAGGATACAAAATGGAGTTTTCAGGTTGCTTACAGGACAAGACTAACATGGTTACATTTCACTATTATTACACTCTATGTTAACATCAGCTACATTAGTTCAGT
>NW_017729024.1:154359155-154363345 GCF_001723915.1 Gavialis gangeticus | reverse complement strand
ACATGCAAATCAACATACACATCATTACACACAGGCATACACATACCCAAAACAACCACGTCATCCACATATACACCAGATATAGTTACCAGCAATAGTTGCTCAGTATCAGCCCAGGATGGCCAACCCGGGCTTATTGAGTAGATGGTGATGATTTGAAGATAGCAGATTTGAAGATAACAGCAGCAATGGGGTGAACAGATGCATCTGTGCTCTGATGAAACAGCAGTAGAGAAACAGACTCACACAACTTGGCATTTTCAGAGTGTTCTTTTATAGGGATTGGCATCCTTTGTCTCAGTGCTTTGGGGTTTTTCCATACCCAGCTTCTGTTTTTGCGGTTCTTCTTCTTTTGTCTTCAGTTTACCTTAGCCTTGGAGTGTTTTTGTTGTCCGTCTGGCAGAATTTCTTCTTCTGTTATCTCCTTTGTGCCCTCAAGCTTCAAAGGGACTCTTCAGCCATTTGTTAGTTAGTTAGTGGTTGGTAACTTACATTTGGCGCCTTGTTGCTTTCATAAACAGTTGAATCTTCTTCTCCTGTCTCTACACCATTCTCTCACCATTCACCCTTTTACACACACTCATACATAAAAGCTATGCAAAGTCCATTCACTTATGTCAAGCAGAAGGATACAAAATGGAGTTTTCAGGTTGCTTACAGGACAAGACTAACATGGTTACATTTCACTATTATTACACTCTATGTTAACATCAGCTACATTAGTTCAGTTCATGCTACACACACTCTGTAAATCAGAATTCCCTCCCTGATTGTCAGTCCAATTCTGCAGCACTCACATTTGTGTTAGTGGTATCTTGGTAATGGTAGTTCCAAGGAGTATTGCCACTTTAATTACTTGTTCATAGTCAGTTACATTCCTAGGTAACATAGTATTGTGACATTGAACCACTTCACTGCTATGGGTGACAGCCATAAGCATGTTCTGTCCTATAAGCCCTGCAATAAGACAAGTCACCTATAATAATTAAAGCAAGCTGAAACTCAAAAATCATCAGCCAACTACAAACAAAGAGGAAAAGAGGAAGATGGAATGAGAAGGTATAAGCATGTTTTATGCGGTTACTCTTGGGCCAAACAAAACAGCCTCTTTAAAAAGTACAGCAATGAAAAAAATCTTTTAAAATAAGTATTTAAAATATTTTAGGACATATTTAGATAAAGAGTGGTGGGTCAGAAAACTGAGCCTCTTTTTAAAATCAGTCAATGCAAAATATCAAATACATAACCAAGTTGGCAAAAACTTTTACATTCAAAAGTCATACATAATCTTTCAGGGCTATATGGCCATACAATGAAACATACACCTTATATGTTAAGTGCTCTGAAACATATATTCCTCTGCCACAGTAATTTTCTACTGTCTGTAGAGACCTTCCCCCGAGACATGCTGCATTATATTGATTAGTATAAGGTCTCTGCTGTATAATCTAATTCCACAGTTCAATCATTATTATAGTTTATCATGCCACCAGTTTTCAGGCAAAATCTTATTGATTTCAATGGAAGGACCTTCAATGGAAGGTCTGCTTAAATGTAGATGGCACTATAGATTTGGGCTCCTAGCCACTACTACAATACAAATAGAATGTGATAACAGATCCATTTGTAATGAATTAAGTCTTCTCAGTTTCTCTAATATTTAAAGTATACTACTGCCTTTTGTATTACACTTTAAATGGATTTTCAAAGCTTTGTAGAATGCAACAGTTTCCTCCTCCTAACTCAGGAAAATGGGAAGTCTTGAATGATTTTTTTCCCATGGTACCGCCTGATGGCAAAGCAAAAATACTATAGTCATATATATTCAAATTAATTTTATTTATAGACAAAGCTACATTGCAAGATAGTCTCTTTGGTTGCATCTACACATTTAATTAAATCAAAGCAAAAAAAAACTCCGGAGCAATGTGAGCTGGAATAAACTGCTCCTGGGTGTAGCATCTACACATGCACCTGGGACACCAGCAATTTTATCCAGGGCAAAGCAGTTTACATCAGGGCCACTCAGCCCCAGGCTCTGGGTGATGGTGTCAGAGGGGCTGGCTGGGGCATGAGGGTGCTGAAAGTGTGGAGCCATGTGCTTAGGTGTCAGGCAGAAGTCTGGTCCCCTGCTGGCTAGGCTGACCAGGTGCAATTTACACCCATGGTCAGTGTCTACACTTGCATTTAATCGCAATAAATTACCCCAACCTAAGGTAGTACAGTCTATGACAGTACTTATGGCAGGATAAATTAGTTTACTGCAGCCTAATACTGTTGCATGTACAGACAGTGATGCTTTATTCTGCAGCTAAATAGTCTACCCCACAGTATAGCGCATATAGATGTTGCCCTTGGGTACACGACTTGATTGTGACAATAGTTTGCCCTTTTACCCAAGAGGATAGGTTCTATCCTTACATACTTCAGGCATTATTATACCTTTTTAATTAATAGTTAAGATTAAACTATTTAGTGGCTCTTCTAGGCCACATCCACACACGTGAGCATGTGCCTGTTGCAGCATCTCAAAGCAGTTTGAGACACTGCAGAAGGCATACCATGAACGAAAAAATGTTCCCCATACTGCAAATATGGAGAGCAGACTAAGTCTGATTCCCAGAAATCCCAGTATCAAAAGAAAACACACCAGAAATAAGTGGCACAGGGAGCACTTCTGGAGCATACCCCAAAGCAACTGGAGGCTGGGTCCTCCAAAGAGATGCTCTAGCACCCAGACAGAGCATCTGTATGCCTGCCACATGTCCCTGCTGCCTCAGCATGCTGGAAGAAACAGAAGTGGTGCATGGCTGGCAACAGTGGCTTGGATCTAGGCTCTGTCCCCGGTAAGCAGGGACGTGGGGGTAAGGGGAACTATGTGGGGGTCCCTGACCCACCCCCCTACATTGTGCACAGCCCCCCCGGGGGGGGACAGGGGCAGAAGGTCAGGAGTGAGGGGCATTGGTAGGGATGTGGGTTGGGAGTGAGGTGCAAGGGCAGGGGCAGGGCACTGGTGTATCAGTGCTGTTCAGTGCCACAAAGCAGCTGTGGGACCAGCTGCAGTTGTCCCCACATGCCGGTGAGTGAAAAGAATGGGGGCAGCTCTGAGTTTTCTATGATAAAAAAAACACAAAAGCCAAAGTGTATGGATATTTAGAATTCATTTTATTATGATGATAGAGGCACTCGCAGGCTTCCATAGTGCTTTAAAATTGTAAATATATCAATAAAACATCGTCTAATTGATCTTTCTTTCATCTTCTACATATATATTTATATCTATATATCTAGATAAATAGGTAGATACACACAGAGACACACAGAGAGAGTAAAATCTCTGTAACTATCCAGCATCCCCAGGGTAAGGGGAGTGCCAGTTATATAAAAACTCCGGTTATCTGAAATAACCTGACAGGGTTTTCAGATAATGCAGAGCTGTATGTGGTGGGGTGGGGGGCAGCAGCCGCATTCAGAGCAGTGGAGCTGCAGGGTGCAGTGCAGAGCAGCAGCAGCAGCACAACAGAGCAGCACTCAGAGCAGGGCAGTGCATGTGGAGTGGCAGCAGCACAGTGGAGTGGCAGCAGCAGTGTGGAGCACCCCCTGCCCTTTATCAGGCCAGTGGAGCAGGTGGGGTGTGGCAGCAGCCACATGCAGAGCAGTGGCAGCACGGCAAGGGGGCAGCAGTTGCCACTGCATGCAAGCTTTCCCCTGCCTCCTTACAGCATCCAGCCAGCCAGCCAGAAATTCAGTTAGTAAAATATTCCCGTTATTTAAATGTCAGATAGCAGAGATTTTACTATATATAGAAATAGTGGTGTTTCCTTTTAATCATAACAGAACACAGATCTGTGCTGTTTTAATGAAAGAATTTGGGGTTTTATCAGTGAATTGGCAATTTTTAAGCAGGAAATAGCAGAATCCTTGCTGGTGAGGCAAGCGGCAGGATCTGGGCAAAAGAGCCAGTCCAGGGCCAGTACCAGGGACCCAGCTGGAGGGCAGATGAGGTGGCTGACCTCTTGGCTATTCAAGGCCAGGAGGACATACTTCAATAGTTGAAAGTGGGCCACTGCAATGAGTACATCTTCCAGGCAACAGTTGCCCAGATGGCAGAGCAGAGGCATCAGAAGGTATGACAGCAGTGCTGGCCAAAGGCCAACTGTGTAGCCATCGTCCATTGGTAGCTGGCCCAG
>NW_017729024.1:154353006-154354155 GCF_001723915.1 Gavialis gangeticus | reverse complement strand
CTATTCAAGGCCAGGAGGACATACTTCAATAGTTGAAAGTGGGCCACTGCAATGAGTACATCTTCCAGGCAACAGTTGCCCAGATGGCAGAGCAGAGGCATCAGAAGGTATGACAGCAGTGCTGGCCAAAGGCCAACTGTGTAGCCATCGTCCATTGGTAGCTGGCCCAGAGGTGCTGGTGGCTCTGCTACAGTGCCCATACCACAGCCTAGGTGGCAACGTGGTTCCCATCTAGGTCTTGCAGGTGTGCAGCCATGTGGCCACAGGTCCAAGCTTGTGGATGTTGTCTCAGGTGACATCAGGTCACAACCAGGCAGCAACTGCCAGACTGGTGCAGTGGGTAGAAGGTGCAGGGGCTACTCTAGGTTACAGCTGCTTCAGCAGTCCAGCTGACAAAAGGAGCTAGTGTCCCCCGGCTGGGATACCAACTGGCTGGGTCTCAGAAGCTTCTGAGGGCAAGTAGCCCTGAGCTGCTCACTAGGGCAGCTTTTATACTGCTGGAGCCAGCACAGATGCTGGACCCAGCCTCTAGCTCCCCCTGGCTGAAGATCCAGGAGGAGCTGGGCAGGGTCAGTTTGCCCCAAGTGGCACAATTTGCCCCACACCAAAATGCATGTTCAGGCACATGTGCTGAGGTACAAATCTCCAGCACAAATTTCTGCCACTGCTACTTGAGCTGATGCAAGTGCACATGCCTGCATATGTGGACACACCCTAGCGGCCAGTTGAGAATTATACCCCAGTGTAGCACATTGATGTCCCGGGGTGGCCATGACACCCCCAGTGGCTCTGTGACCGTGCCCAAGCTCTCTGTTACACCCCCGCCCCCATCCTTACTTATGGCTGATAGGCAAGGAAAGAAATGGGAGGCTCAGCTTCTGCCTGGTTCCCCCTAGTCTTCATCCCAGCACAGCAGGCACAGGTTTCCCCATCTCTTATTAAATGAGCCCTTCTAACACCAGATCCCAGGCTGTGCAGTCTGTGTCCCTGGCTCTCACATGGGCTACCACATTCCATTTGTAGCTAGCAGGACCTCTGGTGCACTCTGCACTTCTGTAGCACACTTGCCTGCTGAGGTATGGCTGTTCCATGGATTCTGCTGTATCCCAAGGTATTTTCATAGATTTCATAGACATTAGGGCTGGAAGG
>NW_017729024.1:154342758-154350417 GCF_001723915.1 Gavialis gangeticus | reverse complement strand
ACAGCCAGCTCAGTCTGAGCCCTCTCCAGCTCACCTTCTACCCATTGGATATAGCCTTGCGAGGCTACCACCTCAACCTTGTGGTTAGGGCACTCATCTCCATTCTGGTTGGCCACTTCAGCCTTCTCATACTAGCCAGTTACTTTTACCACCTCTTCCATCAGTCCTTTCACATCCTGCTTTGGTGGGTGTGTGCTCTGAGAAGCTGGGAGTGAGTGCTGAGTCACAGTTGATTGTTGATTGCTGTGGGATTGCTGCCTGGGCCTAAGTCAGCTCAGGCCTAGAAGGATATAAAAGAAGACTGCCCAGGCAAAACCATGGAGCCTGTGACCAGGGAGCCAGCAAATGGGGACTGCCAACAGGGGAGCAGCTTGCAGGCAGTTCGCATTACAATCATGGGCAGGAGTACACAGGAGCTTCTGACAGGGACTTCAGGTAAGTGAATGAAGCTACTATGGCAGTAGTGACATGAAGCACAGCCAGGGTCCCTTCCCTGCTGCTGCCTCCGGCCCGGACTTCCTGTAAGGCCTCCACCCAGACAGGCCCCTTGGATGGGCCGGCAGTGCCTTGGCCCCCTATCTGTGGGGGTTGCCTGGTGGGATTTCTGAGGTGTGGGGGCCAGAGGTTCCCTTGCCTGTCCCACATGTGCCCGGATTGAGGCACTGGAGGAGCAGGTGGGGAAACTCCAGGCAGAGGTGAGCAGGCTGCAGGGGATCAGGGCAACTGAAGAAGAGATGGATGGCTACTGTCATTCTCTGCAAGACAGGACACCTGGTGAAGAAGCTGTGAGGGAATGCCCTGAAGCAGATGCTGGTGAGTGGAGGAGGGTCACGTCAGGGGCCAGACTTCTCGCTGCAGAGACAGCTCCCCCGGTGCAGTTGGGGAACAAATATGAGCCATGGCTGCACTGGTGGAGTGTGTAGTGGGGGAAGAGTACACTGGAGGGGCCTGCCACCATCACTGAGTGAGCTGAAGGCCAGCCAGGTAAGCAGAAGAAGAGATGCCGCATCATCGTTGTGGGCAACTCCTTGCTGAAAGGAACAGAAAGACCCCATGACGCGCAAGGTCATCTGGATCCCACGGTGTGCAAGGTCTGCTGCCCGCAGCCAGGATCAGGGATGTCACAGCAAGAATTCCTGACCTCATCCAGCCCTCTAACAACTATCCTATGGTCTTCATCCATGTGGGAACAAATGATGCAACTAGGAGTTATCCAGACCATATCATGAGTGACTACAGGGGACCAGGCTTAGGAAGACAGGGGCACGGGTGGTCTTCTTGTCAATCCTCCCGGTCAGTGGTCACAGTAGGCAGCACATCACCTGTCAGAGAAGGCAACCCGTGGCTCCAGAGTTGGTGCCATGTGCGAGTTTTAGCTTCCTGGACCATGATATACACTTCCATGCCCAGCTTCTTAATTTAGCACATATCCTCTGTGGGATAACAACCTTCTTTTCCTTACCAATTTAGTCACCCTCTTAGCTCAAGAGGTAGAAACTGATGCTGGGGAAATAACAGAATACTTTTTACCATTGTTTAAAAAAACTAGGAAATTACATTAAAAATCATGTACGTGCATTTAGGTATCAAAGTAAAGCACTCAACAGATAGGAAATGACGAACTTAAGGTTCTCCATGGAATCTTAATTCAATACTACTCTATTCATTATGGTATAATCTTCAATTACAGGATCAAATATTATTTTTTCCACACACACCTGCTTTAGTGAGTAATGTTAAATGAACAAGGTGGCTGAATTGCATTTGTACTGGCAACCATTAATCTGGCATTTATTGATTTAGTTTGCAAAATGAAACACTCAAACCATGTCCTTTCAGCATATGCAGGGCTGTAAATAATCTAGATTAGCTGTTTACCGTTCTTTATCATGTGGGCTAGCAAAGGACTGTATCCAAAGAAAGGAAATGGAACAAACTTCTAAGTGAGCCACTTCTTATTTCTAAGTTCAGTAAGCTTCTTGAAAAGATACCCGACTTAAAACCCTTAAGTAAACATCTCTACTTTAATGGTACTATTTATACAGTTAAAAGTTAGGGATGTGCTTAAGTGCCTTGTTGAACTTGGCCCCTCCTTGTCCTTATTATGTTATCCCCCCTCTATGAAATGAACACTGCAGAAAAGTCTAGCTGGGCTGTTTCTGGAACTTCATTTTCACTCTCAGGACCACATATAGCAAAGCAATTTTACTACAAACAAGAAAAACAAGCCAGAAAAATGTTGAATTTCAGAAGCAGTGTTATCAGGAGAAAACCATCTTACAGACCAAGAACTATAGATCTTTTAAAAATTAAACATTGCATAAATGTAGTTTTATACTATTCCTTTCATTGACCACCATTTGTAAAACCAAAGTCCTGCTAAACTATAGAAGGAATTTCAAATGTTCCTTGATTCTCAAATTCATTAAAGAAAAATGTTTCAAAACATGAACAGAAGAGATGCAAAGTATAACTGTGTATTCTCTGTGGCATTGCATGCATTAAATCAGAGATTTCAGGGCAAGAGAAACAAGGAAGTAGACCACCTTAAAATCTCTACTTTTAATTTGCTTCTGGCATGATGCCTACAAAACACTTGGCAATGGCTTGGCTAGAATGATGTGAGTGCCACTTATAACACTAACCAGAAATATTTCACTGTTAACTTATGCTCTGCTCTTCCTCTGTCATATTCATGTTTTCTCTTGTGTTGTAATAAGGAATGTAAACCTTTTGGGACTAAGTATCTTCATAAGACACATGTCCAGCATATAGCACAATGAGGTTCTGGTTGAGACGTATGAGTGTGAGAATCCAAAGATACCAGTAATAGTTCAGAACAGTTGTGCTTTTTTGGTTGTTCCAGGGAGAAGTTCCTGATCCCACTGAAGTCAATGATAAAACTCCCATTAACTGACTGACTCTCAAATCAACAAAACTAATTAATGTGGATTTTGTCACTGGACTTTAGCTTCCTGGGCTGTTTGTGGGTACCATCTCTCCCCATAAAACACTACTGCAGGATCTCCCTTACTCTAATAGAGAGGGAACTTCCAGCAGAACATTCTTTACAGAGGTTCTTGGCTTTGGAAATTGCTTCCGTCCTAAAAGTATCCCATATCTATTAACCTATTAATTATACTACAAATCCCCTTTTCTCCCTGAATATTTTTGGGGAGAAAGGGAGATGGGAGTTCTAGTGACAGGAATCTGAATGGAGTCCTATATGTATGGTGTCTTTTTTGTTTCTGGGGATGTTGTTGGCTGAAGGGAAGGAGTCGATCATTTTAGAATGGGCATTTTGAAAGTCACTGGCATCACCTATGGACACGGGATAGGTCCTTCTTTTTATTAGGTATATAAATAAAAATAAGTTTCTGAAGTGATTATTAGACCCATAAATCAGCCAATATAGGAGCAAAATACTAATCGACTTTGAAAGTTTGGAAACACCTACCAGGAGTAAAATTTGTGAGAACAGAAGGTTCTCTCTCTGCTTCCATCTTGTCTAGACCCTTGTCTACAGTGATGAGGAACCCAGAGAGACTCAGCAGACTACACCCACCTCCACTGAGACAGCAAACTACACAACACTGGGCCTGCGTTTCATTCTACATAGGACAGAGAGAATAGAAAGCTGCTGGGGGAAAATGTTAAAAGCTACCTGAGAAGGTCACTTGTAAAGAAAATAAACTAACAATCTATTGCTGTTTACATTTGTGGAGGCATTACTGGTATTATTTGTGGAGATGCTCCTGTTGTTACTAATTATTTTTAGAAAAGGGAGACTATAAACGTCACTGTAACAATTAAGTTAAAAACAGTGCACGCATATCTGAAGCTATTCTTTATTCTGAGAATTTGTGGAGGTCAGACAAGGTGCCTGATGGCTAGAAAAAGATGAATATAGTGCCCATCTTTAAAATGTGGAAGAAAGAAGATCTGGGAAGTTACAAGCTCATCTGTCTGACCTCATTAGCTGGAAAGATCATGAAGCAGGTCCACAAGTAATCTGTTTTGAATCACCTAGGGGACAAGGTAATCAGGAGCAGCCAGCATGGATTCCACAAGAGCAAATGATGCCTTATGAACTTGATCTCTTTCTGTGATAAGGTGAAGGATTCTGTGAGTGGGAGGAAAGCAGTGGATGGGATGTACCTTGACTTTAGCAAGGCTTTAGACGTATTAATGCAAGTGTCATAGGAGACAAAGCTAAGGAAATATAGACTAGATGAAAGCACGCTACAGTGGACACACAGCTAGTTGGCTCATTGTGCTCAACATCAACGACTCAATGTCTGATTGGCAGGAGGTACCAAGTGGGGTTCCCCAGGGATCTGTCTTTGGTCCAGTATAATTTTGTGTCTTCATTAATGATTAGGAAAATGGGATTGAGTGCATCTGGGAATAACACCAAATTAGAAGAAGTTGCAGTGACTCTGGAAGATAGAGTTAGGATCCAGAGAGACTGGATAAACTGGAGAAATGATCCAAAAAAAGGATCAGATGAAATTCAACAAGGCCGAGTGTAAAATCCTGCACCTGGGACAGAATAATTGCATGTAGAGATCCAAACCGGGAATGACTGGCTAGGGTGCAGTAGTACAGAGAAGAACCTCAGAGTTACCATGGACCATAAGTTGAATATGAGCCAACAGTTTGCTCTTACTGGAAAAAAGCATACTGGGTTTTATTAACAGGAGTCTCACATGCATATCAAGGGAAGTGATTTTTCTTCTCTGCTCAGGCTGGTTAGGCCCCAGCTGAAGTAGCGCATCCAGTTTTGGGCCCCATACTTCAAGAAGGATGTGGATAGTCTGGAAAGAGCTCAGCAACAATCAGTAAAAAAAGGCCAGGGAAGCATGACTTACAATGTGAAGCTGAAAGAGCTAGGACTATTTCCTGATGATCTAGGGAAGAGGATACTGAGGAGAGATTTGATAACAGCCTTTAAATACATGAACAGCAATTAGAAAGAGAATGGAGACAGCCATTCCTCTGTGGTCATAGGGGATAAGGCTAAGAGAAATGGCTTCAAACTGCACCAGAGGAAACTTACGTTGGAGACTAGAAAGCACTTTCTGACTATGAGGCAGGTTAAATACCAGAACAGGCTACCTAGAGAAGTTGTGGAATCTCCGTCCCTGGACGTTTTCAAGACCAGGATGGACAGGCACTTGGCTGGGATGGTTTAGTCAGGGATGATTCTGCCTTGGACAGGGGGTTGGACTTGATGACCTCATGAGGTCCCCTTCAGCCCTCCTTTCCTATGATACTATTGGCTAGAAATACACGGTAACAGTAATATATGCAATGCTTTTATAAACTATTGCAACACATATTCATACATGTACTTAAAGAGATTTAACCCCCAGCACAACCAGAACAAGAAAGCAATGAGCAGCTTCTGAGAAGAGTGATGCACACTATGTAGATATTAAGGACATTGTTTATAATTGCTCTATGGATCTCTAAGATTAATAAGCATTTTGGGAAAGAAGTGTGTCCCAGATCTTATTCCATCTCTAATATGTACAGTTAGTACTTATGCCACTTTTAAATTCCCAGATCCCCTAGCACAATTCAGTATTTCCACATGGCATGGTATCTTGTGCAATGCCTCTAAGTTTGTTGCATATCTTCATCTTCGCCTGAACTGCTCACTACCTATAGTGCTCTGTGCACACTGTTCTGTCATATAAGGCCTGTGATCAGTGTAATAGACGTCACAAAATCTCCTCCACAGAAATTCAGTGACCTGTGCAAGGGCTATATTCTGGGCAATTAGTACCTTTACATTCAGGTGGGAGGCATGGTGCATGTGGCCCTCATTGTCACAAACAAGGCCAGGTGATGGTGACATCAGGCCCTGAGGGACACCATGATTGCCCATTCCTGGATGGAGAACTGGGTGTACTGAGAAAGAAGAAACATCTGACTTGGAGAACCTGATAGCCCTGGGCACTATACCAGCAATAGACATCCTCAGACAGCCTACCGATCCTTTCTTGGCCTGGCAGCAGAGATCCCACCACTTGTTTAAGAGCCTCAGTGTCCCGTCCTGTTCTGCTATTACAGTGACAGCAGCTTGGAAATGCTCCTATGTGTTGTCCCACTTGGCCAGCATATTCTCCAGCCTTTGGAAAATATGGCAGCATACTCATCTTCTCTAGCTATTCTCTCATAAGGGTATTGAGGGCCTGAATCTCCTTGCTGAGGGAAGGGAACAGAAACTGAGGCATCTTCAGGGGCTTAACTCCATATAATGGTGCCATCAGGGTATGGGCTGGCCTGCTTCATTTTTACACAACAGTAGACTTCTGGTTGTGGACTGTGTGAAACAGAAACAGCTTTATAACTCTACATTGGGACACACAGGCCAATGACATCAGAATCACATGGGTGACGCACAACCACCAGTCACACAAACCATTTGATGTGGATTACGAGTGGATGCGTAACAGTGATACATGTCCATGATAAGAACAGAATTCAGGCACAAAAGGCTGCCTCTCGCATTTGCATCTAAAAACAGGACTTCCAAACCATTCTTGGGCTTGCCTAGCAACTCACTGTTTGGCATTATGCCCAGAAAAGAAGCTTGCAAAATATTCAGACAAGGAGAGTGTCCATTCCTGATTGCAGAAACTTGTGCAAATTACTGCTCGATTCTGTGAAACTTCTTCTATTGTCTCTCTGTCCAAGTGTCTTTTAGCAAGTTTCTTTTAGCAACCTACATAAATGATATTGATGCATACCCAAGGCTCCCAGAATATACAATCACTGTCTCTCCTCTTGTGCCTGAAAGGCAAGCCCTCCCATTACCTGAGAAATGCACAGGCTCCTGGAGTCTGTCTGGCTAATGAGGGAAGGAGGCTCCAATGTGTCTCTGAGCAGCACAACAAATGCCAGCTTCTGTCATGTATTTCTGATGCAGGCTGCCTGTACACTGTCAGAGGCTGGCATGAGGAGTCATTCAGGGTAGAGCACAGATTAGACGCATGCAGGGAGGAGAATGGTTAGGACTCCTGCATTGCAGGACTGGTGTGCCTGACAGGAGGTGTCTGAACCTCAACACAAAAACTATAGCAGATACAACTCATCTCCAGTGATGACCTGACATGGAAAGGAACCATTCTAACAAGAGAGTTGCAACATCTATAGCAATCATAGCGGACACGATATCCCCTTTTTCCTTTGTGAAGAAAAACTTTGCCTTCCATTCACAGACATTACAGCAAGACACGCCTTTTCAGCAGCTGTGAGGCAGAAACCTATGGTCCACCATCAACCAGGAGTTATAAAGAATGCTCCAGTGCTAGCTGAAATGGGCTGAGGGGCACTCCTGGTAGAATATTCCCTGACTGGGGTCCTCATGCTGCCTGCATCAGTGAAGGAAATTTGGTTGTCACACCAGACAACAAAGCTAACATATTTAACGATTTCTTTGCCTCCATTTTCCTAAGCAGGGACCGGAACAGTCACCCCCCCGCTGGGCCCCCCTCAGGCCCCAGGGGAGGCACACCTAGGCCAAGGGTTAGTGAGGAACTAGTTAGGGAACTTCTGGAGGGACTGGAAGTATTCAAGTCAGCTGATCCGAACAATCTCCACCCTAGAGTACTAAGGGAATTGGCTGAGGTCATTGCAGGACCCCTGGCA
>NW_017729024.1:154337590-154342070 GCF_001723915.1 Gavialis gangeticus | reverse complement strand
GAGTGACCAGGAATAACGGTCACAAGCTGGCAGAGGGTAGATTTAGGCTAGATGTCAGGAGGCTCTACTTCACGGTCAGGGCGGCTAGGATCTGGAACCAACTTCCAAGAGAAGTGGTGCCAGCTCCTACCCTGGGGGTCTTTAAGAGGAGGCTGGATGTACACCTTGCTGGGGTCATTTGACCCCAGTACTCTTTCCTGCCATGGCAGGGGGTCAGACTAGATGATCTACTCAGGTCCCTTCCGACCCTAGAAACTATGAAACTATGAACTATGCAAGAGTTCTGTATTTGAAACTGCAAACCACAGCACCGCTCATCTTTCCCACAATGGCCATCCTTCACTGCATCTCTCCTTCCCACCCCACCCCATCAGCTCAGTAGGCAACTGGAAAGGGTTAACTGCTAAAAACTCCATGAATACTTAGGGGACATAGGAGATTTGGAAGTTATGCAGTGAAAGAGTGAGCAGGTCAAAGGCCTCATGCTTGGTACAGAACAAGATAGTATTGGAGTGGGCTTAATTTGAAATGAAGGAACATGTTTAGGTTGGAACAAAACACGAGGACACAGGGATGTATTTGTCTGAAATGAAAGTACATGCATAATCATCATCTGATTATTCATGTGCAATTTTAAAGTGATTGAATCACATTTTGAATGAGAAGGACGATAAAATGTATAAATACCTGATTTGCATAAGAAGATTTTTAGAATTAGTGTTATTCCTCACTTGTCCACAGTCTGAGCAACTCTCTGACAGCGATTAAAGATTTTTACAATAACAAACAAGTGACTCACACTATGCATGTTAAAACTTACAGGCAGACTGGCTGCAAGACAACACACTTTCACCCATGGATGGATTCAGGATTTACTCAAGGGGGGTGCAGCACACTGTCCCTCAGAGTATGGGGAATGGGGGCAAGGTGACACCAGAGAAGGGAAGGAACTCACCCACCACCACCACTGTCCCCAGATGATGCAGGGGTGGGGGAGCCTGGAGCCACTCCAGCCCTGCATCGAGGGCTGTGGGGAGCAGTTACGCAGGATGCTAGGCTCAGCTGAGGCATCACACAGGTTCTTCCTTTCACCACCCGTTCCTGAGCTCCCCCTACCCCAAGTGTCCTCTGTTGGCCAGGAGCAGGTGCTAGAGCAAGAAACCTGGGGGCCATGGCTGTTGCCCCCAGTCAAGGTAAGCGCCCTGCACAGCTGCTCCTTGAAGCCCAGCACTGGAGCAGGACTTCTCTATGCCTGCATCAGCTGGGTTCCTTCTTCCAGTGCCTGCTCATAGCCAATGGAGATCATTGTGGGGAAGCAACAGATGCAAGAAGAAACCTGATCACTGCTGCTGCTGTCCCCTGCTGAACATAGTACTCCAGACCGCATGCAGCTGCAGCCTGAGGCTGGAGTGGGGCAGCAGCTATGAGGCTTCTCCTGTGTCTGGGTCAGCTGGGAACAGTACTGTTGCACCTCCCCTAGGTCCACCCATGCTTTCACTTGAAGTCTGGGAGACTTTTGACTTATGATCTGTCGTATGCTGAGTCTAATGCCACAAGCTGCTCTACTGCCCGCTGCAGAGATGCTGTGAGAATTGTGTTTTGCAGGCTTCCAGACAAGGTAGAGGTGTGTTCATGTGTCCTTGCTCAACACTTCAGTGGATTAAGCCAGTGCCCTTGTGTTTTCTGTAGGGGCAACTCGCTGCATCGTTTGCAACATGCTTCATTAATTTCCTCAACTGATGGCAGCTTAGGCCTTGTTTGCTGTGAAGTCACAAAAGGCAGTTCATTGCATGAATGGGAGGGTTGTATATCTCCATGGAGTGAATGAAATAAGATCAGCCCCTGGGGACACTTTGGGTTACCCATTCCTAATAAATTAGAAATACCCTCCTGATATTTGGGACACAGAGCAGCTAAGACTTAAAGATAGAATAAGACCTGGCCATATGATCAATCACACAGCACTAAAGAAACAAATGCATTCAATAAATAAAATCCTTAATGTTCTTTTTGAAGGCCTAGTTCCAGTGAGACCAAAACAAACCTCTTCCCCTCAAACCCAACTCTTACATTACTGTCAATTTTTGGTAGAAAAATACTTGCTCTGTTTAGTCAGCTCTTCCCACAAGTTCCGTAAAAACGTTTGAGTTGTTATGCCCCTTAATCCAGATTTTGCATAATTGTTCTCTTCATCACAAAACACGCTATAACATTGTGCTTACAATACCCTAAGTAGGAAGGAAATGCAGTACTTATTCCCCAGGAAAGCTAGCAGATATACATAATGTAGCTTCTTTTCTACTTTTTTGTTAAATTAAAGCAATATTTTAGATATCTTGAATACAAACCACTAACTCTTCTATATCTTTTTTACTACAAAGCCTGAAGGAAAAGCAGGAAGCTGTCTTTATTCCCTTAGCAACAGTCAGGTGCGATTTATACTATCATGTGTCCTATTAGCTGTCTCTAGGCAACAAACTAAACTGTAAAGAAAACTGTTGTGTGCAGAGTATGTGAAAGTGGTTGAGGACAGACAGTGGAACAAACATGCAAGTGTGTAACAGGGAGTCAGCGGCTCCCATTCAAGGGAGAAGCAGCAGCAGGGAGATCCCCAGGTGGGGGGAAAGCTGTCCATTAGGTGCTGGCCACAGAGACGTAAGCAGGTAGGGAGCCATAAACCAGGAGTCCCTACTGCAGGGCTAGCAGCCCAGCAATAGGACAGCAGGGCAGAGTCCTGCTACGGCAGCAGAAACTTCACCTGTAAGCAGCTCTGGAAGTTAATCATCAGACCCTAATTGGGAACCCCTGCAGGAGCCACACAGGGTCAGAAGGGGCATTGCTTAGGAGGCACAGAAGCCCAGGGCCTGAGCCAGAGCAGGCAGTCTGGCCCTGCAGGCACCAGGGAAAAGGAGCTTTCCAGTAAGATAGCCACAGGGGAGCGACTGACTGATACCTGGGTAGGGTTGCCAACCCTCCAGGATTGCCCTGGAGTCTCCAGGAATTATATTTAAATCTCCAGCAGACTGCTGAGAGTCACCCAAGACATGAATTATAGGACATTCATTAAAATAACTATTAAATGTTGAATCCAATTTATACAGTAGTCCAGTGGGTTTTTTAAATGTAATAATGTGCATTTGCCTTCCTGATGTAAAGTCTATGTGCCATAATCTGTAACTGATATACAGAAGCATGCAGGCACATTCGCATTGTAGTGTGGGCATGTTGGCGTTCCCGAAACCTCTTGGAATAGATTCAGAGTTGGCAACTCTATACTTGGCTGCCCTGGGAACTACCACTAAGGTACTTAGAGCTTGCAGGGAAGTAAGACCCAGAATGGGGATATTTTAGTTACAACCAGTAAGCTTGTGTTTATGTTCTAGTTTACACCTGTTGACTAGAAGTAGCTAGAAGGGGTGATTGAGGAGGCCACAGCAGGGTGCCAGGGGCACACCAGTGCTTTAAGCCCTGCCAGAGGATCGGTCTCAAGACACAGAGTAGGCTTAATCCCAGCCTGAGTGGAAGGCAGACGGCCAAGAGGGCCCAGAGCCTGGGAGGTGCAAAGCTTGGGTCAGGGGACTCTGGAGTCTGAGAGGGTGAGAAAAGGGCTGGAGCCCAGAAACCAAGCCTGGCATAGTGGGCCTCAGCTAAAGGGCCCAGCTAAAGAAAGGGTTCAGAGGCTGAGAATGCTGAGGGTCCAACAAGAGCATGGAGGCCTGAGGAGGCCTGATATCATCTTGGGGGCTACTCAAGTGATTAAACAGTAACATCTGCAAGGCATGGATGTGACTTGGGGGGTAGGTCAGAGGCCACAAATACCCTCTAAGGCAACAGCTGCCCTGGTGGCACGGATGGGCCAGGAGGGCCCACCTAGGGTTTGAAGGCAGGACAGGAATCAACAGGGTTTAGGAGGAACCCCCTGTCTGATAATGGACAAGGGCTCACTCTGGGACCCTGGGGCAGCTTCCCTTTCCCCTAGTAAAATAATCCCAGCAAGGCATGGGAGATGAGAGAGCAAAAGAGGGAGGGTACCCAGAGAGCTAGAGCAGGGCAGGAGTCATGAAGCAATGAGGGGCATCATGGCTGCCTTTGGGGGCCAGGTCCTGCTACAAAGTGACAAACACACAATAATAAATCTCAATAAGCAAATTATTAAGGAGAAGGTGGAAATAATTCAAATAGCTTAAACACCCCGCTGGCCCAGACTATCCAAAAAATAAAAAATACTTTAAACCAATCAGTCATAATTTACAGGATGTATGTAGATTTGTATTAATATTTCTTACTCTGTCCTGGCTCATTACATGACCGCACTACATCTTCTATTCCCAAATCACTTTGGCAGTAATTCAGAAGATTCATATGACACAGAAGAACAGAGTCTGTGCCTGGTTACTGTAAAAATGTTAACATTTACCAAAAAGCTACTGCTGCACTGAAGCATGGGAGATACCAAATTAACTTTCCATGAGAAGTACAG
>NW_017729024.1:154327892-154332590 GCF_001723915.1 Gavialis gangeticus | reverse complement strand
TACATGACCGCACTACATCTTCTATTCCCAAATCACTTTGGCAGTAATTCAGAAGATTCATATGACACAGAAGAACAGAGTCTGTGCCTGGTTACTGTAAAAATGTTAACATTTACCAAAAAGCTACTGCTGCACTGAAGCATGGGAGATACCAAATTAACTTTCCATGCGAAGTACAGAGAATTCTTCTTGTATATATCACAAAATCGTAACTGTTGGCGATTACTGGACTGTAATGGTACATGTCACATTACTGAGGGTTGTGTTACATTTTCTGAATGGTAAATTCCAGTCTTTAATGTAAATATATAGGAGAGAGGGGCTGAAGGCACTTTCTCCTGTGGCAATATCTCCTCCCCACTAAATATATTAAAGAATATATTAATCCCTGCACTTGAATACATAGGTTGCAATTTCATCCTTAGGGTCAGATATAAACCCAATGCAATTAACAAGAGCGACAAAGCCAGGCTGGTCCATGGAAATGGTTAAGTGCTATGTAAGGAGTAGGCCTTCAAAAAGGATGACACATTGCTGTGGAACTGCAGAAGGTAACAGTGTGGTTCTGAACGAATTTAAACTAAATGCATGAACAGATTGACTTGGGGAACTTCAAATTCAGTCAAAATCAGTATTAACACCCAGAATATATTAATAAGGAAAAACAACTTTAAAAAATAATTTACCACAATAAAGCTGGCAATATTATCTCAGTGTATCCTATCTCTGTCCTCTTAAGATTTTTTGCTGCTGAATCATTTTTAATTTGTGGATTCAGTCTTTAAATGTGTTGTACTTCAAAGCTAGTAATTTTAAACATTAAAGAGTTGACTGCAGGAGACTTGACCTTCCCTCTGTAATGCTGCTGTTCTTACATTGCTTTGAGTCTGCAGGAAACATCACAGCAGCAAGTTGTGAAGAGACTAGTTTATAAGAGCACCTAGAACAACAGGAGTCAACTGTCTAATGTCAAAGATTCTTTATCAGAGTCCTTCTACAAAATATGCGAGTCAAGATGCACCATTCACATTAGCTATAAAATCATTCCATTTATCATTTTAACACACCACATTTTGACAGGGATTGGACTATGATGTTAGCTTACATTTTTGGGGGGGGTCTGCAAAAAACAGGTAATTTTTAATATTACGAGTTTATCTGGAAGCACCTATCAAAGCTTTATTCCATCCCATCTAACCATTGCACAATTTATAAGTACAACTGTTTACCATTATCTTGAAGTTTTCAGTTACAATGGGTACTATTAAAATGATGTTTCCTACACAGTTGATCTTTCTACCTGGGATGCCTTCACATAATAGCATCCCACCCCCTTTTCTTGCAAAGACTTTCAAGCTAAGTGGATTTTTCACTCATAGATTTGCATGCTGCTGAATGGTTGTCTGCCTCCCAACATTATTATGTAGTTAGTTCCTTGAAAAATTTATTGCTGCATGCTTCTTGTGAAGCACTCTGTTTTGTGGTTTATAAGGCCCAGAACACACCAAATGGATCCAGACCATGCCATGACAAAAAATGCAAGACCTGCCAACACATCTCCACCCCCCCCACCACAATCACTACACCCCACAACAGAGCATTCCTGGTTTTTACAGCTGCACCTCCAGAAATGTAACATATCTCATCCAATGCACCAAATGCCCTGATGGAAAATACGCTGTAGCAGAGACTAGACAACAACTGTGCACCAGAATGAACGCACCCTGGAAATCTATCAATGACAAGAATACACAATTACTGGTGGGGGCACATTTCCCACAAGAAAACGACTCTCTCTCCAGTCTCTCAGTTCTAATCCTCAAAGGGAACTTACAAAACACTTCCCAGAGACAAGCCTATACACTCCACTTCATCAACCTCCTGGATACAAAAAATCATGGACTAAATATAGACATTGGATTTATGACACATTATAACCTGCCTGACATCTGACTCCCCAGGTACCTCTCCACTATTTAAATGCTACATTCATCCCCCTTTTCTCTCCCCCTCCACCCCCAGCCTGTCTCTCACTCACTGACTCCTCAATTTCCATCTTCACTGACTGCCTGTCTTGCATGCAGCCCAGCCCAGCCTCTGGCTTCTTTACTATTCATTCCATCCTGGAAGAGCACACACCAACTGCAGAGGCTTCCTCAGCCTAACAAAGGGTTTTTAAACCCAAAAGCTTGCTAAAAATAAGTTGGTCTAATAAAAGATATCAGATTCACCCAAAGAACCTTGTCTGGAAATTATTTAGACATTTACTTATTATTCTGTACTTTACCCTAATAAAAGTATCTCATTGTTTCAGTTCTCTCCTACATGACCTCTGAGTAAGCATTTTAAACAATAACTATTCAATCTCAGCTCCTAAAAACCATCATCATTTGACAGCTGACCCTAACATTTTTTAAGCAACTGAAGATGTTTCCAAAAAGCATTTCCCCCATCCATTGTGCTTCCTCTTTGTAATACAATACAATACATTGCATTGTACATTATCAATACACTGATAGACTAATCCAAAATACTGGAACCAAATGCTCCAGGATCTGGCCCAAGAGCCAAAACACACCCCAACTCTCTCTCTCTCTCTCATACCAGGAAGAAACAAGATCTGGAATGGTACATCACCAAAACCCCCAATGCTTGAAGACTGGATTGCTGACTCTTAAAAGCGTGGTAGAGTATTTTAAGAGAATCTAGCACTTCAACTTCTGGCATAAACACAGTGCCCAGAGTAGGATCAGTTTCTACTGGACAAGATTAAGCAAAGAATTAAGCCCAAACTCCACATCAAATTCTATTCCTTCAAACTCTGAGTGAGTTTGTATCTGTGATTGTGATACAGAGTACATAACCATGTATGCTTTGAATCAAGCTACACATGTATGATTTTGAGCATATGAATAGTCCCACTGAGGCTGTGCAAGTGACCTTAGATCTTTTCAATGCTTCATATAAGAGACTTGGCCTGTACTTGAACATTGCCAAGATGAAGGTTCTCCACCAACCCTCCCCAGGCCAGCTGAACATCCCTCGCTCTATCTACATAGATGGGGAGGCCCTGGAGTATGCGGAGCACTTTCCATATCTCGGCAGCCACCTCTCTCAATAGGCTACCATTGATGAAGAAGTCCAGCACCAGGTCAACCGTGCCAGTGTTGCCTTCTTCAAGCTGCAACAACTTGTCTTCAAAAATAGAGAACTTTGGAAGTCAACAAAGGTTCTGGTTTACAAAACTGTCGTGTTGACCACCCTCCTCAACCGCAGTGAAACCTGGACCGTCTACCAACACCACATTAAGACCCTTGAGAGCTTTCACCAGCGGTGCTTGCATCGAATCCTGGGAATCAAACGGGAGGACCTCCAGACCAGTGCAAGTGTCCTCCATGAAGCTGTGTCCACTAGCATCAAAGCCTTACTCTTGAGAAATCAACTCTGATGGATGGGCTGCTGCATCTGGATGTCCGAGAACCACCTCCCTCACCAGATCCTCTTTTCTCAGCTCTCTGTTGGTCAACGCTCAAAGGGCAGCCAAAGGAAATGGTACAAAGACACACTCAAGGTCGCACTCAAGCATGAAAACATCAACGCTAATGGCTGGGAAGAGCAACCTGCTGACCATTTGGTGTGGTGCCACCTGGTCCACCAAGGTGCACACCGGTTTGAGGCCCAATGACTCAATACTGAGGTGGAATGGTGGCAGTGGAGGAAGAAGGAGACCAACCCGGGGCTGTGAATCCCACTTTTCCGTGCAACAACATGCTCCCATTGCCGATGAATGTGTGTATCCAGAATCTGGCTCCTCAGTCACCTGAGGACCTATCAAGCCTGACAGATGTCATCCTTGACTCAGAGGGACTGCTGATAACGATGAGTACTTCTGAGGGCAGATATATACTTAAGTGTTTTTCTGAAGTGGGATCTGAATTCTGAACTAACTTTGCAGCTTGGCCTGCCTCTAAGTACCTGTGGTGAAGTCCTCTAAGTACCTGTGGTGAGGTTCAGCATTGAGTATTGAATACTGTGACCCCCAAGATAAGAAAATCAAGGAAGAATACTTTCACGTACAATTGAAGAACATTCTTCATGTGCCACCCATCTCATTTCTGATATTAAATGGACAATTTCTGAACTCTGTGGCTAGGGACATACATTCAAAAAGCCGCAGCCTGAATCAACTAAATCTTTGTAGGTTAGTCTAAGCTGCCTAGACTGAACCAATTTGCAAGTGAATAGATATTCAGGAAATGCAGGCACATGCCTGCAGTGGCTCAAGAGGCTGCAGGAGCTGAGGAGTGCTAGAGCAAGCCCTTGCCTGCAGGGAAGCTGTGTTGGGGGGGGGGCAGAAGGCCACCTCTGTTTTTCCCCATAAACTCTGCTCTGTGACAATTTGGTTAGGATGGGCCCAGCAGAGGATACACACCTTTAGGTAACCCAAGCTGGATACATTCTTGAGGGAGGAGGGAAACCTGCTCCCTCTGCCTACATGACTGGCATCACCTCAGTGAGGGGCTTGCTCCCTGGGGAGCTAGGATCTGCCAGTCTGCCCAGCAACTAGTGATGCATTTCAAATTGGTTGGCTGACAGCCAACAGGTGCTGGCCTCCATTGGACCAGGTAAATGAGGTCACAAGGGATATATAAGTTAAGGACTGCCCAGGAGGTGGGGGTAGCAGCCATGAGGAAGGCT
>NW_017729024.1:154318370-154322892 GCF_001723915.1 Gavialis gangeticus | reverse complement strand
TGCCTCCAGAGGGAATCTCCACCTGCTTCTGGATGATACTTGTGAGTAAGCTACCTCAGATCTAACTAGATATATAGCTTGCAGTAATTCAGATGCATGATCAAAGCCTACCCAGCCATGGGAGTTTGCTTTATGGGATTTCTCCGATATTGCTCGACCCTGTACCCTATTCCAACCCTACCCCTTGTAACCAATAAAGTTATCCTTTGTACCTAGTGTGGGAGACTTATTGGGAGTGGGTCTAGATTACACCTTGGGGTCCCCTTGTTTCAGCTGACTAATGGGAAACCACTACTTGTGCTTCTGGCTGAGGGAAGCAACCCAAGTTCTTGAAGTGAATCAAGTACCCTTGCGGGCTACTAGGCCTGTGTTTCCCAGGGTGCGCAGAGCCAGAATCAAGCCCAGCCCTGGGTGGTGGTAGTGGAACCCCCAGGCTAGTGGGTGTGCTCCAGGAAGGTGGGGGGGTTGGCCAGACGTGAAGCGCCCCCAGGGAGGCACTCAGAGCCTGGAAGGTGGTCAGGTGCAGTGAGGTGGGTGGCTCAATGCAGGAGCACCCCCTACTGGCCCACCACATGGGGTCATGGCCAGCCCTGGCAGTAGCTTGGAGTGAACTGGCCAGGGAAGGGGGTTGAATTCCTTACTCCCTGTCCCACCGGCAGAGACCTAAGCCAGGGTCCACCGGGTGCTCCTTCCTTGCTGCTGCAGTGGTAGGGCTGGGGCACAGCCACATCCTGGCCAGCATAGTCTCTGAGGCTGAGGGGGCAGGGAGAGGATCATTCCTCCTCTACCCCACTGCCCCCTGGGGGAGTGCAGCTGGGGTCTGTACACCCCAGCTGCCACCAAATAACCCTCCTCCCTGCCCCCTGTCTAAGGGGTTCTGCCAGCTAGCCTCTGGCTGGGCCCCCAACCCTGCCACTGAGTAGCGAATGAGAAGTAACCCTGACAGGGACTGCAGCTCTGTCACGGTATCCCAGAGCACAAGCCTCTTCCTAGTGGGGGGAGGGGGCATAGAGCACAGCCCAGCCCAGAGAGCATGCTGGGATGCTGGGGGACTCTGGTTTAACTTAAACCAGGAAGGGGTCTGGGACAGAAGTTGCATAAAGCGGTTTGAACTCAGTCTATTAAGTCTGATTCTACATTCAACCAGGTTTATCTCAAACTGGTTTCAACTGTTTTGAAATTGGTTTATGTGCACTGAGCTTATGTTCTGTTACAGGTTTAAGCCCATTTCTGATCACTTAAATTGGTTTATGTGCAACTTCTGTCCTTAACCTATGGAAAAATGAAAAAAACCCGACTTCTTCCTTACACCAAAAATATATTCACTGAGGTCAAGGGACTTGCACTGGTATAAAATCAAAGAGGAAAGAGAAATATGAGGGTTATGGCTAACACATTTCAGGAGTGTAGCTGGGACACAGGTGGTCTGAGCTAGATGCTATAGAATCAGAAGCCAGGGAGTCAGGAGTCCATATGTTCCAGAAGCAAGGATTCCAGCTAAACCCAGGAACCAGGCTGGAACATGGGTCAGTTACTTGCTGTTTAGTAGCCTCCTAAGCACTGAAAGTTTTTGCTTTTATGGAGGTAATTCGGGCCAGCTGAAAATTGGGCTTGGCTTCCAGCAGCCTAACTGCTGAGGTACAGTGAGCCTGTCTGCCCTGACTCCTGACACGCATGAAAAAAATTAATCTATCATTGTTTTCTTCAATATTCAGGTCTCCCGATGGTTTGGTCTTAAAGAGGAACAGGACCATACTAATGAAACCTTAGGGACTTTCATTTACAAGTGCCATTTTTCCCCCTAGTAGGAACTCTTCCTATCACATAAACAGTGATTATACTTAAACCAGAATAAATAAAAATTAAGTTTTCTTTAACCAAACCACTCACCTGCTTTTTTTTTTTGTATGTGTATTTAATGAACAGTTTGATGGTAATAATTTCCAATAAACCAATGTTTAAGTTCTGAACCAGTTCAGTTTTGAAATATTAAAAAAAAGTTCCAAAATACCTTTACTCTTTCAATGCTAACTTCAGTACAAAACAGCATTATCTTCTCTAAAGGGGTGTGAAAGGGTACTTTGAAATCCTTGCATACTTGTATTATAGAAATGCAAAGTGGTCTCTTACTTGTAGCAGTCCACCCTTTATTATCAGTATCTATCACTGTTGCTTGCTTACTTGCCTTTGGCACACTGTGACTTTTTAAATGTCATGACTTTATTTAGCTTTATTATTTTAGTCAGAGACTAGCCTTTGATTGGTAAAAAGAAGGTTTTATTTCATCTCTCACCCTGTATTCATAAATATGCAGCTTTTTGGCCTCCTAGTAACAACGCTCATAGCTTTCCAGTGCATGTTTAAAATAGACCAAAACAATAGGCAGATTATTGTAACAACACAAGGACTGAATCACCCTGGCATTAGACCTAGCTGGTGAAATTCAGTGATTAATTAAGCCATTACTGGATTTGGTTGTTATACAATTTCAGATTATTTTTCTAAACATACCCCAATATTATATAAAAGCACTCTTAATTGCAGTCTGTATTGTATGTTACCCCAGGGCACAGTCAATCTTGAGTTAACACATCATTTCAAAACACTGGCATGAATATAGATTTTATAGCTTCATCATTCCAAAGCCTGTTGAACAAGCTTTAGATAAAGCACCCGCCACCACCATTTTGAAGCATGGGGACACTGATATACGAGACGCGGGAGGCTGCTAGATCTCAGTAATTGTCATGCTCCAGCTCACTCAATTCATTAGGTCTGGTCTGACACACTGGAATTACAGTACATTGGAGCAGCCTTCCTGCTCGTGTACAGCCATATAGGCTAGGGACAGCTTATACTAACCTGTGAAGTTTCAGTCAATTCAGCCTTGGGCTTTTGACTGTCTGTACTTAGCCATAATATGTCACTTGAACAGTAAAAGCACTAGACAAATGACCAAAGATATATTTTGTACAGGTCAGACTTCTAATTTCTCCCCCGAGTCCCTCATGGCCCATAACTTCCATCTGAATAGGAACCTCAAAATTAATTATGATACAAGTGACTAGTTACATCCTCAGATAAAACAGCAAAGGCATTTCTAAGGCCCTTACAGCACTTCGCAGTTTACTTCTGGTGGTCTTAAATTCTACACTTGCTACTTTCCTCCCTTCCCTGTTAATCCTAAAATAGAATATTGACTATAAAATAGCTTGCTCAGGCTTTTGTGACTGCTATCTCGAGCCCCGGGACATCTGCTCTAGCAGCAGTTGGCACATAGATGGTTTCATCAATCATTTTTGTGGCTCTTTTTTGGCTGTCCCTCCTCTCTCATGTTTCTGCTATAGTCCCTGGATGCCACTCATGTTCCTTTTCTTTCCTGAGAATTCTTCCTCCACTGCATTTGACTAGAAAATGATCCCTAAGTGTTTTCAGATAAGACTCCTTGATGGATAATACAGTAGATTTTCAAGCATATATTTTAAAGCATATATGCATGTTAACCCTCCAGCTGCAGCTACCCAATCTATATACAGAGCCCACCTGCAAGAAAATTCTGCTTTTTTATGTACCTTGTTATACTGTGTCTTTTAGAAAAATGGTCCGAAATTGAATTTAAAACTAGTAAAGGATAACAGTCATCATAAGCTCAGCAAACTAGCTAATTTGTCTGTGCATTAGCATACGCAGGCACAATTTTTATTTGATTCTTCAGTCAAGGTGTAGAATTGGACTCAGCTTCCACTTGTATTCTCAGCCCACACAGCCAATAAAATCATCATCTCTTAAAAGCAAGCCTTTCATCTTGCCAGTTACACACATTTTTATTTAACAAAATAAGTCAATAGAAGCTCGTAATCAAATTACAATTACTTCACCATTTTTATATCGTCTCTTATGAGATATTATGATGACAACATAACAAAAACACATGCATTTATTTAGGATGCAACTCATCCTATGCTCAAGGCACATACAACACTTAAATGGAACATAAGAGGGTTTTAATGGTATAGGTAATTTTTAAGATGTTTGGCTTCCATATGGGTTCAGTTGTTTGGTCCCCTCCTTCCCAACCCGCAGGATCTCAGCTGTTCTCTATTCTGCTAAAGAATCTTTCAAAAAAAAAAATCAATACCAAATATTCAAGATCTGGCATTTCTGGTATCTAATCCCTACTCACCGTACCATCCTGCCAATACAAGACCTATTTACTTGCCTCCTGTATGAAAAGGAATGAAGAGACAAACTGGCACATCATTGCAAAACTTAGATAGCTTTTTGTCTTTTGTGGTCACTGCAAATATGGCAAAAATACAATAGTCCCATACATGTTAACACCAATACTTTCTTGAAACAAGAATTTCAAATGCGATGCAGCACTATCAAAGGTAGAAGGAAAAAGCATAGACAAATAAACATAGAGTGTCTTAGGCTTGTTATATTTTTGCAATACAAAGGAAATATTAATTTCATGGTGGGGTTTCAACTGAAAAGGGTATAATTTGTCCTCTTCCCTCTA
>NW_017729024.1:154309727-154313370 GCF_001723915.1 Gavialis gangeticus | reverse complement strand
CTTAGGCTTGTTATATTTTTGCAATACAAAGGAAATATTAATTTCATGGTGGGGTTTCAACTGAAAAGGGTATAATTTGTCCTTTTCCCTCTAAAAAATATTGCATCTTACTTTGCTCCATGAAAAGCATAATTATTTTTCAAACATTTCAGGGGCTGCATTTTACCTACTGTATCATTTAAAAAACAAAAAAACCCAAAACACAACAACAACAACAACAACAACATCACAATGTTCCCCGATAGAAAAATACATAGAGAGACTGTGACCTTCCTATCATTCAGTTCTGGATGAGGCAGCCTGTAATAGTTGTCAGAAGCATTGTGCCTGCACAGAACTCAGGGATGCCACATAAACCACCTTTCTGGAGGTCACGGACTACCTCACTCTGCCAACAGACAGCATGGCCATGTGAGCGGTAGGTGGCAGACAGCCCTGTTGAATCTCCTGCCAGTTCAGGAGGCTCCCAACTTTTAGTGTTTTCTTTGCTGTCCCCCAAAAGAAGTTTCTATCCTCGAGTCTAGAGCAAATGGGAAAGAGGAGGAAGAGTAATCATAGCATGATACACAGCAACACAACTGTGCTATTCTAATAGTAGAGCAATGCAATGCATATGAAATATTATCTTTACTAGATCTTTATCACCCCAGGGTGCTATATTCTACATGAAGAGTATCTGGTTTAGAAGACTTAGCACCTCCAGGATTTTTAATCACGGAGATGTGGCAGTGAAGTTCTTTCACTTGAGCTACAAACATCACATTTGTACCTGGATAAAACATTTTATCTTGGGACAAAGTGCAGCCATTCAGGCCTCCACATCCCCTATCCTGGGACAAATCTTAAAAGGTTCATGGGATAAGAAGTATTAACAGGCTTATCCCAGGACATCACAAAGCGTGTCTGAATGGTTATCCTGGGACTGGATCATTGAACCAAAGGTAGAAAAGCAACATTGCATTTAATCAGTCAGTAAATCCTGATTAGAAGGGCAATGTGTACACACGCCGGTCCTGGGACATTTTTGTTATGGGACAAACAGGCACAACTTATTTAGGGACAAATGTGACATTTGTTCCTAGCTCTCTCACATATTGAGTAGTAAGGAGCTCCAGTGGATCTGCAGTGGCAGAGGTGGGCTCCCCAGAGTCACTGGATGATAGGGCCACTGCTCCCAGGCAGCTCAGAGTGACGTAGGTGTTGGCTGGTAAAATCCAACCATGTTAGCCTGAAGTACAAGGCTGCTCCAGATTACACAGAAGCTAGTCAAAAGTATGCCTAGGTCCAGAGGTAGCACTGGCCCACTGACTGTAGTATATGCGGCGCACAACAACTAGGGAGATGACGATTCAATTGCCTACGGATCTTGTTACTCATTAACCAGAGCAAGCAGGGGGCAAACACCAGCACACACTGCTTGCAACAGCTTTATTCAGAATGGAGACAGCTTCAGACTAGCTTCCAAAACAACCCCAACAAACCAGGGAGCCGCAGTGAATAGTTTTTTCCCACATTTATACACTTTGGTTTATACTCATTAACATTTACTCCATCTCCATTTCTCCTTTGTTCCACCCATTTCTCCTCCCATTTCAAGCTCTGCCCCCATTTACTGTTTGCCTCATTAGCATGGAATTGCCTATGTATTTCATTCATTTACATGCCTTTTTGCTGTGAGCACATGTCCAAGACCATGAACTTACTTCTTTGGTCAATGGGCAGACTTTGACCAAAACCTGGAAGCCTCTGGAGGCTCTCTCACCAATCACCGTTCACCTTTCTGCATCTGTTCATCTCGGATTCTGTTCCCAATGACGTGTTGTTTTTCCACATTCCAATCTGTTTTTCTATCCCAGGTTGTACCATCCTAACGCTTCACCCCATTCACAGCACAGACTCACTTGCTGCTTTTTCCAAAAAATGGTTAACACAGTTAAGATGGTTACTTAGCATAAGCAAATGGCTGGCTTAGATATTCTGCCTTGTGGTTAGCAGCTTTTGCTAGGCCACAGGTTAAAGCCTTTGTATTCAGCTGCAAATCCAGTGCTCCCCAAGATCCAAATATAGTCACCCTAACACATAGTTCACTGCACAACCATTTCACAGTCTGCTCAGTGACCGCACTACAGCAAATGCGAAGAAAAATCTGTTTGCTGATAAAATTTCAGATTATTTTTCTAAAGATACCCCAATATTATATAAAAGCACCCTTAATTGCAGTCTGTATTGTATGTTACCCCACGGCACAGTCAATCTTGAGTTAACACATCATTTCAAAACACTGACATGAATACAGATTTTTGTATAGTCAGCTAACCAATAGACGTAATGGAAATCATCTAAACTAAAGTCTGAAGAATAGAACAGATGGTACCAGCTGATCATCATTTCAAAGCTTGTCAAACAAGCTTTAGATAAAGCACTCTCACCACCATTTTGAAGCATGGGGACACTGATATTAATGGAGGCCAGTTTTCTAACACCATGTGCTCCTGAGAGGGAGGGAGAAATAGGCCTTAAACTCATTGTGTGCGTCTTTTATTAAACCAACTAAATAGTTGGAAAAATTGTTCTTGGCAGGCTTTTGGGCACAAACACCCTGCTTGCAACAAACAATTTTTCCAACTATTTAGTCAGTCTAATAAAATATATCACATCTACCCAAACAACCTTGTCTGCCTATGTCCTTAGATGAACACAACTACAACCAACAATGTGTGTGTGTACATATACATACACACTCATATATATGGCTGGAACACAGCTAAATATCATATGTCCTATCCATACATCAATCGTGTGTGTGTGTGTGCGTGTGTGTGTGTGTGCGTGCCAGCGCGCACGCAAAATTGTGCACTAGGGTAGGATAAAAAACAACACAAAACTATTATACTCTGGCAGAAATCCAAAGTTTGTGACTCAACCCTACTTCCAAATAGAAAACCATAATTGGGTTGGAGGAAAGGAAACCAGTAGTTATTGATGAGGGGTTATTTTCAGGTATTTCTGAATGTTTTTTCTTAATTTATATGCAATATTGGAGAAAACAACTACTGAGCTATTATTTTTCAGTCAACTGCATCATAAAAAAAGACTTGATAAACTTGAATTAACTTCACTGGAAAATGGACATCTGATTAGTCAAGATGCTATTTTTTTTTTAGTTTATGGGATCTAAAAGTTCCTAACTCATTCAACTGCTTACTGAAAAATCAAGCTGGGTTTTACCTTAAATGCTATACTATCAGTTCCATTGTGGCTGGTTACAAGCACTCCAAAAAAAAATTATGCTAAGAACTGAAGTTCTCGAGAAAAGAAAAGAAAAAAACCTGACTCCTGAAGTTGGAGCTTTTCTTAAAAGGGTCAGGAAACGTGTAATAAATTCTGTGCTTAGAAGTTTTTGAGGATAGTTAAAGGCCAATGATGGCCTGCTCAAGCACATAAGCCCAAAGCCTAACCATTTACACAGACCATTAGTATTCTTTAATGGCAACCAGACTTGTATACGAAGTCTGTTCATTCATGTAGCAGCATTAGTCACATTGATGGTAACCTCCTGTAGTTCATGCACTGCTACATACTCATGCTAAGTTTCCTGAAAGTCTCAGAGACAAGCAGAGATACCCATAACCTGCAACGTAAA
>NW_017729024.1:154294566-154304727 GCF_001723915.1 Gavialis gangeticus | reverse complement strand
CATGCACTGCTACATACTCATGCTAAGTTTCCTGAAAGTCTCAGAGACAAGCAGAGATACCCATAACCTGGAACGTAAATGAACTTCTGAACTCTGCTAAGGTGACTATAAAATGTGTGGATTGGAAAGAGACTTAAGAAAGTTAAGTGTTAGCATGTCAGAGCCAGGTCAGGTGAGAAAAAAAATAAGAGAGCCTCTCAGAGAGGGATGAATCTTGTTCAATTGCCATCTTTCAAGGATCACTGAAGAACTGGTTCAAGCTAGTTCCCCAGGATGCAAAAGTTTAAGAAGTGACCAACTGTGGAAAGAGGCAAAGCCTTCTCTATATAATATAATAAACAGAAATACCTCACAGGGGAAGACAGAAGTGTGGACAAGGAAGAGACCAGTATCTTGTGGGGCTGTCACAAGTATAACTGATGGAGTTGTCTGTTTTAAGAAGAATTAGTGTGTGTGTTGCCACTCAAAAGAACTGGAATAAATTCTAGGGTCATCACTAGTACCATATGTAATGGTGGGGGGTCCATATATTATTACATAAGGCAAGTTTTATTAGGTGCCTACAAGCATGAGGCTTTTTAGACGCTAGTCTGATGAGATCCCTCTGCTCACAACTTCAGACAAGGAGGGATTTCTTCCTGATAGCTGCCAGAAACCATGCATGCGAGCCCATAATTAATCATAATACAACACACAAGGGCAAGCACTGTATTTTGCATGTAGGCAGTTATTATAGACCAGGGGTCGGCAACATTTTTGGGCATAGTGCCAAAAATACCCGCACGCTCCACTTGCAAGATGTTGGCGTGCCAGAGGCGGACAGTGATGGAGCTGCTAGGGGCCTGAGCCTTGTTGTGGCAGTGCAGCCCCAGCCCTTTCCCCGCCATCCACCTTTATGCAAGCATGCCAAGTAAAATGCCTTTGTGTGGCACACTTTGGCACCCATGCCGGGAGTTGCCTGCTATAGGCCACTAATGCATACTCACGAATGGGACACTACGTGGAAAGAAAGCTCCCTTCTGGGAAAGTCCCACAGGACTTTAATAAAATGTGAAACCAAGTACTTTTATTCAGAGCTGTAATGTGACCAAGCCCCCAGGGTGGCTGTCATACACAGGGCAACTTCTGTTTCCAACCATGCTGTGCCACACAGTTGTGATCACATGGCTGGGGCAGCATCCATTTTTTTCCACTCTACTCTCCCTCTACTTCCAAGTAAGCAACAGGTCACCGCACCCTGGTTACGCCACTGTTTTTATCATTGGGTTGATTTTAAAGGAGCATCATATCCCCAAATCTAGGCTGCTAGCAGATAGTTTAAAAACAAGGAATGATTTCCAGAGCACTGGCCATAGAACTGCCCAATCTCATTCCTACTGGATTTGAGTGGACTTTTTAAAGGAAGCAGTCCCATCAATATGTTCTCGAGTCAGATGTGATCCATATCGATCCTCTCTCAAAAATCATTTAAGGAATCTAGTAAAAATGCATGGATGAATGAATTGGTCAAGCCCTGTCTCTTTCCAAAAAATGTACATAGCTACTATGCATCTGTTTTCTCTCCTCTTTAGCCTTCTCTAATTTCAGAGTGAGTTCATTCAACCCAGCAACAAACACATCTTGTTTGAGGGAAACGTATGGGCAAACGTGACTAGACAGTATGATATTTACTCCCTCTCTTCTTTAACCTTTCAGAAACTGAAGAATAGGGCAACATGTGACAGAATATAATCTGTCACATGCACAGAACAGTTCAGAATGCCATGGACTTCAGATGGCAGACTGTGCACACCAAAAAGGGACAAAGTTTCAAGATTCAGTCTAATATCACGGTCACTGTGGTTGTAACTGCCATGGTGATATATCTTACCTACTAACTCTGCCACCATGTCTTCTGATACCATCCCCTCATCCCTTATCTCCAATTCCCAAGCATGATTTACCTTCAAGACAACAGCTCTGTGAACTCCCCTCTCCAACCCAGAACATCAATATAATAGGAGCTGTAAACCAAGCCATATGTATTGTTCATAAAATGATTACAGACATTCTCCCATTCTTCATAACCACCCAGCACTACAACCTAACTTCTGAAGAACACACCATCACAGGGCTCAGAAATAGCAATACTGGAATTGTGACATGCAAGACAAATCAGAATCTGGTTCTATGAATCAAAAGGTCAGTCAAGAAAATCTCAGGAAGCACAACAGACTGAGCCCATCAACCAGACTTCCCATTTACAACACTGTATTTTAGCCCCTGATACACATTACATATATTAGACAATTAAGCAGTTAATTGCACAATACATTTAGACCAACCATACAGGAGGAAAACAAATGAAGTGTGGGGCCATTGCTCAACAACTCAGGAGAGCTGGTTACTGGCACCCAGGAGAAAGCTGAACTCCTGAATGACTACTTCACCTCAGTCTTTCACCAGACCAAGGGGAAAACAATGCCAGGTAGAATACAGGATGAGTACAGTAGAAATAATCGCCTTCCTAGTATTGCCGTAGAATTGGTATATGACCATGTTGGCTACAAAGGACCAACTCATGGGATCATAATAAATTCTAGTTCATTGGATGGGATGTGAAGTTACAAATAAAATCATAAATACTAGAAAAGTTCATCAAGGAGTCTATCTGCGATAAGCTTGCAGAAGGTAAGATCCTGAATGACAGCCAGCATGGCTTTGTCGCAGGCAGGTCTTGCCTTACCATCCTCATCTCCTATGCTCGGGTAACTCGCCATCTGGACACAAGAGAGCAGGTTGACATTGCATACCTAGACTTCCAAAAGGCCTTTGATCTAGTAACCTACTGCGACAAGGGTGACTTGTGGGCCCCATGTTAATTCCAGCCCACCCCTGTCTCTGAGCTAACCGCCCGCCTTGCTTGCCTGCCACACCTTGTTGTTAAATAATTAGCATGTTAAACAGGTGGGAGGCTGCCCTTCACGTGTCCCAGTTGTAATGGGGCAATGTTTACATGCTCCAACCACCCCTTACATGTCCCATGCCTCGCAGATGTTATGCTTTTATAGTAAACTGCTTTGGCTCACAGCTGGGCTGAATCCAGACCTTTGTAAGGTCTCTAGCATACCACCCCCCTCTCATAAGAGCCTCTTTCACTCAGCCCTCTAGGCCACATACACACCTATTTCCGTGGAGATCATTAGGCTTGCCCTCTCACACTTCAACCTGCCCTAGCCTAGCCTTTTGGGCCTCTCCCATGGCCCTCATCTGAGTGGCGGCTGCCTGATTCACCTTACTTTGGGTTAATTCTGCCCTGGCCCCTCACTAGGCCTCTATGTCCCTTCCTTTGGGGCCTGGGGCCAAACACCCTCATGGACTTAGCCGCTTCCTCATGAGCTTAGCTGGCCCTACAACTCCACCCTTTCCCTCACAGGGATCAGGATTCTCCTCCTTCCAGGTACTTCACACTGAACCTCTGAAGAAGAAATGGACAAGTATGGTGTGTGGCCAAGGATGGCTGGTCAGCTTCTGAGCTTCAGCTTTTCTCAGTTTCAAGAACACCTATAGACCGTCTATAGACTCACTAGGGGGGACCAGAAGGGTTTGGGGGAGACACTGTTTCCCCTAGCACCCGCTGGCATAACAAGGAGCAATGGGCACAAGTTGATGGAGAGGAGGTATAGATTGGACATCCGCAAAAACTACTTCACGGTTAGGGCGGCTAGGAGCTGGAACCAACTTCCAAGGGAAGTGGTGCTGGCCCCTACCCTGGGGGTCTTTAAGAAGAGGCTGGATGCCTACCTGGCTGGACTCATTTGAGTCCCGTTTCTCTTTTTGGGGTTTTTTGTTGTTCCCCCGCCCTGGCGGGGGGTCGGGCTAGAAGATCTACTAGGTCCCTTCCGACCCTTAATCTATGAAATCTATGAAATCTATGAAACACCTCTTTATAATCACTGCAATCACGTAAGTAATCTTATGGCTGCTGTAAATTAAATCAGGAAATATGCAGGACCAAGTGTATGGAAAACAGAGGTGGACTCTGCTGAGTATAACTCAACAGAATAAAGAATCAGGCTACATAAATCCACTGCATTCAAAATCTAATCTATGGTAACGACTAACAGTGTCTTGATCTAATTTGTGGTGATCAGAATTGTTCACAGTATAAAGATGAACCAGCCTCTTGCAAGAAACAATTAAAAAGAAAGCTTATATAAAAGACTCTAAGCTAAGTCCACACAGGTTTTTACTCGGTCACTCTCCACCTCCCCTCCAGTCCTCCACCTGGAATTCTGTTACAGCCATAGAAAAAAACAGAAACAATTCAAAAATGCATGCCAGTAGTACAGTCCCAGAAATCCAGCAGTCTTCTTCACAATTTCTCACAGCTATTCACCCAACTCTCAAGTCCTCCTACAGCACCTGTTTTGTAAGCAATCCCTTCTGTAAATCTTTTGGCCCACAATTTACTTTACATACACATTCTGCTTTTTAAAGTGATTTTGTGCTTCATTTATTTAAAAACCTTCCATCTCCTGCTGTCAGTCAGTGTGAGTGGTTTAGCAGAAGTGTCTTGTTAGCACTTTATGCCATAGTATTAACCTTATTGCTAAGTAGCAGTTATCCTTCTACAAATGGAGTTTGCACAGTTTAAGTCACAAAGGTAAATCATATACTGTGTGACATACTTTGATCTGAAATTTGCATCTTAAAGTTACAGTAACACTAACTATTCTATACTTGCTTTTGTCTGTTCCCAGCGCAAAGTAATCAGGTGCTGGTAACATTAAACAACCTAAAAATGGAAGGATTAGTTATTTCTGCAAACATGGCTGATATGGGGAATCTTCCCACCAGATGGAAGATTCCATTTTCTGGGGTCGAGGCTTCGAGGGGAGAGTCAGAACACTCTAGTCCCATTTCTGGGTTGAGGATCCTGGAATTTTGTACCCTCAAAGTCCCAATTCTACACATCAGGAAGAGGTAACAGGAAAAGAAGATAAAACCTTTGCCCTCTTCTAAGAGCTACTGGAACTAACCTTCCCATCTTAAACTTAATTTAGATGCTACACTAAATTCACCATAACCGAGATTAGAATTCGGATGGTAGTCTATAAAACATATTTATGTTTGTGGCTCAAGGTTCTGCATGGAGGACATAACATAGGGCCGCCTTCAATATCTATAGAAACACGAGTTACAGTATCCAGATACTTTTATTCAAGGTCCTGATCTTACTATCCATGGCATTTTGCATGCAGTCAGGTACCAAGATAAAGTGTATAGGAAGAGCAGATAGATAACAAATACATATAATTAAATCCAAAGCTTTTCATATAGGGCACTTAGGATAAAAGGACATGCCTAGAGCTCCAAGCTGCTTTGATGGGTAACTTTGCAGTTTTAAAGTTAAGGAAAAACTATGATGCAATCTCAAAAGTTCAGCATCTCTTGTATTATAGTGCTACATTAATATTTCAGCCTCTCACTCCATTTGGAAACAGAAGTGATGACCTTCTATTTGTGGTTAACACTCAGAGGAGGTACTCAGTACCCCCAGACAAAGACTAAATTCAAGGCATTCTTAATCACTCTAAGATGTGGGCTTAGAGCTTCCTGTTTCTGTTGACAGTGACAAATGAAAGAGGTCTGCACATTCCAATAGAACATAATACAAAAAACAGACTGAAGAGTATTTAGCATGAGCAAAGAAAAGGAGTACAGAGCTCTGGTTATCTATTGCCATTCTACACTAGAAAAACATGGCATCTTAAATGCTTGCAATAGGAAAAAAAATACTCTTGCCTTTTATGATGAGGAAAAACACAGTTAAAATTTTACAGATAAATGCATCTTTTCCTCTCTTTCCTACTTTCCATTTTGTCCCTATCTCCTGACCATAAAAGTTACTGTACATATTGGGTCAAAACCTAGAATTTCCTGAATTGCCATAGTGACCCTTACCAACAATATAGATCAGAGCAGCACAGGCTGCTCTGACTTAGGCTGGAGACTGAAAAAGTCTATGGCTGCACTGAGGTTCAGGCAAATGTTCAGTTGATCTTAGTGCCACCTTATCTGCTCCATCCCACTGAGGTCTGGTGCCAAGTGAAGACTGACAAAAACCAAGAGCTGGAGTTATTTTGATCATTCATGTTATTAGCCTGATGTTTTTTCCATCACAGAAAAGTGTTAAATGATTCATAATTTTGGAACTTTGGGCATTACACACATGCTCCAGGGGCGGGGTGGGGTGGGGTGGGGTGGGAACACTTTAGAGTGTCTCATGTAACAGCAGCCCCATGCTTAAAAAAGGCAGCATGAGCACTTTATCTAAAATGAGTTTTAGACAAAGTGCCTGCACCACCATTTTGAAGTGCGCAGACACTGCTACATGAAACACTGGAGACTGCTGGAGCACAGTAATTACCATGCGCCAGCACACCTGATTAACTGAGTCTGCTCCAACACGCTGTAATGACAGCACCTTGAAGCAGCCTCCCAGCTCGCGTATAGGCACTTTGTTTCTAAGTTATTCCTTTCTTTGTATTTCCTCCTCCACGGATTCAGATTTGAAGTAGTTTAAAATATACCAGCTAATCTGAGGGTCATTCATTTTCTACTACAGTATTGTCTTCTTACTGCAATTTAGGCAGCTATTTTTATTAGCACCTTTGATTAATAGGAGCTCTCAGATGTGGAATACTTCTTTGAAAATAAAAAGTAACATGCACTCAACCTCAGCACACTTTTTCAGTTCTGGACCTCCACTAGTAGCTTTTTCTGATACACCTGCTTGGCAATGTACAGTGCTATTTACAGTTACTTAGCAATGGTAAATATACATCCCACCATTTGTCTTTAGAGTATGTTACATTGGATAGCACCCTGAATTACATCATGCCCATTTCAAGGTCTAATCTACAGAGTTTCTGTCAAGATATAGCAATTTAAATTCCCCACTTTAATCATGAATTCCATCAGCAAGCAGCAAGAATGTTTTAGGGTGATAGCTTTTATTGGACCAGCTGTGTAGAGTTTGGATAGAATTAGACAAGCTTTCAAATGCAAGACATTCCTTCTTTAGGTCTGATCACAACACATATGTGGTGCCTGGTTTGTTGTGATCTGACATAGTTGGTTCAACAAAAGATATCACCCTAAGAAATCCTTGCCTCTCACAAAATTCCTGGACCATTCATGGCTACGACATCACTGACTACCATAACTTGGAAGATATCAAAATGTGACACTTACAATGGAAAATCAACAAGCTAAAGAAAAAAGAAGCCAGACTATATAGCAATGTCTTCTTAGGCTTGTGCAAGAAAAATAACATCATTCCAAGGGGACTTGCCATCAGCAACTCTCTCGCTAACACGCACAACCCCGTATATCAGGCTAGATAGCAGGAGGCGCTACTTCACAGTCAGGACAGCTAGGATCTGGAACCAACTTCCAAGGGAAGTGGTGCTCGCTCCTACCCTGGGGGTCTTCAAAAGAAGGCTGGATGAACACCTTGCCGGGGTCATTTGATCCCAGCATTCTTTCCTGCCCATGGCAGGGGGTCGCACTTGATGATCTGCTTAGGTCCCTTCTGACCCTACCTACTATGAAACTACACAACACAACTATGAAGGAGAAATTTGGAAAAACCAAGAAACCATCTTCAGATAATCTACTTCAAAAGGATTCAACTTACAACAGGAGATACTGACTTCAGCTACTATACTAAAAGACATTAACACAGAGACGTATCTGACAACTAAGCAGCAGACCCAACATACTACCAAAATTACCGGATGACAGCCATGCAACATAAGAAAAAAGTAGAATCATCTATCACAACAGGAGACACTTCACAGACAGTGCACCAGGAAAGCAGAAGGAAAGTAAGCCTGCAGTGCTCAGAATACCAGCATCAACAACTTATCACCACACCAACTAGCCCACTCTGAAATATCTGTACTCTCCACAGGCCTGAACTTCTGCCCAGAGAAAAAATCTGACAAGATACTAATATAGGGAGAATTAAAAGAATTCTTCCACAGATTTCCCCTGAATGAATACTCCTCTAAAAGATGAAAAACCAATTAGGCCCTGTTAACTGAGTGGTATTAATAAAAATAAAAATGAAGAAAAAATTCTTTGCACCTGCACTCGCGTCAAAAGCCAGTTTATCTCTGTTTCCAGGTGCTTGCCACATTATAGCAGGAGCTTGACTTTCTTTAAAATTTCAGCTAGAAAAAAATTTATTGATTTGAATAGCTACATATTTAGTTTACATGTTTTATAGATTGAGTTCAAGTCTTATGAGAAATTTAATTGACTTGAGCCATCATTTCAAAATGTTGCATCTAATTTCTGAATAAAAAATTGATTATTTTAATAGTTTTTATCCACCTGGGTCCACTACGTTCATAGTTATCTCAGAAGAAAGAGGCTTTTAACATGTGCTTAGTCCCATAAATTTATTGAAATAGGCTGCATGTAGATAAAAGCCCCATTATAATGGTGTAACTGTGTCCTGTTTAAAAGGTAACACCAATTTAACTAACTGTTTCAATTTAGAAATAAATAAATCCTTTTTAAAATGTGTTTTAATTTAATCAAAACTAAGCCAAATGAGTGGACAAAGCAGGCATAAAAACTCATTAAAACAGAACTGGGTAAGTTTAGGGTTTTGAGGGCATGGCTTATTTTTCATGTCAGGTGTTTCAGAGTTCCAGGATCTTATCTTTGTTTCCAAATTTGAGTTCATTAAGATCTTTGAGTTTTCCTACCACAGCTGAAGTAGAAATTTCCATATACTCAATGTTATTATCCATTTTATCTTTTCCAACACTATGATCAGCATTGTCCTTACTGAAAACTGAGACAAAGTATTTACTTAAGTTTTGGGGCATACCTAGATTATCTATATGTACAGCTCTTCACTGCATGGTGGCTCCCAACTCTTTATAAGCAGAGCAGCCTTTTGCCATTTTCTTTAAATATCCCTTGTAAGAACTACCTTTCCTTAATCATTTCCAATAACACTTTTCCTCTAATTGCCTTGCAATTTCTGCTGCTTCATAAAGGAAGCAATGGATATACCTATCCAATGCCATTATGACACATCATTATTAAGACACAGCTAATTTACTTCTGCCATTCTATTCATGGTGTACTACTTAGTATAATTATTAAACATAGAAGGCAGTAAGCAACTGGGCTTTTTACCTGGCATAGTAATTTTATATTTTTTTTGTGCATGTAAAGTGTAAGGCACAAAAATGCAACATCCACTGTTTGGAAAGCAATTGCATTTTTGTGCTATTGTTAGAATGAGTCACACAGATTACTGTTTAGTGTCATGCAGTGTGAATTTTAATCTAGCCTTCACCCTTGTATTTGCTATGCACAAATTCTGGGGGCAAATTCTGAAGTTATAGGAAGACAATCCAGGGATATATTATGTTCCACAAGTTTTTGGATGGATATACAGTTAATAGATAAAACCTTTTTAGGACTTTTCTATCTGCAGCCAGACCAGAGGAGAAATTTTAACTGAAATCTTAAAGGACTTAAAAATAGCTTTGCACTAAACAAAGTTTAGGTTAATGTCATAATTGGCCCTTTGGAAGGAGAAACCCTTGACAAAAATAATTAAATTAAAAATCTTATCAAAATAAAATTCCTAATGATCAAGAGTTGCATTTAGGACCCAAATCAAAATGGCCCAACGGCTATAATTGCTCTTATATAATCCAGTACCCACGAACCCTCAATGCCACAAATCACCAGTCTGGGCACAAGGGGAAAAACTGTATCAGGAGATATTCAACTCATCTAGAACTGTTGTTATGAAGTTCCTTGAGAAGTCATCTGGTGAAGAACTTGCCTTTGGAGGAACAGAATAAAAAATTCTAGGTGATGTGCCTAAAGCAAGCAACTCCAAAGGCAGGTTCTTCAGTTATCGTAACACTGCAAACAATCATTAGTGACTCCATTTGAGGAAGAGGGGACAGAGAACTCAGCATAGGACACAAGGAGAATACAGTGAAACAAAGCCAACAAACAAAAACTGTAACTGAGAGTTTGGACAGACATATGAATAAAGGTCTACCCAACTTAAGGAGATGGCAGCCAATTTTGCAGGGAGATTGTGGGGCTGGCAGCCATTTTAATGGGCAGATC
>NW_017729024.1:154285850-154294258 GCF_001723915.1 Gavialis gangeticus | reverse complement strand
CTGATTGGCCAAGGGACCCTGGTGGTCCTGCCCCTCACCACTGACTGGTTGCAAGGGCTGTCCGTTAGGCCTGTGCAAAGCGGCAAGCATTCACTTCAGATTTGCATTTGGCCAGTTCTGAGGACAGTGATTCGATACGGAGTTTCAAATCACCGTCCTGATTCAATTCAGCCAAACCGCATCTGAAGATTCGGCGCCACATGGGAGATTTGGCCACAGACTAAACAGGCAGCAGACTCAGGAAGGGGGGTGGGATGTGGGCACGGCAGTGCTGAGGGTGAAGTCTAGGCCCTGATGCCACTTGCCCCCTTCCACCTGGAGTGAGCTGTGCCTGCATCATGCCCCCCTCCACCCCAGCTGGGCAAGCAGAAGCAGGGCATAGCCCCCACTCCCAGCACCGCCATGCCCACATCCCGCACCCCACCGCCCCAGCTGGGCAAGCAGCAGCAGGGCATAGCCCACTGCTTGCCCAGCCAGGGCAGGAGGGCGCAGGATGCAGATGCTGCTGCCGCTTGCCCAGCCAAGGCATGGGGTGTGAGATCTGAGTGCTACCGCCACTTGACAAGCTGGGGTGTGGGGGCATGGGATGCGTGCGTGGCAGTGCTGGAAGTGGGGGCTATGCCCTGCTGCCACTTGCCCCCTTCTGCCTGGAGCGAGCCGTGCCTGCATCACACCTCCCCCCCTGCCCAGCAAGCAGCAGCAGGGCATAGCCCTCATTCCCAGCACTGCCGTGCCCTCATCCCGCACCCTCCCCCACACCCCAGCTGAGCAAACGGCACCAGGGCATAGCCTGCTGCTTGCCCCGCTGCAGAGATGCAGGTGCTGAGAGATGCAGGTGCTGCCACTGCTTGCCCAGCCAGGGCAGGGGGACACAGGATGCAGGCACTGCTGTTGCTTGCCCAGCAGGGGCAGGGGGGGCACGGGATGTGGGCACTGCTGTCGCTTGCCCAGCTGGAGTGGGGGTGTGTGGGATGTGGGCATGGCAGTGCTGGGAGCAGGGGCTATGCTCTGCTGCCACTTGCCCCCTTCTGCCCGGAGTGAGCCACACCTGCATCATGGCCCCCCGCCCCAGCTTGGCAAGCAGCAACAGAGCATAGCCCCCATTCCTAGCACTGCTGCGCCCACATCCCGCACCCCCTCCTGTACCCCCTCTTCCTGAGTCCCATGTCCCCCTGCCGCACCTGGGCAGCTTGTCCCAGCCCCAGTCCCTCCCTCACTGTGCAGTTATCGGTCTGGCTCCCCCATGCCGCTTTCCTCCCCCCTCCGCCCACCACAACAGACTTACCAGTTGGAGGCAGCTGTGTCCAGCTGCTTGTTTAGTCTATGGCCGAATCTCCGAAGCAGCACTGAATCTTTTCTGAATTGATTTGGAAGCTTCCATTTCAATTTGGACCTTTTAATTGGTCTCCAGATTTGATTTGGATTTGGAGATTCGGCCACCGAATCAGGCCAAATCTCCTCTGAATCTAATCAGCTACCGAAGCTTTGCACAGCTCTACTGTCCATCATTTGGCTCCATGCCCACCGCTGGTTGGTGGAAAGGAGCAGGGCTGCACAACAGATAGCCCTCTCAGTCAATCAGCGGCAAGAGGCAGAGGCAACAGCCATCTTGGGATCCCCTTCATGCCAGCCCTCTTTCCCCTTCCCTTCCTCCAGGCTGCCAGTGCCCTGAGGACTCCTGGCTCCCTCTGGGGAGCCAGCATTTTATTTTCAGTAAGTTTTTGCAGGGTTTCAAATTTCACAGGAATCATGATTTCACTAGGTCCCTACTTAAAGTTACCTGAAAAATTTCTACTTATAATGATACACATTGTAACATGCATTACATCATCACATGGAACAATTACAATGATTTCTGAGATCTTACAATAGTGCCAGAGAAAGGTCCGATAGATTATTTTAGAGATCCTATAAGTCCCACTAGCAGGAGACAGCGTAAGGCAGAAAATACTGGAAATACACTACTGGTCATTGGAACAAAGTTGAAAGTTTTGGTTTTTTTCAGAATGCAGAGGCACATTCCAGTAGCAAGACAGAATAGCTTGTAGAGTGTGTGTGTGCGCGCACACACACAAGTAAATCTTTGGGTTGGAAGCGAGCTGCATGGGCCTGAAGGATACTGAACTGAAAATGCCAGACAGAAACCTGCAGTACAGTCCCTTTGTCTCAACCAAATGTAACTGATGTGATAGAAATTGTGAAAGGCAGACATTTTTCAGTTGCCACAAGCCTAGGTAACAACCAGGAAGAACTAGAAATTCTCATTTTGAAGCAAAATTTGATATAAGTAGTATTACCAAAACCTGGTAAGATGATCTGCATAAGTGGAACATTTATAGCATTGCATATTACCTGTTTAGGAAGGATAGAGTGGGTATAGGTATGAGATGCTCTACATTAGAGTCACCATTATCTGCTTTAAAATTAGTAATACAGAATGCTAGGGTCTTGCAGGCATATGGTCCAATGTATCAACTAACCATGGCCAGCAGGGAGCAAGGATGGAAGTGTGCTACGGATTTCCAAATCAAATCAAATTAAAACACATGATTAGTGAAGCAATTGTGTGTTAAGTTTAAAAGAATTGTGCTATTAGGGACTTCAGTTTGGAAGATACGTTCTGGTGGTCTCAGCAAAAGAATGTTAGAATTTCTAAAAATTACAGGTGATAGTTTTCTAAGATATAAAGATAGAACTACTTTCAGTTAATGTAGTATTTTGGACCCAATTGTGAGGGAGGAAGATGAATTCATCAGTGGCTTAGAAGAGGACTGTTCCATAGGGACCAGTAATCAATAACTTAATTACATTCAGAGCCAAAAAGGTAGGCTGAAATCCCCAATAGCCTTCAACATCAATTAAAAGTAAGGGAAGAAAAAAAGTAATAAGGGAAGCTAAAGATATCAGAACAAAAATCCATAGCTGTCAGTGGCGCAGGCACCTACTAAAGGAAGATGATACAATTATTTACAAATGCAAGAAAGGAAACGTGCATTAAATATCTGTTCAATGCTTGCAAACATGTAGGATGATATACTTCCATCACACCAAGAAGTAATTTGCAGTTCAGCAATAATGGAGAAGGAACAGACATCTATCAGGGATAAGCATTTTTAGGTTACCTGGGCATGCGGACACACACAGTCTCAGGATTTGGGCAAGGAGATATCTGTCCCACTGATACTCATTTTAATAAGTCTTGGAATAGTAGAAAATTTTGGAAACTGGATAACTGGTACTGTGCTAATTTCAAAAACAGCAAGCAAGGTGACTGAGGTAATTATAAGCCAGATAGATCAGTCATCTCCAGCAAAAATAATGAAAAAAACCAACACAGGCTTATAAGAGGCTCAGCCAGCAGTCAGTGCATCCTCTTGAGTCTGTACTATTGTACTTCTGTTGTTGCTTCTTGCAGTCTTCACACTACATCCAGACATTCCTATAGCAAACTTCTCAATATTTAGGCACTTGAGAGCAGAGCGTCCTTCCCTCCAGCCCTCCCCCCTCAAAATAAGGGGATGTTCTAACCCCTAGGCTATTTAGTAATGCTCTTTGTTTGTTCTTTCTTTGGCATATGAGTCTTGAATTCTTTTTTGGCCAGTGACCCAGCTTCAGTAGGAAGCTTGGAGAGTTTGCCTTGGCATCTTAGCCTATAGTCAGGTGATTAGGTAACTCTCCCTGGAGGTTAGAGGTGGGTTTGAATTCAGGTCCTTTACTTCCTAGGTTCTAACCACTAATAAACTGTATAAAACGGTGGTGCCCAAACTTCCAGCCCTATGGGTCAGGTGAGTGGTGTAAGAGTCACTCCGTGGACAGGGTTGGTCCACAGGCTAGATCCAGCATAGGGTTGGTATATCAGATTCAGCTGCAGAGCAGCCCCACATGCCAGCTCAGCAAGCTAACACAATCCAGTGCACAAGACTATATCATCCATCCCACAGGGCTGCTCATGGGTCCAGAAATTTGATGGGTGAGAAGCAGCGGCAGCATTAATCGTAGCAGTTAATGTTGCCATCCTTCCCCTCTGCCAAATTTTCAGACTTGTGGTTTGCTCCATAGGATGGATTAAGCCTATGGGCTGGAGGTTGAGTACCATTCCTGTGAAAGGTAAGTGGCAGCTCCACCACTATATTTCTCCTCCCTCCGCTGTGTTTTCAGATGGAAGTGGTAGACATGGCTGCTGTGTTTGGTGCTGAACTGAATGCTGTTTGAGTTAATGTGCTAGACACAGTCAGTGCACATCCACTGTATCAGGACTTTCAGGGGACATTGGCGCAACCCTGCCTATCTTCTGGATCTCAGTGAAGCTTGTGCAAGAACCTGATGCCGGGCTGTTCAGATGGAGGGTGTTCTGAACAGAACATCTGGCACCAAGGTAACACTCACGCCTAAAGTGGGATGGGGGGAATACCAAGAGCAGGACCTACCACTTTGCACTGCTGGATAACCAGTGCAAAACAGAACTAGAAAGCAACCGAGGCCAGCTCAGAGCCTAGACATTTTAGGTACCATTAGGTAAGGCAGCAGGGATTTTTTCCCCCCTTCTTCTTGGTCATAGTTTTGGACTAATTTTGGTAGATTTTAGGTGGCTATTTTCTTCATTGAAACGTATCCTTTCTTTTCCCAGGATAATAGCAGATTCAAAACCCAGTTGGCTTTATACCTATTTTTCCCAGTCTGGGAGTCAAAAGTACTTGCCCCATCTGTTTCAGGTTTAGGAAGAGGGTAGGGAAGCCTCCGCCTGCTGGCTTCTGGAGTCCAGGCCCAGGATCACATGTTAGGCCACTACAGTCTGCTCTTTATGATCTTTCAGTTTTTCCCAGACTGTCCCAGATTTTTTAACAACATTACTATTACTCACTGTAGTCACTTACTGTCTCTCATGCAGCACCCCCCATTCAAAGGCACTTCTTCAAAGCAGTTTCCAGATCTTTCACTACCCTCCTCTGTGGGGGATCCCAGGCCAGCTGTCAGAATTGGCCAATTAATCACAGCTGAGGAAGTAATGGGTCCATTAACCCTTCCTTGGCTTGAGCTCCACATACTCCATCACAGGTATTTCAGGCACATGGTAATGTGTTAAAAACTGCTTGGTGGACAGGTCTAAACCATCAAGAAATAATCAAGTTGGGGCATTTCCATTAAGCCTGAGTTACAATGTTATCCCTGGGGGCCTGACTGTAGTGGTATAGAAATGGGGATGGTTTTCTAAGTTTGTTTACAATACCAGATTCCATTATGATACCTAAGCATTATAAAAGCTCTGTCAATTATGGGTTCAGGAGACCCAGCGCACACCAGATTACTCATAACCACAACAATCAGCTCTGATGTAGGAAGAAAAAGTTTATATTCTCTATAGCAAAGAGATAGTGGCTGCTGATAGCATCAGCAGAAGCAGGTAGATAAACAGACATTAGGTGTGTGGGAGACTAATAGATAACAGACATGCACTGCAGAATCCTCAGAATGATAATCCATGAATTGAGTCAATTCAGAAATGTTCACTTGACTCAATTGCAAAGGTGAATATACACTGTTCAATATACCCAATCTGCATATCAATAGCAACTCTGTTGTAGCCACGTATGCCCATCAGTTTGCAAACGCTGCTTTCATTAAGGCACAAAGAAAGAGATGTTTGATGTAAACAACTTTATGAGTAAACAGCAATTGGATCAAAAGAGAGTGACAAACCATGCACAGGACTAGGAGTTGAGTAATGAAAACATTCACTGGTCCTTCCCTAGGCTTCTTTTTTAGGAAGGTGGAAGTGCTATCAGAGAATGGGAGCATTGCCCTCAAACACCAAAAATCAGTCCCTAGTGTATGCTGTATGGAAAAGAAGGCTACTGAAAGTTCTTACACAGATTTGGGTAGTGCATTGCACATACAAACCTCTCTCCTTTCATCACAAAAGGTCAGTGTTCGCTAAAGTTTAAGTTTCAGCTTGTACTTCAAGCTTTCTTATACAATTAATTGCTTCAAAGGGGCTCTTACTGATTTCCATCATGGAACTGTATCCTAGAAGAGACAGTTGATGACCTGTCTGGTCCTACATACAGTCAGGGGTTCTTTTTTGTTCAAGCATATGAATTAATATATAACAGGACCACTGATCCAATGCATCATTAATGGCATATTTTAGGGGGTTTGCTTGCCATTAAAAGTAGTATTTAAACTGTAATTACAATCTCTGTCGGTCAACATCTCATGCAGACACATTATAATTCACCACTTATTGCTGATCACAGGCTAAAATAATTTTATAAGCAAGGCTGAATTTACAAAGCTGAATGCTCTGATCATTAGACTGAGTCAGACTTTTTTTTTCATGTTCTATCCCCCTGGCCCCATCAATCCTCCAAAATGATTGTCTCTACCTTCCATACTCTGCTGCCTCCCACTAACACAATACACTCTGCCCTCACAGAGATTTTATTTTCTAAAATCTGTGTTAGAGTAAGAAATGAAATTTCATTATTAACACAGCATTTAAGAAATATAAATCAAAAGTCATGTTATCTTTAAATTTGACCTCCTCAAATCTGAGAATTGAAGTCATGCAAAGAATAAGTGTAACAACCAGTCTTAACATTGCACTGTAATGATCATGGTTTTTCTCTTTCTTCTTCTAAATACTTTTTATTAAAGCAATAGTGATGGGATGTGGGGTATATTTTGGAAACTGAAACCTGGGTGGGAGGGTTGACAGGTCCAGTGACTGCACCCAATGCTAATAATCCCAATCAGTCCTTAATCCCCAGGAAATGTGAGCTATGGCTATCATTTGCAAAAATAAACTAAAAATGAGAAAATATTGTTAAACTGTATATACTGCATATATTGCTGGCTGATGCAGTTGTATTTTATTTGTACCCAGAAAAGAATTAAAGGGTGTATAAGTGGCTATGAGAGACTGAATTAATTTGATTTCACATTACTTTGGAAGCTGAGCAGACCTGAGCTTGGCTAGTATGCAACTGGATACTTAAAATCTTAGGTGCCACATAAGTAAGTTAAGGCAATTGACAATGTTTTCAAGTAATAGGCTTGAAAGACCCTGCTCAGGTCCAAAGTGGACTGGCACTAGAACTCAGGCATTGCAGCCATGGCTACTTCTCCCTGCCGCCACTAACAGCAAGGTCCCCTGACCCAAGTTCTGTGAGCCAAATCCAATGACTCCATGGGCCAGATGTGGCCCAGGGTTGTACCCCCTAAGCTGAGGAGCTCTGTCACTATCTGATTACTACTATGCGATAGAAACAGAATGAGTGGCAAAGGAGTTTATTCAGCCACGTTGTAACAGCTGAGTGGGACAGCAATAAGGGAAAGATACTGGGTTGATTAGGCATAATCCCTGAATGTCTTATTCACTTTGTAATTCTCTGAAATTACCAGCTCTTAGATGTTTTCAATTACACTTTGCTATCTATGATAATGAGTAAACATCTGCCTAGTGTCATCTTTTTGTTATTTTGCATAACATGGTAACCTTTGCACTGACTGACTTCAACACATTAATCAAACCAATTTACAAAATTGCACGCAATGTGGGTTTTAGAAAGATTTCATTTTACTTCTACTCAGATTTTATAGCTACCTGGATACCACGTGAAGAATTGCTTCAATACAGAAGAAAACCCCCCACAAATCCCACACCACTGGTTATGACACATCACCCCTCCCTCGAACCTATACAGAAAATCCTCAAACAATTACAACCCATACTAGAAGGAGACCCAGTTCTTAAAGAGATCTTCCCAGAATCACCCATGCTAGCCTTCAAGCAAGCACCGAACCTCGCTAACCTCATTACCAGAAGCAAACTTCCTCAGGCCCAGAACACACCAAATGGATCCAGATCATGCCATGACAAGAAATGCAAAACCTGCCAACACATCTCCACAACCCCCGCAATCACTACACCCCACAGCAGAGCCATCAGCATTCCCAGATCTTACAGCTGCACCTCCAGAAATGTAACATATCTCATCCAATGCACCAAATGCCCTGATAGAAACTATGTAGGAGAGACCAAACAACAACTGCGCACCAGAATGAACGCACACCGGAAATCTATCAAAGACAGGAAAACCCAATTACCGGTGGGGGCACATTTCTCACAAGGAAGCCACTCTCTCTCCAATCTCTCAGTCCTGATCCTCAAAGGGAACTTACAAAACACTTCTCAGAGACAAGCCTATGAACTTCATTTCATCAGCCTCCTGGATACAAAAATTCATGGGCTAAATATAAACATGCTTAGGGGCAATCAGCACGGGTTCATCAGTGGCAGGTCCTGTCAGACCAATCTGGTGGCTTTTTATGATCAGATCACCAGATCATTAGATGCAGGGGCAGCAGTGGACATAGTCTTCCTGGACTTCCGGAAGGCTTTTGACACT
>NW_017729024.1:154276064-154280850 GCF_001723915.1 Gavialis gangeticus | reverse complement strand
CCCTAGAAACTATGAAACTATGAAACATTTGATTTATGACACATTATAACCTGCCTGACATCTGACTCCCCAGGTACCTCTCCATTATTCAATTGCTACATTCATCCCCCTTTTCTCCTCCCCCGCCCTCCATCCAGCCTGTTTCTCACCCACTGACTCCTCAATTTACATCTTCACTGACTGCCTTTCTTGCATGCAGCCCAGCCCAGCCTCTGGCTTCTTTACTTTACATTCCTTCCAGGAAGAGCATACACCTACTGCAGAGGCTTCCTCACCCTGAAGGGTATTTAAACCCAAAACCTTGCTAAGAAGATTTTTTCCAAGTACTTGAGTTGGTCTAATAAAAGATATCAGATTTACGCAAAGAACCTTGTCTGCCTTCATTTTACTTCCTTTTTCTGCCAAAGTGTTCATCATGCATAGATGTAAGAGAGTACCTTCCATTAACATCAACAGGATTAGTGACCTTCCACCCTGTCTATGAGAGCAAGTTCACAGACATCAAACACAGTATAGTGCAAACATGGCTTCTCTCTCAATAGTTTCATGTTTAAGCAGCATTTTGTCAGTGGCATCATTTTCCATGAGTTGGGGAAGTATAGGAGAAATGTGCTATGAAATCAACTGGGATAAACAAATCCTTCTGGCATGATTTGGTAGGAAAAAATAAAAAGAGGGAAACGTTTCCTCAAATTCAAGTTACACTGCCAAAGCTGCTAGGCATAAAATTAGAACAAGCAGCTTTGTTTTGCTTCACAGTTTCCTGTGTATAGCCTGCTGTAGCTTCCTTTGGCTCTGTCTCCCTTTTCCAATCCTATGAGCAGGCAAAGTCTGTGCAGGGAAGACCTCCCTCGCCATCAAGTTCAGGAAGCGTACACATTTCCAAATGCTGGCTGTTCTGAAGAAGGGAACAATAGGATACAGACAGCACAAGCACCCTCACCATTTACAAATCCAGGGGCATATCTGAACCAAGTGGTTCCTGGGTGAGCCAGATAACAAGAGTATGTTTAATATTTTCTTGCTTGACTGACTCTTCAGGATTAATAGAAAACAATTAGCATAAGTTCAGTTGGGGCCTGGGATGGTATAAGGGTAGGAATTATTTGGTTACCTTATTGCATGTCATATGGCATTGTTTACTCCTTCTATAACATTCACATCCTGTTTGGATCTGGTATGTGTTCAGGCTAGGGACTAACCATCACTTGTGTAGGAAGGAAGTTGTAAGCACTTAAATAATACCAATAGAAAAAATATGATTAACTATACATTTAATATAGCAAAGAATCCAGGTCAAATTGTATTTTCTACACATTCCTTGCCATCATAGTATGTGAGAACCTCTTATATTCATGTTGGAGCTGGATAAAGTAGGGAAACTGTATGAGCTTTTATTCTGGGTAATTCTTTAAATGACAAATAGAGGCAAAGAAATTAAACACCTTGGCAAAGTTCATAAGAAAACAGAATAAAACAAAACAGGAAACTAAAAAGAGAACAACAGAACTGAGAAAGCAACTGGAGTCTGAACATAAAACAGAGTCTCCCTAAACAAGCGTTGTGTTCTGAACATTTGCCCCAATAGGAAGGTCTTCCAGTGCTTCTGAAAGGTGTCTGGGATTGGGCTCTGGCAAGTCTCAAGAGTGCGAGAGCTCCAGACCAGCTGCTGAGGATGATCTCTCATGCATTTTTACTAAGCAGCCTTGGAGCATCGATAGGACTTGCAAAGGTTGCTTTTGGCTGACCTTAAGGATTACAATGTGGGGCATAAAGGATATGTTCTCTTACGTGTATAGAGCCTGGACTGTTCAGGGTCTTACAGGTCAAAACTAGCACCTTGAATTTCACCCAGAAAACTTTCAGGAGTCAGGGCAGACTCTGAAGCACTGAAGTTATGTGCTTCTGGTGACCCAACCCTGTTAGATGAGTCACTGCATTGTGCCAGCTGCAGCTTCCACGTGTTCCAGTCTTCAAGAGCAGCCCCATGTAGAACACACTGTATGCCTTGAGGTTATGAAGGCATGGGTGATGGTAGCCAAATCTGAATCTGAAAGAAATGGTTGCAGCACTTTCATCAGATGGAGCTGGTGATAAGTGCTCCTAGGCATCGCTGCCACTTGATGATCCAGGTGCACCCTAAAGCTGTGAACCTGAGTAGCAAGGGAAGCCTGAACCACATCAGTGATAGGTGTCCCAATCCCCACCAAGTCAAGCAGTTTGGCCACCATCACCTCTAACTTGTCTGGATTCAGTTTCAATTGATTCACCTGCATCTGATCCCCAACCACAGCCAGGCATTGTGAAAGTGCACCTGGGTCAGATGAAAAAGAGTAGATCTCGACATCAACAGGATACTGATGCTGATGGCTCCTCACTCCAAACACTTGCACAATCTCACCCAGTGGCCTCATATACACATTGAACAGAAGAGACAAGATGGAGTCCCGGAGGACCCCACAGGAAAGGTCCTGAGGGAATGATAAGCACATGGCCATTACCACCATGTGGGACCACTCTCCTAGGTATGAGTGGAATCCATTTAGAGCTCTTCTGCAAATATCCACCAGGTAATGTAAATGCTTTATCAGTACTTCATGGTCAACTCTATCAAAGGCCACTGAAAGGTCTAGTAAGGTCTATGTTTATTGCATACATGGCTTCTTAGGAAAGTCTTTATTAAATGCTGTATCAAAGAAGCCAGAGTCAGGCTGATCCCTTCCACCAGGGAGTTCTGTAGTTGAACATTACTCCCAGATCTGGATACTGCATCTGCTGGCTGTATTGTCCCCAGGGTGGGTACCTCTTCTGGAGAGTTGAAGAGAGTGAAAGCAGAGAGGCCACGTTTTGTTAAGGTCTTTGTAGATTAGAATTGGAATTTGGGATTCTGTTCTGCAGGGATGAAGATGTATAGTTTACAAAGCACAGATGTATTTCTCGTTGTTTATAAGGTATGTTACCGCACATAGTAAAGTTTCAGCCTTCTTCTGGTGTTTGCATTAAGTCTCAGGAAATACCTAATACAGTAATCCATCTTGAGCAAAAGATTGTGAATCAGTAAAATATGTTCTAATCCAAGAAAGGATGCAGTTTCCTGATCATTTGAAAATATACAAAATGTTCTTTACCTGCATGTCTGAGAGAAAGCTGAAGGTTTTGCACCACTTAGACTTATCAGATGCCACTAGTGCTTAGGACAGCCATCAGCAATCTTTTCAAGTTGTCGGCCAGAATGACACAGCTCATGTTAGAGCCAGGAAGCAAGTGCTGGAGTGGCCAGCTAGAGGCCATGCTCTTCTTGACCTGCTGCTCATGAACAAGGATGAATCGGTGGGGAATGTAGTAGTGGATGGCAACTTGGGCAGCAGTGACCATGAGATGACTGAGTTCAGGATCCTGAGGAAAGGAAGGATGGAGAGCAGCAGAGTAAGGATGCTGGAGTTCAGGAAAGCAGACTTCAACTCACTCAGGGAACTCATGGGCAGGATCCCCTGGGAAGCCTGTCTGAGAGAGAGGAGTCTAGGAGAGCTGGCTGTACTTTAAAGAAGACTTACTGAGAGTGCAGGAACAAACCATCCCAATGAACAGGAAGACCAAGTATGGCCAAAGACCAGCTTGGTTTAGCAGGGAACTCTTCAGTAAACTAAATCACAAAAGCAGCTTTTAAAAAAGTGGAAACTTGGATAAATATCTTAGGAGAAGTATAAGAGCATTGCTCGAGCATGCCAGGTTGAAGTTAGGAAGGTCAAAATGCAATTGGTATTGCAGCTAGCAAGGGATGTGAAGGGTAACAAGAAGGGTTTCTACAAGTATGTTGGTAGCAAGAGGAGGATCAGGGAAAGTGTGGGCCTGAAAGCGGCTGTGGGCAGATTCAGGGCAGATCACAGCAGGGCATATTTGGTCAGGCCAGTGGAGCTGACCATTTTTACTTTTGATGCTAGTGTTGGCTAAGGACCCACTGTTCAGGGCCGCTGCTGCTATTAAATCCCCTTTGAGTCTTCTCTATGCTAAATAAGACCAGTTCCCTCAGCCTTGCCTCAAGTTGCAGCAAGGGAAATTTAGGTTAGGTACTAGGAAGAATTTTCTCACTAGAAGGGTAGTAAAATACTCGAACAGGTTACCCAGAGAGGTGGTGGGATCTCCATCCTTGGAGGTTTTTTAAGACCGGGCTAGACACAGCTTTGGCTTGGATGATCTAGTTGGGAATGGTCCTGCTTTGACCTCCAGAAATCCCTTCCAACCCTAATTTTCTATGATTTTATGAAGCAGGTACTAGGACCCAACCACTGCCAATGTTTCTTCTCTCCACAACAGCACAAGAAGTGCTCTTGCAACTACTGCTTCTCCTTGCATCACCATGAAGAGAGAAACTACTGCTAAAGCCCCTCCTGCCGAATGCCACTGAAACTCCACATCTGAGGGCCTGATGTAGCCTATGGACCATAGGTTGCTGACTCCAGCAGGAGATTAGCATATTAGGGAGATCCTCAAAGTGCTTCTCCATTCCTACTAATAGCAATTATCACTAATGTTAATATCTATTTTGCCTGGCCAAAGCTTCAGTCAACTGTTTCTTATTAGAGGTGTACCGATACATCGGTCTGATATCAGATCAGTACTGATATAAAAAAAACTGGCTGCATCAGATAATCAGCCCAATGGGGCCAATAATTTGGCTGATAAATGCCCATGCTGCACACAGCCACAGCGCAGTGCTCAGGCACAGCCGGCAGCATGGAGAGCTGCCCCCAGCTGGTAAATCTGGAGTGATGAAAAGGGAGTGGGG
>NW_017729024.1:154270029-154271064 GCF_001723915.1 Gavialis gangeticus | reverse complement strand
GCAAGGGGTTATGCAGGAGGGAGCATGGGGTGATACAGACACCTTGGGGAGGGAAGAGGTGTGGGGAGGGGCAGATCAATGCCCCTCATGGTGCAGGAGGGAGAAGGGGCAAACCTAGGCAGGGTGAGGGGGCTGGAGCCGCAACTCATGGGGTGGGAAGCTGCTTGCTCCCCAGGAGGACACGGGGTGGGGGGAGGGGAACATGTGCCCCCAGGATCAACGAGGGGCAGGGCAGACTGCAGCCAGGACTGCATGGGACTCTTTTTGGCAGGGGCTGGGCTTGGAGCGGGTGCTGGCGGTGCTAGGAGGATGCTGCATCCACCCCAAATTTTGCAGCTGCCAGCCACCCAGTGCAGCCCCAGCTCTTCCAGGCATGTGGGTGGAGACAGAGCATTGAGCTGGGGCTGCACCAGGCAGCTGGCATTGGCAGCACTGGGAGCAGAGCGGCGGTTAAATTTGGGATGGATGCAGGATTCTTCCAGCGCTGCTAGAGCCCACTCCGAGCCCAACTCCTTCAAAAAAGAGCCCCGCACAGCCCCAGCTTCAGTCTGCCCCACCCCACACGTATCCGCAAGCAGCAGCAAGAGCCACCTCCCCATCTCCCATGAACCACAGCTCCGTCCCCTCTCCTGCCCCACCTGGGCAGTGCCTGCCCCTGCCCCCTCCCTCGCTATGGGGGGCATTGATCTGCACCCCCAAGCTCCTTCCCTCCCCCCTCCCCTTCTACCACACTGGACTTACCAGCTGGAGGTAGCTGCATCAGAAATTGGATCAGTATTGGCCAATATGCCTCCTTAAATATTGGCTATCAGTATTGGCCCCAATCTCTATCAGTACACCCCTATTTCTTATCCATCTGCTGATGTCTTCCAAGCACTGGGATTATTCAATGATGAAGTTGTAAGCATGGGCAGAAAATATCAAGGGACCTCAGTAATAACGATCTGTCCATCCCAGATCTAAAGGATGAAAAAGCATGGACCAGTATATGTGCTGATCACTGTATATGCACAGGATCTAATACCCCTGTCTTCA
>NW_017729024.1:154259962-154265029 GCF_001723915.1 Gavialis gangeticus | reverse complement strand
CTGTCAGGCTGCCTGCAGGGCTTCCTGCAGAGCCGTGGAGCTGCACAGACCCAGGTGCTTTGCTGTAGGACCAGCAAACTAAACTCCTGGAAGGAGTTTAGTGAGCAGAGTGGTCTGGGGGCCTGAGCTCTTCTCTTGACCTTCCACTAATCTCTACACACGTGCCTAAGTCATGTGCGATTCTGAAACTTGAATATGAGGATTCCAAGACAATGTGAGAAGATAAATTTTGCTGAAGGTTACTTTGAGTGATCCTGATAAGATAACAGAAGCTGGAACAATTAGCCTAGCTTTGTGTTGGTTTGGACATGGAATGGTATAATGGCAGGTCACTTTCTTCCCTACTGTCTGGAAAGCTACATTCTTCACAAGATACAATCACTTGTCTTCTTTGAGGACAACTCAGGTTTACGCTCTTTATTCCTCTTCACAAGCCATGAGTTCAGTTTCACAAGCAATGGGTCAGACAACTTTCAAGGATTTTGCTCCAGGGATAGATCTGAACTTCAACATAGCCAATAGACTGGTGGCATTACCTCAGCAAGCTTGACTAATTCTGAAACAGGATGGAAAGCTCTTTCTAGTATACCAGGCATTCATGTTTACATACTTAGCAACCAGTAAAATAATTCTGTGTGGTAATGATTTCCCTGATAACCTAGTTCTCAAACACAACTGTATTTAGGAACCTGTTATTATGGTATCATAATAGATATTAAACAAAACAGTCAGAGGTGTATCCTCTTGGATCTAAGCCAGTGAGGGTGGATGCTGGTAATTAACAGGGTAATCACTCTACATACATCTCATTCAATGCTCTCCCTCTAAAGTATCCACTCCTGCCACCACCCGAGACAGGACAATAGGCTAGATAGACCATTTGTCTGACACATTATGGTGGTTCTTATGTTATTATAGAGAGGCATCTGGGTTTGGAGCTGCTTAATGAGTGTACCTGAAGGAGTTATGTGCCAGAGGTCTCCGGTCCTCTGTGTTTTTGTGCCATGCAGACCTGTGGGGCAGTGCTGGTACCTATCTACAGCTGTGGGGCAATGTTGGTACTTGTCTACAGCTGCATGTCCCAGCTAGGATATTCCTGAGCATGCATTGCCAAGTTTTCTGGCAAAGGCTGCAGCGAATCCCACTACCATTGCTCTTGAGACCTTGGTCTCTGGCATGCTTGACCATGGCTTGGAATGGCCTCACTAGTGCATTTATGGATTTGGAACACGCACACACACACACATCCTGGCCAAGACTCATTTCTGCCAAAGTGTAGACAAGGCCTTAAGCACTTACAGTCTACCCAAGCCCAAAGCAGTGACCCCAAAAGCCCCACTTAACATCAGAAAAACCCTCAAAGTACCTAAAACACAGAAATTGTTCATCCCAGAAGTTCCCTTTGCCTCTCCAGTTTCAGTTCTGAGCATTTGGAGAACTTCCCAAACCTGAGTAGCCAGAGCCTCAAACCTGAGTACCCAAACCTCAGTAGCCTAAGCCCCACAGAAATCCAAAACTTTGGCAGTACAGTACATACATAAAATTTCTTACACAGAAAGAAGGAGCAGGAGATTACTATATACAAGCTGCTCTATGAGAACCTCCCATAGGCCCACTCTTTACCCCATGATAAGAGGAAATTGAACCATGGTAGCTTAGTTGTCAAAAGAAAAATGTTGTTGGCTTCGGCATAATGTGGGGTAAGAGTTTGCATTCAGGCAGTAACTGAAAAGAAGTTGACACACAATAAATCCCTACCCCATTTTACCTCATGGTTAGTTCACATGTCCATACCCATGTGCTGATCTAGGATTTTGAAAAGTAGGGTGCAGATGTTGTGGTATATCATCACACACATTTTTATCCAAGGGAAAATAAACTAAGAGATTTACTAATATGCTAGAGGCCTAGGACTGTATTATTCAGTTTAAAATCAAAGCAGAAAACAAATAAAACATTTTTGGAATGTGCATTAATTTGCTATATTATACATTATATATTAAAACACAACAAACTATGCAAAAAATAACCAAAATATGTTGTTTCTTTAGTCCTGTAGTCATTAGAATTAAATGTACATCTCTTTCAAATTCAGAAAACAAAATAAAATATTCTTGAGCATCTTGACAGTGAATCCAATGCTTCATTGAAGTTATTTCCACACATAGGTTAATGTTTTAGCTAGAGTTAAAAAACAGTCTGCAGGACTGTGAAATAGGAGCTACATTACCAGGAGCAGCTAACAGACAACAGAATTGCAGAAATAAGATTCATTAGTGGGACACTAATGCCATTAAAAAGGAGACAGGGTTGTTAACACCTGTGGAATGAAGGGTTTATAAGGAATCCGGTAAATTATAATGACCCATGAAGTCCAGTGACTCCTACACTGCTTCCTGAACAGAAATGCTGCTGCTGCTGCTAGACAGTTTGTTTTAAACTTTGCGTGGAGCAGGTATCAAAGGAGGGATGCAACTGCACCCTTCCCCCCAGCATGATAAAATGATGAATAAGCCACAAAGTTATTATACAAAAATGTATGATACCTTTGTGGCTGTTCTCTATAATGCCTTTAATTGAACATGTGGCCAGAAGCCAGCCTCTGGAGTATACATGAGCCTTTCAAAACCCCTCTGTGCTCCAGAGGCTGGGAGCACCCCTCAGCTGATTTGGGCTCTCATCCATGGAAAATCAGAGAGATACACTTTCTCCCTGCCAGTACAGAAGGAGTGCAGATCAAGTTCCCCCTGCTCTGGCAATATGGCACAATGGGATCTGATTTCATAGACATTAGGGCTGGAAGGGACCTTGGAAGATCGAGTCCAGCCCCTGCCCCAGGGGCAGGAAGTCAGCTGGGGTCAAAGTATCCCAGCAAGATAAGCATCCAAATGTTTCTTGAAAGAGTCCAGTGTAGGTGCTTGCACCACCACTGGAGGGAGTCTCTTCCAAGCATTGGGGGCTCAGACAGTAAAGAAGTTTTTCCTTATGTCCAGCCTAAAACAGTCTTGGAAGAGTTTGTGACAGTTGGACCTAGTCATCCCTTGGGGCACTTTGGTGAACAGGTGTTCCCCCAGGTCCTGATGCACACAACTCATGTATTTATAGGCTGCCACCAGGTCACCCCTGAGCCTGTGCCTTTCACTGCGGGATCCCATAGTTGTGTCTCCTGCTATGTGTGTGTGGCATGGCAGGAAGCGGAACTGGTGGGATCCCACATCAGATCCCATCGTACCTTTACTTATATATCTGTCAGGGGCCTAGCTATCCTGATGGACCCAATCCAGCAGGCATGCTCCAAGGATGCCTAAATGCACACTGTCAGGACTGAGCCACACCTAAAATGCAGCTGTATCTTTCTTTTTAAAAGATGGCCAGAGATAAAGGTGTTCCCTTTTCTGCAGAATAGGTTCTTACTGACAGCACATTCCCAGGAAGTGGGAGAATAGAGCTCAATGCCCTCTTCACCCTGGACGTATTCAAACCCCCATCTCCCCTGTCCCTGGGGAGTGTCCACTGGACTACAGGTTAGGCTGGAAGAGGGCACCCTTCATCCTCTTTCTGCCAATTTGCAGAAATTAATTCTAAATACTTGGAGAAGCAGAACAATCAAGAAAGACAATTACTCTGTAGCCTAATATTTACAGAATTTCCCTAAGAGGGGTAAAACCTGGCTATTGGCCCCTGAGTCTAAGATTATTTCTGTTTTTCTAATTGCGTAATAGCACTAAGAACAGGGACCAGAACCCAGGGATATCCAACCCCTCTCTCCCACATTGGTGTCCTAACCACTAGGCAACCTGCTGCTGCTTGCTGTTTTCTATCTGAATCTGGCATTGTAGTACAGAAATGACCCCACCCCAGAGAAGGTTATATCCTAATAGTTTGAGTATACCCCATGAGAGGTTAAGGTGGGGATTTGAATCCCTTCCACCTGAGGAAAACATTGAACCAAAAGAGTATTGAACCACCAGGTTATCTAATATTAAAAGAGGATTAACCCTCTCCTTTTCAAAGGAAAATAGTGAGCATCTCTCTCAAGCAGTTGTAGGGGCTGACTGTTAGGAGAAGATGCTGCATTCTGGATCCCACAAAGACACAGAAGACAATCTACAGTCTTGAGCTAGGCAGCTAAGCTCCAGAAGGGAAAGGGATTTCAGTTCTTTGCCTATGCTGATTATTTCATATTCTAGCTCTTAATGAGTGGCTAGCTCTAAGTAGCTGACTGCCCTTCTGAGGGGCTTAACTTTTCACATGTATTATAAAGGAAATCTAGGGCCAAGTACTGATGTTTACTGATATAAATGATTGGAAACTAGTCTATACCCATAACACAGGTTTTGTGTGCCAAATTTATCTATACCCACAACAGGACAGAAGTTTGGCACACATAGACACGCTTTAAAATGGCAGAACCCAGTCTAAGATTTGCGCTCCCCCAGCCCCAGTCCCCTGACCACCGAAGGGCGAGTATATGTTCTGTTTGCTACATTACTTACAGAAAACCAAGTAGCTTAGATCAATTCTGCCTCAGGCTTTGAATGTCTGTACCTAGCCTACATGTCTGATCTGGGCTATAAATTTCCCAGCCCTCTGCAGGGCCAGGAGGCAGATGTTAAATTCCTACTTTTAGAAATGTAATGTGAACTTCTATAATCCATCTAGGCTGGGGGTTGGTTTTACACCTAAGAAAGACCACACTACTAGCAGCTCATTGCCTTCTGACACAATGGTAAGGCTCAATACTCAACGAGGAAAAAAAAGACTGCCACTTACAAAAACCTTACCTGCGACACTTCCTGTACCACTTCCCTGGTGATCTAGTCTCCCTTGACCTTATTTCACTTTGGGAGATCTGAAAGCACCACAGCACAGAGTGTATGAAAACTTAACTTGCTGAATATTAGCTCAGTCCTGTACTATTTTCCTCTATAAAGAACAAGTTGGGTTAGATACATCAGTGCAGACAAAGAGCTAATCTTTTTCCCTAGAAACTTTCATCTTTTTTTCTCTTTGATTCTTAGAATCACATTCTTCTCCTTCACCCACTTTTTTTTTTTTTTTTTTTTT
>NW_017729024.1:154245952-154259846 GCF_001723915.1 Gavialis gangeticus | reverse complement strand
TTTTTTTTTTTTTTTTTTTTATTAAGAGATAGTGAATAAAAACGGTGTTAGTCTTGTATTCTTTCTGGCCTGAAGAAGTTGTGCTCAGTATCTGAAAATAATATGTAGTATGAAATTTATCTTTCACCTTAATGTTGAAATACATCACATAAAAACAATTAAATGGTTATTATTAAAAGCTCTTTAAAATAGGTTAAAAGAAGTTAATATTCAATTAGATATATATAGATCTCATCTCTACTTAGTTGGGAGGATTTTATTACCATCTGACTTAATAAACTGATAATACCGTGTTATTCAAGGATTGCCATAACAGGAGGAAAAAAACAACATTATGAGATTTTTCTCTGCCACTGCTGCACTATTTAAATCCTGTCTCTACAATTCAAGACAAAGAAATTGATTACATATGGTGGATGTTATAAAACTTCTCCAGTAAGACACTGGCTGTCTTTACAATAAATAGGTAATTGGTTTTATTTTTTAATGAGTATTCTGTTGTTCATACTAAATAAAAACCCTTTAGCAAAAATTGTGAGAGTTCTGGTTTTTTGTTCTGCTTTAAATAATACTAGGCAAAATACAGACTGTTCCCTTCAGCACCTCCAACTAAGGCTTTGGTGTACCTAAAATGTAAATGTCTGGCCCTGGCAAGGCAATTCAAAAACAGGATTATGTATCTAGGTTTCATACATGGCCAATGGAAAAAGTTATGCACCTCCAAAGGGAAATTCAGAGACCTCAGCGCTCAGCTGGGTGCTACCCAACCACCTGCCAACAGAAAATATTAAGCACAAGGTCTGAATTCCCTGTCCCTCCCAACCCACGTGACTCAGGGCTGCACATGCACTCAGGATTCAGATTCTGCCGTCATCTTCTATGGGCAGTTACCTACCTCACCCGGTGTTGGTGACTTTTCATGATTAGTCAAGACTCTAGTGGTTAGAATACACAGCTGGGATTGTGGGACCTGGATTTGGATCCTTGCCCCTAGCATTATTTATGGACTTTCTATTATGGAATCATTTGATTTAAGTCCATGGGCTGGGGACTGGATCTCAGGTCCCATTTCTCCCAGTGGATTGCTCTAATCACTGGACCTCAGGGTCCCCCTTGCTCGCTCTCTTGTCCCAGAACTCTTGTGTCCTTTGCTGCACAGTGGCTCTGCTTCAACTGATGAGTACCCCACCCCTATTGCATAGTTTAGGTAGAAATTGGAGGATGTGGATTTAAATGCCCTCAGGCTGAGAAAGGCCTAGAACCAGCTCTGCCACTTCCAGCACCAGCTCTGTAGATGCCAGGATATAACGTAGGCTATAGGGCAAAACCACCGACTATGTTTTTGAATGAATGTGATTGTGGCTAATGCCAGGAGCAGGTTAGAAAGGGCAGAGGGTAAAACTGGAAGAGTTATTCTGGCCTCATTTACGTTCATGTATTTTAAGAAAAACTTCATAGAAGTTAGTGGAATTACTGTGGTGCAGGATTAGACTGAGACACAGTTCAAAAGAAAGAAACTTAGCTGGAATGTGTCTGATGGCAGAGATTTTCATATAGCCCAGGGCTGTCCAACTGACCTCCCTGTTGCAGCCCCTGGGCTCCTGCCTCCTGCTGCTCCCTGCAGAGTCCCCAGGTTCCCACCTCAGCGGGCAGGGCAGTGTGGCACAGCACAGCCCTGGGAGCTGAGGCACATTATACATGGTGCAGCTGGGAGGGGCATGGATGCATGGTAGAGCAGTGAGGGCGTGAAGGACAGTCTGCATGAACATGTGGCACAGCAGTGGAAGCGGGAGCATGGGTGCATGGTGTGGCAGGCAGGGGGCTCCCGTGTGCTGTATTGGGGGAGGGAGGATAGCCTTGGGAGCCAATGCCTCACCCTGGGGTGGGATGTGGGTGCATGGCACCACAACCAATTAAAAGTTGAACAGCTCTGACATAGTCCATATACAAGCATCAGGCAGAGTCAAAACAATATGGACAGCAGAAAACAGGTTGAAACGGCTTACAGAGTACTCAAATACAAAGCCCACAGGAAGTTGTGCCACTACATTTCTTCCTCCACTACAGAATAACTACTGTGAGCGCTGTTTAATTCAGTTGACACTGGAAGAAAGTCTTCAGCTGTATCCGATTATACCATCATCTCATCATGTGCCACAAACTGACAAAGGGGAAAAGTTCAGAGATCTAAGGCCAGAGTGGTAACCAAAAACACTCTGATCGCTCATCTGCAAGCTGTGAAATGAATTCTTAGATCAGTCTGGTTACCAGTGACCAGGAGTCCTCATCACAAGAAACTGTCATTGTGATGGGCAACAGCTGACACATATTGGCAATCTGAGCCAAGAACCCCTTTAAAAACAGCACCTACCCCAGGTGCTGGTGGCAGGGTGGTGCTGCTGGCAGGGTGTCATGCCTGATGGGAAGCGATGAGGAAAGTCTGTTTCATCACTGCCCACACTAACTGTAGAAACACCTCCCTTCAATTTGTAGTGCTATCAATCATGCACAATTAAAAACAAAAACTAAAATTGCCATGTAAACCCATGGAAAGACGGTCAAACTTTGTAGCTACTTTAATCATGGCAAACTGCTATGATTTATAATAAGCAAAAAGGAGCTGCTCATAAATATTATAATGAAACACGAGATCTCTGACAAATTGCAACAAATCATTTCTGATGCAGCATTGGATGGTATAAGATTTGCCCCATGCCAGAACAATGCACAACTGATTCAAGCCAAAAATTATATGACTTTAATATAATATACTGATATTTACTATAGTGATAAAGTGAGCTAGATGTTTTTTAATTGACCTAGACAAAAAAAAATACAAATTCAAGCTGAGAAAAATGCTATTGTTCTCTAGTTGGCTTCTCTGAAGTCATAACACTTGGAGGGACTGATCTGCACACATGAGTAACTTCACATGTTAGGAAGAACATTTTTGAATGCTGTCTCACTAACCAGACATGGAGGGTTTTCTACTAGGTCCTAGTGGAGATGGGAGCAAACCTGCACATTGACTGGAAAGCTTAAGATCAAGGGAAGACAGACAAAAAGGGAACTTAATTCTGGATGGGGATGGGAAACCATAAGGCTAAAAAAAAAAAAAAAAAGATATAAAAGAGGAGAAACAAGATGTTAGCCTGCAAAGCATACTTGATCCTGTATACTAATCTGGCCTTGCAAACTAGATCTGGACCATGGAGCTCCTTGAGGGCTGAATGACCCACCTCTGGCTCTGGCCCACATGTCTTCTCGCTGAGGCTATGAAAGCCTTTGTGTTGAGATCTGTAGCCAAAGACTTAATGCCATGACTGCACAGTTCCCTCGTGACCCTGCATTTGCCACTAAAGCTAGATCTGCAGCCATGGGGATTAAGCAGCATCAGCATCTTAACTGCTGCTTTGCTGTTAGTGCCAACACAGAGGCTCCTGCGCTGCTGGCAGCTGCAGTGAGAAACCCTGCAAGCCCTCCAGGGGCCAGATCCAGCCTGCAAGCCATGTTTGACACCCCTGTTACATACTGATGCAAGGACTGTGGGGAACAAGCAGGGTGAACTGGAAGTCTTAATATATGAAAGAAAATTAGGATTTAAATCGGTATTTCTGAAATTAGTGGAATAACTCCCACAACTAGAATATTTGTGAGGGTAACACCTTATCCCAGAGCACATTCAGGATAAAAAAAAAGGGAGACAGCATCACACTATGTCAAAATATATACTGAGGTCCACGGGAGACAAACCAGATACATGCGTTCTGTGGATCTGTAGTGTACTGCAGTGGGTGGCCAGTAGCCTTCACATGAATAGTGACGTTGACGGAGCATGTATTGATTTCATTATGCTTCCTGATTTGTGCATCACATAATTAGCCCATAAACACTTGCAGGGATCCACTGAAACTGCATAATGCAAGATCAATTCCACAAAATCAGAGAAAACCAGGCTCCCTACCCATCACACACTGCCTGCAGAAGTGGTCTTTGTGCCTCGCTGGACTGGCCACCCCTCAATGTCATGACACCACCTCCTGCTCTCCCTCTAGCCATTGCCTGCCAGGCTCTTGTCACATGGTGCTCCCCACAGGAACTGCACCATGGTCCATAGCTAGGAAAAACTGCATTTTAGAGTGCTGGGGGTTGGCCCAGGAGTGCCCAAGGGAGTGGAAGCACATGGAGTGACCAGGGCTCAGGACAGCAAGTGCCAGAGCACAAGGGAGTCTGCAGGGGCAGGAGCTGGGAGCAATAGGCCCAGCTACATGCCCGATCTGGGGCAGGATTAGGGGCAGTTTCATGGGATCGGGGATGTTGGGTCTGCAGGGTGTTTGGTGGGATCAGAGTGGGGGGGACAGTTCTGCACTTTAGATCAATCTAAACAAAAGAAAAAAGGCCCCCTACACCATTGGTGCTGGTCTACATTAGGAACTACTCTTGCTACATCCCATGAAATCTGCTTAGTCAGTCAATGGGATAACACCTCACTTTGTTCTTGTCAGTTTGGAAGGTACACACATGGGTGAACCAAATCTGTATGTACCCATAGTAATTTGGATACATGCAAATTACTATTGATACGTTTATTTCAAACCCGTTTAGTGCTGTCATATTGAATGTAATAGTTTGAATGCTTGTAATAAATACCCATTCGCCAGTTTAGAAAAAAAGGCAAGGTTCATCTTTTTATCCAGGGTCATTGCTTGTTTTAGCCTACGTGATAAATGTCTTGATTCTGAATTTTATCTTTAGAGGCCTTGCAGCGAACGTGCTGAATGTCTTGGTTTTTGAATATTCTCTCTAGAGGCCTTTAACAAAGTTAACCTAAAAGTGACCCTTAGGTAAACGTTCCAAGAGATTGAAACCTAGGGACTTTTGGAAAGGGGTTCGCAAGAGGTCACAGCAGTGATGTGGAAAATTTCCCAAAGACGACCCAGAAAAGGAATCTGTTGGGTAAAAGATCTGAGCCCAAATTTGGGAGTAGTGACAGGTTTGGGTAGGAGGGGCCCAAGACTGTGGCAACTCACCCAATAAAAACTGTAACCTACAGTCCCAATTTGGAGGTAACCTCACTTGCAGAACACCGAAGGAAGAATCGCAAGTGTAGGCCGGATCAGACTGATCACATGAACCACCCTCTCCGTGAACAAGAGCTCCCGTTCACGCTGAAGACGCAGAGCGCCCGAGTGGGACCAAAGGAAGGGGACTTGTTCCTATCACTGCTGAGACCAACCCTAAAACCATAACTAAAGAATGAAAGTATATCTGGGGATTTGGTTTCTAGGAATTCTAGGATTGTAAGTATACCATGAGAAATAACTTTTACTTGTAATTGTAGTTGTTTTTGTAATACTAATTCTTATAGCATTGTTTGGGAAGGATTTCTTAAAGCTAAGCAGTGTTATATGTGCAGCAAGGAATTTTAAAATAAAATTGTATTGTATGAATTAAGTGTGCAATCGTTGTGAAATCGTGCAATCAACCACATAGTCCCCCAGCCAGGCGCATCAAATGAATCTGTAAATTGTGGGGGATCTTTCTCTATTCCATAACCCACTACAGACAAGTGTATTTGCAAGTCAGTATTTTTTGGTTCTTTGCATTTTGAATTAACAAGGTTTTCCTGGTCCAAGAGACCAGAAAACAGCTTCAAATTCCAAAGACGACATATTTCAAATTATCCATATTGTAATACAGAAACTTATCCTTTCAGCTGGGGAGTAAAATATCTTCAGGGTATATTCATCACTTTGAATTATCCGATACTGAACTAAGGAAGTTTTACTCTCCTAGAAAATTAAACAGTTTCTTTCACTTCTTTTCATAATAGGAGATAGTTTGTTTTCTAGAGGATATTTGTTAATATTTTGGGTGGAGAATGAATTTTTTGAGGTAGAATATAACCCAAGTTGTTAGGAAGGGGTTTTGTGGGGTTTGTTTAACTCCCCAGAAGTTAGGAGTCCAATTCCTTAGACCAGGCCCAAATTTACCCCTACGTAACAACAGAGAACCATACATATAAGTGCATCACTTCCATGCTAAGGACAGTATGGGGACATGCTAAACACAAATGAACGTGAACTGAACCCACCGGGCTAGTCACTAACATCAGGCTGCCTCTGCAGTTGGCACTATACAGAGAGGTCGCCATTCTGTGGTAGTGACACTGCCATCCTTTGATACCAAATATATTGAACTTTTCACAGAACTGTGCAACTGTGCTGCTTGACCAAGGAAGAGGTGGACAAGTGGGCAAAAAAATAAAAATAAAATAAATCAGCAAATTCAGCTTTGTTTTCCTGTTATCTCAGTCCTCCTTTAAACAGCATGAACATTTCCTAAGAAATAAATGTGCAGGATTCCTATGTGCTGGGGATGCCAAGACACCAAATCCTTTTAAGTTTTCAGAAAATATGTTAGGGGTATGGATACCAGCAAGCAAAAGGCTCTCTCGAAGATTATAGGACATATAACAGTGTCCCTACTGACTGACTTGGATTTTTTTGTATGTAAATTGGTTGATTTAACTTTTGTGGGCAGATTTAAACAGTTGATCTCAAAAAACATTAATGAGAAAGGCTAAGAACTACTTTTCTTCATATCAATGCAAGTGCAGTGAAGCTAAATGAAATTGCACTAGTGCAGGGAACCAACTGTGGCCTATTTGTGCTGAACATTTTGCACTGAAAATGGATTTCACAAGCCAAAGTGCAAAAAGCCCACAGGAGCAACAACAACAAAAATCACTGCACCTCCCCACACACCTCAAAACATTCACATATGGATTATTTGAAGTTGCAAAGGAAAAAAAAAATCAAAGTGTCCTTAGATTTGAAATGTTGCCTGGGTTTATATTTTGGGCATAAAATTAAAGGTTAAGAGTTGTGATCACACCCACCAATTTATAATTCACACCATACAGGATTTTTTATCATTATAAAATGGCACCTTTCACATTTGAAAATATTTCCAAAATATAATGTAAAGTGGGTGAACTTTATATTAAGGTGGGTTCCACTTTATAAAGTCCTATTTATAAAGTATTGACAAAGGATTAATAGTCATGTTATGGACACATGACTATTATATGGAGAAGAAGATGCTTCTAAGTATGCCTACTGTAGATTGTAGATTATTGTTAACCATGGTTATTAACAGATTTGTCTACTAAAATTTTTAAACATCTATAAAGGCTTCCTTGTTATAACATCTGCTATTCAATTGTAACCCTTTATTAATCGTAACCCTTTAAATATTGGTTATTAATAAGCCTTTAATATTAAAAAAACCAAATCATTTTAAGTTGGATTTTTCACTCACCTAAAGAAGGATAAAAAAAAAAATCAGTAGAAAACAGCGTTCTATTCAAGTTGCCACAATTATTATTCACAGACACGCATACCCGCATAAGCACACATAAGCAAACTGCTCTAATGCCTGAGGCATTATATAATGGAGTGGTCCAACAGCAGTAGCTCTCTAGAGTATTTCCTTGCAGAAGTATTCATACTTACTTTAGTTCTGGCCCAGCTGGTATTTCAAAAAGGGCTTCTGGCAGCTGGGCAAGTTTGATCTTTCATTGTTTATTAAAAAGAGAGACCTGTGGTGTTTAAATCTCCTGATTTATCTTTTTTAAATAGAAGATGAAAGTTCTAAGTGGCCCAGCTGCCAGAGGAGACATGGCAGCCAGGCTGACTGGCTATTATACTGAGTTAGTGTTCTCACAGTGCTACTGCTCATTTGGACTACCTTTGATCTTTCTGCTTTTATATAAAAAGAGATTGATTGGGAGTATCAGGAACGTATGATAGAAGATGAAAGCTCTAAGTGGGCTGTATGTTGAAGAAGCTATGCTGGAAGCTTCACATCTTCTACATGTGAAAGATGAAGCTCCCACACAGAATACTGTACTAGATTTGTTAGGCTTCTTCACTGTCTTACAGCTGGATGGGGGCAAGGGATTGCAAATAGTGCCAAAATTTGCTCTCAGCTTCACCTACATAAATTTGGAATGAAGTCACTGACAACACGAAGATGACATTTTGAAACTAAAAAGTAAAACGCTATTTATGTTGGCATAATAATACAAGGCTGAATAACTTGGGCTACGTCTGCACGAGTAGGAGCATACATTTGCAGCAGCACGAACAGTACAATTTTTTCTTCAGGGTTTTTTTTTGCTACTGGGAAATCCTGGTGGCAAATTTTGCCCCAGTGCTGCAAATTAGCAGCGCTGCACATGGTTCAATATGCAACCGGCGTGGTTTACAGTGCTGCAAAGAGGTTTGCAGTACCACAAACTGCATGTGCTTGCACATCTGGATCTGGCCTAAGATTGTCTCATTCTTGGATCATCTTGAATTGATGTTTTCTTAAATACTCTGTTCTGCACCAATGTGCATCTTGTGTAATCATCTGCATCTGAGCAAAGCATAAAGGTCTACTAAAATCAGAATTCCTCACTCACCACAGCAGCCACCTCTTACATCTACTTTTTTGCTTGATATGCTTTCAGCTTCTCATATTTGGGCTCTAATGCTTACGGGCATGTGGCGCCTGACCCTGCTGACAGTGCATACTTTGATTTGCAAGGGAAACAGAATCAGCACTGTGACAGCTTTTTGAAAAAATCCTTTTTTCACATTTAGACAGAAATTGAGCAGTCCAATAAGGGCCTAACTTCCCATCTCAGTTCAATTTCCTCTGAAAGAAAACAATTTCTTACTTTTCAAGCTTTTAGATGGCAAAGCTGAAACTACTCCCTTCAACCCCTCTCTTTAAGGCTTACTTGGAGTAGGACAAAAATATGTATTTTAATATAATAGTCCTGTAATTTCATATTAATTTTTCAGAATATACATGCTCAGTCCTTGACGGTATATCTAGTCTTGACCCCACCTCATCTAGGACAAACTGGGCATGTCTACACATTCATTAAGGCACCTTAGATACTGTACATTTAGTTTAGTAATTGCTTAAGAAAACACTAACTAAATGCACAGTAACTAGAGTTACTGCACGGTAGCGCTGGAACACTTTTTTATGACGCTTACTGCGCATTAGTCTAATAAACACTGCGCAGTGGGCTATTAGCACAGTTTTTAACCGCCACACTACTGTGCAGTCATATTAGGCTAATGCGCAGTAAGCGTCTCATGTAGATTTGCCCACTGGCTGTTTTACTTTGCAGTGCTGAAACCTGAACTTCAACTCTGCACGGGAGAACAAATCTCATACTTGCAAGGCACCAGATAAAACATATGGTATAACTGAGGGAGTTTTGGTTTTATTATTACTCTTAGTTTTGAATACCGTTACCAGATGTTTAGTGGAAGAGACTCTACTGCCCAGAAGACTTCAGCAACAACAATTAGAACATAAAGATACCCGACCTGGAGCTCATAGCTCGTGCCTGGTTCATGCAAGCTGCCCAACATCTGATGCCCCCAGTGATCAGACCTGCCTGGTCACACTCCCTGACCTCACCTTGCCTCCTATCTCTCACCTGCCACAACTTGATTTTTGGGTCTTTTAACTGGGGAGGCTGCCTCCAGAGGCTGAGGTAGCCTCTTCCTGGGTGCTTCTCCTCAGTGTACAATCCTCAGGCCTTCTCTGCCGCAAACTCTACAGGGCGGGTTTCCCCTTTCAGGTAAGCCCAGTTGTGCTGTAGGGCCAATAATTGTGATCTCCAGCTGCTCCCATAGTCACACCCATGCCACACAGATGTCAGCCAGTGTTTGGGCGGGGGGGAGCCTGGTCCTGGCTGCACTCAGCCCCTCAAGCCTCGAACCTTTGTTGGGGCTTCTGCCTCTCTGGCTTCAGCCCCTTTTCTCTAGCTGTGCCCCTAATCCTACACTTCAGCTTCTGGGCTCCAGCTCCATCTTACACTCACGTGCTCTGGGTCCCCGGCCCCTGCCTCATACTCCAGGATCTTGGCCCTTGTCTGGTGTAGCAGCCATTAAGGTTCGCAGCCCTGGCAGAGCTGTTTGCATGCTGCTCTATCCCTGGGGGTCCCTGACTCTCACTAGGGAGCTCTCTTACTGGATGTCTTTCAGACACCGCTATGGCCTCCAAACCACCCCCATAGCCACAATCTAGTCTGCCGATTTTAAACCTAAGCCTGACAGAAAAATAAGCAAATTGCTTCCACTAAAGTTCTTCCCCACTCTGGGGCCACACTACACTGCAAATCATCCTTCCCCCTTAGATGTCTCAGCCTCACTTTTGCTTGTGTGGGTAGCTTGGGTGTCAATGGGCCTGTTTCCTGCAGCCAGCTTCCCTGGGGACCTGCTCTCCCTGCAGCATGCCATCTGACTGCCCCCTCGGGCCCAGGCCCTGGGCTTTTAATGCCTTGAAGCCCTGCGCTCTTCCTGCTATGTAGCTTCCCAGCCACATATAGGAGTTTCCCCTTTGCTTAAGGGCCAGCCTACACCCTTAGCTGCACCCACACGCAGCCAACTGGAACTGCTGCACTTTCTTAAGTACCAGGAGCTTCTGGCAACTTGTTACAAGGTCGAGAAAAATAAGTTGAATTGCCTGAATGTCCTTGTTGCTGTGGAATGTAAGCACTCCAGCACCAAAATCTTTTTTAGATACTGCAGCCTGGGTGCACCAGGATAAGTGCTCCCTCCTCAAATGGAAGGGAAAAGTTGGCCAGGCAGGAGTGTTGTGAGAGGGATCTGTGACTACTCGCCTGTTTCCTCTTTTCCCTACAGTCAGGCCAGGACAAGGGATGACTTAACGATGTACAAATTTATTATACAAAAGATTTAAATAAAAGCAATATTAATAAACATATTTCCAATATACAAGAGAGAGAGAGAGATAATTATTAAATAAAGGCTAAAAGATTATGTCTCCTCAGAGGCTTCACACCTGGGACAGGTAAGTGGATAAACTAGAATAAGTAAACAACAGGTTAAACACACATGAACAACAGGTAAGTACAGATGAACTACTGGAGACAAGGATTTCTATAGAGCACCTATGTATATGAATCAAATAACCAACCAATCACAGTGGGGTTTTTCATAGATTTCATAGACAGTAGGGCTGGAAGGGACCTCGGAAGATCAAGTCCAGCCCCCCACCCAAAGGGCAGGAAGTCAGCTGGGGTCACAGGATCCCAGCAAGATAAGCATCCAATCTGCTCTTGAAGGTGTTCAATGTAGGTGCTTGAACCACCTCCGATGACAGGCCGTTCCAGACCTTGAGGGCTCGGACAGTAAAGAAATTCGTCCTTATGTCCAGCCTGAAACAGTCTCGCAGTAGTTTATAACCGTTTGACCTCATCATCCCCAGGCTTCTTCTCATTCTTGTCTTTCTTTTCTAATAAATCCAAAACAATACAGCTGATTTTCATATAACCCAAGGGCTTTTTTCAAGCCCTGAGGCTGATCTACTTTATGGCAATATCCAGAATGGTGAAATACAAACCACCACTTACATGAAACCTACGGACCAACATGTCTACACAGAACTAGCAATCACCCTAAGCCCACCAAGGAAGCTGTAAAATACAGCCAAGCCCTCCAATACCACTGAATTTGCAGTGAGGAGAACATCCATAATTTTCACCTCACAAATCTCAAAAGGGCTTTCACTCAACAAGGACATTCTTCCAGAGAGAGAGAGATCACACTTTTGAAAGAACCACCTGGATACCGTGTAAAGAATTGCTGCAGTACAAAAAGAAAATCCTGATGAATCATGCACCATTAGTTACATATCACCCTCCCTGGAGCTTATCTGGAAACCCCTTGTACAGTTGCAACTCATACTAGAAGAAGACCTAATTCTTAAAGAGATCTTTCCAGAACCACCCATCCTAGCTTGAAACAAGCACTGAACTGTGCCAACCTCATCACCAGAAGCAAGCTTCCTATGGCCCAAAGCACACCAAATGGATCCAGACCATGCAGGGACAAAAAATGTCAAACCTGCCCACACATCTCCACCACTCCCATAATAACTACACTCCACAACAGAACCATCACCATTCCTGGATCTTACACCTGCACCTCCAGAAATGTTCTACATCTCATCGAGTGCACTGAACGCCCAGGTGGAAAATATGTAGGGGAAACCAAACAACAACTGTGTACCGGAATGAACGCACACCAAAAATTTATCAAAGGCAAAAATACCCAATTACTTGTGGGTGCACATTTCTCACAAGACAACCACTCTCTCTCTAATCTCTCAGCTCAAATCCTCAAAGGGAACTTACAAAGCACCTTTTATAGATGAGCCTACAAAGTGCACTTCATTAATCTACCACATACAAAAAACCATGGACTAAACATAGACATCGGATTTATGGCTTATTATAAATCTACCTGCCATCCAATAACCCCAGGTAACCTCCTTACATTTTACCAGCTACATACTATCACCAGGTTAACATCCCCCCACCAACTACCTGTCTCACACCTGTTGACTCCCATCTCCTCTGATCTTCCCTGCCACACATTTACATTTTCACAGACCTGCATTTTGCATACTGGCTTAAGCTTCTATTCCACCCAGGAGGACGTACAAACACCAGTAGACTCCCCCTATGCCTGAAGAAGAGTGTTGGTGCTCGAAAGCTTGTAAAGAACAATTTTTTTCAACTATTTAGTTGGTCTAATAAAAGGTATCACATATACCCAAAGAACCTCATCACTCAAGAAGGAATAGAAATTGCATTTGCATAAAGCTACCCAGCTAAAACCTCCATTGTTTTTCTGAGTTATACTTCCCAGAAAGCCTATAAACTTTAACTATTCTTCATGAGAAACAGTTCTAACCAACGAGAGCAAAGAAGCCATCAGTATGGATCTGAAGAAAGTTAAATGGGAAAAATGTTAAAAGTATCCCAATAAATGCTGTGATGTGAACAGGAAATATGCTTGCTATGGACAATAATTTTTGTTCCCTCTCAACCCTCTTTCTTTGTATATAGGGCTTGAACTTGTAAACATTTAATAATGGAGTGTCAGTCACTATACAGTACTAGCCCCTGGGATTATCATAATAATAGACCAATCGTAAATATTTCCAAGATGAGGTTCCTAGCTTTGTAAGCCCTTGGGCTAAGGACAAACATTATACATAAACTAGCTTAAGTGATCACAAGCTGGTTTAAACCTGTAACAGAACGTAAGTTCAGTGCATGTAGACCAGTTTCAAAATTGCTGAAACTGGTTTAAAATAAAAACTGGTTTAAAATAAACCTTGTTGACTGTAGTATCAGACTTAACTGGTTTGGATCAAACTGATTTATGCAATGTCTGTCCCAGACCCCTTCCTAGTTTAAGTCCGTGGTCAGACCCAGAGGGTAGTAATTGATGGCAGTCACTCATCATGGACCAGTGGGGTCCGCCAAGGCTCTGTCCTTGGACCCATATTTTCAACCTCTTCATTAATGATATGGACATTGGAGCCAGGAGCGGACTGGCCAAGTTCGCCGATGACACCAAACTTTGGGGCAAAGCATCTGTGCCAGAAGACAGGCAGGTGATCCAGGCTGACCTGGACAAGCTCAGCAAATGGGCGGACGAGAATCTGATGGTGTTTAACACTGAAAAATGCAAGGTTCTCCACCTTGGGAAGAAAAACCTGCAGCATCCTTATAGGCTCAGCAGTGCTACGCTGGCTAGCACTACAGAAGAAAGAGACTTGACGGTCATCATTGACCACAAGATGAACATGAGCCTGCAATGTGATGCTGTGGCTAGTAAAGCAACCAAAATGCTGGCTTACATCCATAGATGCTTCTCAAGCAAATCCCGGGACGTCATTCTCCCATTGTACTCGGCCTTGGTGAGGCTGCAGATGGAGTACTGCAACCAGTTTTGGGCTCCACAATTCAAAAAGGATGTGGAGAAGCTTGAGAGAGTCCAGAGAA
>NW_017729024.1:154226804-154240952 GCF_001723915.1 Gavialis gangeticus | reverse complement strand
GACAGGCTGAGAGCCATGGGGCTCTTTAGCCTGCAAAAGCGCAGGCTCAGGGGTGACCTGATGGCCACCTATAAGTTTATGAGGGGTGACCACCAGGATCTGGAGAAAAGTTTGTTCACCAGAGCATCCCAAGGGATGACAAGGTCAAATGGTCATAAACTACTGCGAGACTGTTTCAGGCTGGACATAAGGATGAATTTCTTTACTGTCCGAGCCTTCAAGGTCTGGAACAGCCTGCCATTGGAGGTGGTTCAAGCACCTACATTGAACATCTTCAAGAGCAAATTGGATGCTTATCTTGCTGGGATCCTATGACCCCAGCTGACTTCCTGCCCTTTGGGCGGGAGGCTGGACTCAATCTTCCGAGGTCCCTTCCAGCCCAAATGTCTATGAAATCTATGAAAAGTTAAACCAGAGTCCCTCAGCATCCCAGCTGTTTTGCAGCCCTGAGCTGGGCTAGGCCGTGCTCTCTACTGCAGAGAACAGGGCTGCCCAGCCTCTCTCCTCCCTAGCCAGAGCTCCAGGGGAGATCACAGACACAGCAGGGTCTGCCTTGCTTCCCTCGCTGCTGAAGCAGGAATTCCCTCCTCCCTCCCCTCTCCCACAGCATAGACCCCAGCCCTACAGACCCTAGGCATGTGGTATGCCAGCTAATGCTGAGAAGTGTGCGTGTGTGTCCCCAATTTCACTGGGACAGGCAGACAGAACAGTGTCCACTTAGGGCTTTTTGGAGCTTATCAACAGGTCAGCTGGCAATGTCCCTCAGTTGCTTCCTTAGAAAAAGCTGTTTAAGAGGAGCTTGAAAAATGAGAGAGGTTTTGTTTTGCTGATGGGCTGATCAACACTGTGATTTTATCAGCCCCCTGCTGGTTTGCAGTCCTATCAGGTTTGCAGACAGGAAAATGGAGATTGAAAAGCTCAGTATCATCAACAGATGCATGCACTGCACACCCCTCCCCATTGCCTCAGAGTGCCAGTCTGGGCCTGGGGTCTGACAACACTCCTGCCCCCTGAGAAGTGAGTGGGGGTGGGAGCCTGGGTCTGTGCAGGCCAGGGTGGGGTTTTAAACCCCTCCCTAATTAACCCATCCTGCCTGGGCCTGGCCATGCCCCCCTCAGCTCAGCACTACTGAAGGAAAGGGAGAGCTGCTGTAGCACCCCCCTCCCGGCTTCTAGCCTGAGCCACTGCAGGCATGTGCCTACATTTCTGGAATGAAAAAGGAATATTTATCCACCTTCAAATCAATTCAAGCTTTGCAGGTTAGAGTAACCTGCAAAGATAGAATCAATTTAGGCAGGCTTTTTGAATGTCTGTCCCTAGCCCTAGGGTCAGAAAAGGTGGGGATAGTCCTGAATCCCCTACTTTAGTACCTTTGCTGCTAGAGGTCAAAAATCAACTTTCGAGCCAGTGAACTAGTCCCCTGTGCTCCTCCATTGCCAGGGACATATGTAACAGAAAGGATGCACAGCTACAACATGCCGATCTTAAATCCCCAAAGTCTGTTCTGATAATGATGACAGCCCTGCGGCTGATCTACTTTATGGCTGAAACTGGCTCATAGGCTAACAGGCCCCAGCCTCAGAAAAGAGAAAGCAGCAGCCTAGTATCATCTTTGACCTTCCATCTTCTGCGTTGTATTAGCCACAGGTTGGATGCAGCCCAGGATTGTTTGCATAGCTATTACAGACTATTAATCATTCAATACCAATAATAACTGTACTTTTTACCCAAACTGGTTTAATCATTTAGTTTCAAGGTTAGAGATTAATTCTATTTAAACAGATTGCATTATTCACCACAGGGGGAAAAAAAAAAAAATCAATGAGCTTAAAAAATTACATGTATTTTTTTGAAAGCCAGATAGAGGAGGTCTCATAATTCCTTTGGTTAAACAGATCTTTACCAACTTCTTTTGCCAGCATGTCTCAAATGATTGCTTAAACCCACTGTCAATCATAAGTACAGGTGTTGTGTACATTAGTTATCATGAGAAAGTCAGAACATTGGCAGTGCAGAGGAAGGATCATTTGACAGGTTATTCCTAAATTTATTTTGCACTGACACACACTGTCAGACCCACTTGGCTCCATTTCCAATCAGCTTCTTTTTTCCCCTGAGATGATGATAACAATCTCACTTTCTCCCTGACTCTCTTCTCCAACCAAGTTATGCTTTTAAGACATTTACCATATATTTTTGTTTGGCTCTGTCAAAAGATTGAAAAAACTGTAAGTGGTGGTATTTAAATTAATTAAATCTGAATTTTGGCTCAGTTCCAAATGAAGAGTTGCCTGTCATAAAAAAACCTATCAATCTTCAAAAAGGAATACAACAATAGGCTTCTTTTACACATACTTAATGGCTGAAGGTGAAGCAGGGTGGCATTTTAGGGACTAATTGGTTCAGAGGGGTATGAGCTTTTCTAGCAAACCGCCCACTTCCTCATATGCTCATCACAAAATCATAGCATCTATTCATATCATTGGATGAAGTAGGCTGTTGCCTACAAAAGCTCATGACACTCCAAACTGGGTAGTCCATAAGGTGCCACCCTGCCCTGCCTTTTGACTGATTTTTGACTAATATGGATAACTACCTCTTTCCATCCTGAATCATAGTATCAGAAGAGAAGTTAAGGACTGAATGGATACAAAGACAAAACTTCTTTGCTTAATTGCCCTTACTGAAGTCTACCACATCCAAAAAGAGGTAAAATTGATGGAGCGTTCTGAAGAAAATTGTATTGCCATCTGTACTACTCTACAACTATTTGGGAATAAAAGGAGAACTTCAGTCTCGAGGCCAGTCAATCCACTACTTCTCCTTTTAGTCCAAGAAAACACTCATCCTAAAAAATTAATCTATTTCAATAAGATTAATTAGCGCACTTCCGCCAGCTCTGCTGTTTTGGTGTTATTGGACCCACTTACTCTTGTAAGGTTCCATAAAAAAAAAAAAATCCCAAATATTTACAAGCCATTTACACAGAAGAGGAAAAGTTATTTGCCTGTGCGGCCTAATGGCATTGTGGGGAAGTGATACAAGGCCACGTCCATACAGCCTCAGCCTGGAGCTGTTGCCAAGAAACAAGTCCCTGCATTCACAGGCTCTCTCGAGATAGGTAGAGCAAACAGCTCTGACCACATGACTTAGTGTTATCTAACTAGCAAGCTCAGAGGTGGGTAAGGGAGGGGACCCCCTCCTCCCGGTGCCCAGTGGCAGCCCTGGGCTCAACAGGAAGGTAGCAAAAACATGGCTAAAGGCCCTTTACTCAAAGTTTCCATTGAAAGTGTTAGTATTTATATATCCTTTTATTTCAAGCCACTGAATTTTCTTTTCTAGGCCAACAAATTACTTCATGTCATTAAACACTGTTTAGTATCAGGAGTCGCAACGTTCACATCCTACTTGCAGAGCCCAGGCTCCTCCGGACATCAAGAGGAGGTGCACGTGCAAAGAGCTGGAACGCTTGGTCTGATCCCTGCTTTGTAAGGCAGCAGTATCTCAGGAATGAACAATGGAGCTGGTTGGGACATGGAGATTTTTTTTCCTCCAAAACATTTTATTTGCGATTAAAGAACTGAAAACTAAAAAGAAGAAAAAAAAAAAAAAAGAAACAAGCCCAAAACCACATTTTCCAGAAAAAAATATATACATATTTTTTTTTTTTTAAATCTCTCCCTGTCTGTCTTACACACATACGCACACACTTAAAATGAAAGTATAATTTCCCTTTCAAAATCAGAGTTGTGACAGAAAATGTTTTACCAGCCCTAAGAAATATGACAAGAGTCTCCATGGAAAGACCCTTTTTTTGTTGTCTGACCTGCTAGTGGAACAAAACTGAAATTAAAACAATGAAACTAAGCATCCTGTCAGTGCCATAGCAATGAAGTTTGGCACCTGGGACAAAGCCTGCAGCGGCAGCCCACCCTTGCCCTGCACACAGGTCCAAGGGGCACATGCTCCCCCCCCAGGCCTGCCCGGGAGTGTGTGCAGTGGCAGGAGCCGCCCTTCCCCTGTCCCTGCGCCCCTTCAAATGAGTGGCCCCGTCCCGTGCCCCTCCCCAGCAAGTCAGTGCCTGTTGCCCTTCGCTTCGGCACCCAGGGCAGTTGCCCCAGTTGCGCCCCCCCTGGCTATAGCACCGGGTTTTGTTATGCATGACTCTTACCATATGCTTATTTTAATGGGTATAAACATTAGGGCATGCTTTAACCAGTCACATGTTAAGAGTTAATCTTCTATGTAGTCTCCCAATGCCTGAAGAAGGGTGTTTGTGCCTGAAAGCTTGCAAAGAACTTTTTCCCAACTATTTAGCTGGTCTAATAAAAGACATCACATCTATCCAAAGAATCTTGCCTATCCCGTAACCTGCACTGCCATTAGAGAGCTGGCAAGCAGAGGTGTTGCTAGGAGCCAAGCTGGCTCTGTACTTGCCCAGCTCTCCTACTCCTAGGGTGGCCCAGATTGTGGGCAGCTGGGGGCTGGCAGGGTCCCATCAGGCCTGCCTGAAATCTGGATCCCCACTGCCTCCTACCACCTGGATCGAGCCCACCGCCCCCCTCCTGCCAGCCCAGATTGGGTCTGCCATTGACCCCTCAACTTCCTCGTCCCATCCCCCCCAGAGCTCCCTGCCTGCTGCCTGGAGTTCCTCTGCTGTCCCCCACCTCAACCCTTGCAGCTCACCCCCACCTCTTGGGCCTCCAGCTCACCTGCAGTTCCTGGTGCTGTCCCAGATGAGCAAGCAGCAAAGAGGAACCTGCCCACTGCTGTCACCACTGCTGCCAGACTGAACCCAGCCCAGAGAGTGGTGGCAGCAGCAGTGATGGGCAGGTTCCTCTTCCATGATTGCTGGTGGGTTTGACTCGGGGGTGCAGGCGGGGGACACAGCAGGCCCCATGCAAGGGGGATTGCTGCCTGACCTCTCCCACCCATGGATCAAGACCACCCCACCCCACCCCACACCTCAGATCCCTGCTCACTGACCCTTCCCCTCCCCGCAGCTCCTGGCTAACCTGCCACTCTTAGAAGAGCAAACAAGGAACAGGAACCTACCCACTGCTGCTTCCACAGCCCTCTGGGCTGGACTCAGCTCAAAGAGCTGCTGTGCTTCAGCAGCCACAGGAAGATTCCCCTTTCCTGCTTGCTCTGCCAGGACAGTGCCAGGAGCTGTAGTGAGCCACAAAGGGCCAAAGGAGCAGAAGGGGAGCACCAGGGCAAGGGGGATGGGGAGGCAAGGAAATCCTGAGGGGCAGGGAAGGAGCCCCAATGAGGGGGAAAAAGGGGGAGCCCCAGGGGCAGGAGAGATGGGATGGGGGGAGCCCGGGGGACTGGGAAGTGCCCAGAATGGGAGAAGAGTGGGGGATTCTTTCTTACCCAGCTGCCTCTGTGGGAAAGATAGAGTAGCTGAGAACAATGCCTCCTGGGATGTTGGAGGACTGCTCCCAACTGTTTTGGAGCCAGCTGAGCAGTCACATATGACTACAACATGAGCTACCTAAAACCAGTTAGAGAATCTGCAATGGAAGAGGATTCTCTCTGAACCACTCAGCCGGCCATAGCACATTTCCTGCCCTAATGTGTAGACACTAAGTACATTCAGTTCCATAGCTTTCCTCCCCCTTACCCTCAAAACCTAGAATTTAGCCCATGATCTGAGCTCACCTCTTATTTTCAGACTGTCTTAATTTTAAGGTGAACTTGGATCAGATCTCAAGGGAACTTCTTTTTCCAAGTATGTTACGAGATGTTTTGAGTAGAGACAAGACTGAAAGGATCTCCATGATTCAGATCCAGAACTGGATTCATCTGCACTACGTTGAGTTTGGCAGTTAAACAGATCAAAATTAAAGTAAAACCTAAGTATGTCAACTTATCTAAACAAAGTGAAAAGGAGACAGACAGAGGAATATCATCTGTCTATGACTGGAAACTTCTTCACTCCAAAGAGCTTCACTTAGCATTGCCTGTACTTTCAAAGAAGAATCGTAAGAGAAACACAGTTGATCAAGAGTACACACTATGCTAGCAATGATGAGGCACTTTCTCACTCTGTCATTTTTACAAGCACAAATTCTCAACCTGGAAATACCAAGATGCTGAACTTGGGAACCTAACCTTTTTCTTCTCTGATTCAGTCTTCTGGCGGGAGACAAGTGATATAATACAGCTGGGTGACCCTAACACTTTCTGCTCTTTGCAATTAAGATACCGAGGGACTGATTTGGCATTCTTTGCTTTTATTTCTTCTGAACAACTTCACTGCAAACTGTCTGTGTGCTCTTCCATTGCTGACAATGCTACTAGGAAAAGAGAACAGTATTTTTGCCTCTTATCACCATTGCACTTGGATTAGGTTTTAAATGTGTCCCAGATTACATAATATCTCAGTCTGGACCACCACAGACTGTAGGGAAAGTGACTAGAAGGTCAGACTCAGGGAAAAAACAAATATATTTTACTGTCCACAAGACTTGAATACTAAGAAAGAAGATTTCTATCCTATTTTGGATCTGGTGTTGCAGGATACATAAAGCAGGGATTCAGATAGACCTTTTAATTCACCCACCCTTCTGAACATGTAGGGGAGGAAAAATACCAAACTCTCACAGTATTTCAAGTATTTATTTAAAAGGTAGGTTTTTCCCACTTTCGCCAGGCTTCAGACCAAAGTAGTTAAAATATATGCTCATTATTGAACTAAACTGTTTTATAAATGTAAAGATAAACAAACTGCTTACTAGCCCAAATCCTGTACCATAGCCTCTTTCCACTAAGCTGCTCCCAAAAAGTAGCCCTGAACCTAGTACATAATGGTGCCTCCATAGCAGGTAGCCAATGTTGCAGGTCTTAAACTATCCTCTCCTCTCCTCTCCTCTCCTCTCTGGGGAAAGCGTGAACAGGAAAAAGGGGATATAGCCAAGTCTTTTCTAAACGTAACAGTCCCTGACTGCTGCATCAGCCCCAAGTGCCAGACATAGATTAAATAGATCACAAATCACTCTAATTAATGAAGGGAACGTGCCTACTCAGCAAACCCAAGTTCCAGGATCTCAGGTAAGGAAAATAAAGATGGCTTGAAGCCTTCCTCACTACCTCCCTACTGTGTTATATATACAAACTTCCTGGGCTGTAAATTGAGGATCTGGTACTTAAACTGGAAAATAAGCTTTTACTATTATAATTAGCTATTTTCTGTGTTACAGAAACAACAAGAGGCTTCACTATGCTCACATACAATGAAAAGACAGTCTTCAATGAACTTATCAACCTAACTAAGCAGCCAGAGGCAACAAGCAGGTGAGGGAAGCACAAGGTTCACAGGTGTAAAAACCAGACGGGAGTATTGCAATTGGCTTGTCTGACCACTTGAATGACAAGCCATAGACTTCTACCCAGTAATTCCTGCAAAGTAACAAGACAAATTCTGATCAGTGCAATAAGTAGAGTAACAGTCACAGAACAGCGACTGCCTAGCTATTGTGAGGAATACTGTAAACGTGGTAATGCTGATGAGTTAAGAAGGGATATGAAGGAGAAAGACGTATCTAACATTTTCCTACATCATAACGCCTTGTTACTGTATAAAACCTTGTTAGCACAGATTAATCTTTTTACTACAGTGGCTAACTGGAGCTTTACTTCTTACAGATGTCTCAGGTTAACAAGAAATAAGTCAGAAATAATAAAAGTCAAGGAAAATCACCCCAAACTTCCATTCCGTACAGATATCATTAAAGAAAAAAAACATTTAAACTGAGAGCAACTTCTGAGCTTAATTGCAGAATCACCATGTAGCCAAGGAAGTTTGCATCTCCTAGTCTCATGGCCCATCTGCGGGAAGCTCAGTTTCAGCCCCAGCACAGAGCTGCTTCTCCCAGAATCTGTGCTCTAACTATAGAGCAGCTGTGGTAGTTTCAGCCCTAGTACAAAGGCCAGGAGAAGCAGCCTCCCTCCTCCAGGCTCTGTGCTTGGGCTGAAACTGAGGTGCTGCTAGACAATGAGAGTGATTTAACAGCTGCTGGACCCTGGAACTGGGGGAAGCATATTTTTCCCTGCCCTAGGGTCTCACCCCCTGGGCCAGGACAGCTCCCCTTTCCCAGCCAGTGGGACCCTTATTGCCCCTAACCTAACTCCCCCCTCCAACCTGATCCCAATTCACATGCAAGTTTTTAGTCCTTCAATTTTTTGTTAATCTTTTTTCCCCTTCTTTCCCTTTATTCTCCCCCCAGCCCTTCCCTCATTTCAAATAGTTTTTTCAAGATTCTTTTCCAGCCTGTGCTTCTTTTGTTTGGGATACAGTAATTAGTTGATAAGACACAGAAAAGCTAAATCAGAGGTTACAATGACTCCCATAGCTTATGAATGTGAACGTATTGCCAGCCAAAGTTAGTTAGAGTGGTGTATAAGCTATAAGGACTTTACACCAACCTCTGAAATATCAGGCAATGGCTACTGGCTGGGATAGGAAAGGAGACTATAGGGACTATTTATGCGTTCTGGTAAGGCAAGTCTTGATAGCTAACACATAAACAGATGCAGGAATTAGATGAGCTCAGAATTACTTAGGAATATGGCTAAAGGAAGTTGGTACAGACTTAATTAGGATAGATAATGTCAGAGGAATAGACTTCTGACATAAGATAATGTCTCCTGGTGGTGTATAAATGTCAAGACATTCGTGGAACGCAAGTGTTGCAGTGAAACAAATCACTATATTTTCATTATACCAAATGATTGATGTAGATGCAAATGTCACCATATGTCTAAAGATGTTTTGTGCAGAGGGACAGAAATGACTCCGTAGCAATAATGTACCAGAGCTCCTATGCATGTCTACAACAAACTGTTCAATTTGGTGTCATAAGCCTTGCAAGCCCTAGGAACACCTACAGAGCTTTAGCCTTCCACACAAATGGAAAAGTCCTGGCTTTTGCAAGAGGGAGATTTGGATACATCTTCATTCTTGTGATGTTCCAGTTGATTATTAGAACTCTGTAGGCACGCTCTAGACCCAGATACTCACTGTGCCCAACCACGATGCCTCCTCTCACGCACACAGTATTTGGTGGGCCTGAGAAAATGAGGGACGGATGATTTCAGAGCAGGCTTACTGGTAAACTTCCTGGACTGAACTATAACTGTGGATTCAAATGGACCATTTAAGCTTGTCCCAGTCTTCCTGGGGACCCACCATTTTCAGCAGTATAAACAAAACCAGAGTTATAAGTGTGAAACTATGAGATTGATTTGTACAAATCAACATTGTAACAAACTTCCCATAAGAAAACCAAGCTAGATTAGGCCCTGGTGCTGTGTTCCATCCCATTAGATGCCCACTTAACAAGAAATCTTTAGGTTTCTTTCAAAGTGTACTCTACATTTTGGCCATTTTAAGAAGTTTAATTGTAAATTATATTGACTTTTTTCAAGCACTTGAATACCACAGCAATGTGTCATTAGGAATGCAAATGAATCCATAGATAATGGATGAATAAATGTCAGTTGAAGAGGTACAGAATATCATCTAACAAGTCGTAGAACTTTTCCTCTTTTGAGTTTTGTTCTTACTATTCCCAACCAATAATAGCATGTTGTTTAGCTTTCTGGTTGTCTGCCTCAAGCTTCATCTACGCTATGTATTTATGATGATTAAATAAATGTAACCCTGAACACAACACTACTCCTGCCTTCACTGAATAGTGGGATCCTGGGGTATCTGGTAGCCAATGGCCGCGCTCAGCTCCCTGGGTAGCTGCTGCAGAGTGCCTGAGCGGAGAGCCTCCCCTTACAATCAAACAACCTTGCAGACCATTATAAAACTATTTACAGGATTTAATTATTTACAAGGTAACATATAACCAATACAATAAAACAAATGTTACACCACATGACCTGGTGATGGTGGCTTAAGGGTTAATGCTTCTTGGATACACATTACACTAGAGGAAGGTATACAAGTTACCCACCATAAATAAAGAACCAGTACATAAATACACTGATACTTCAACTAATAAACCATCAAGAACTTATTTACACAATATAACTTTTACAGTGTGTACTGAGGACCCTGTGTGCACAGCCCCTGGTGGGGTGTCTCAGGGAGCAGGACTGTGTCTGTGCCCCTGCACAGGATCTTGGGCAGTACCTGGTGCTGGCATCCCTTGCACGAGCTCCAGGGGTCTGGGTGCAGCAGGCAGTGGCTCCTCCCCTGCAGTCCCTGCAAGAGAGCTTATTGCTGCCCAGACCCCTTCCCTGGCTCAGCAGGGAACAGTGTCTGGGCTACAGGCTGTAACAGTTTCCCCTGCCCAGCACAGCCTGACCGCACCTGGCAAATGCAGCCCCTCCCTGGGCCCTGCCTGCCCTGGGGCTTCTGGTGGCTGAAGCACCCCCTGCCCCTCTAGCCCAGGCTCTTTCGGGCACCCTGAGCCTGCCCCTCCCCTGCTGTGCTCACCCAGCCGCATGGGGGCTTGCACGAGGGCCTTCCCAGGCTCAGAGTCTCCTCACAGGCAGCTCCTCTCTCATCCTGCCCCACACGGCTCCCAGGGGAAAGGAGGGAGAGTGGACACAGTGTAGCACTCTCCCTGCAGCCTCTGCACCTACTTCTGCAGGGCTCTGCCAGGGGCTGTCAGGAGACCTTTCCCTAGTCTCCAGCCTGCCTCTCATCCCCCCCCCCCTTCTTTTTTCCCCCTGGAAAAACTGCTCCCCTCTTTTAACCAAGCCTCTAGGTCAATCCCAAGCCAAGACTCTTCCCCAGCTTTTGCTAATGTCTCTCATTCAAGGCCTGCTGGGGTTACATTACTCCTCCCACTTCCAAGAGGGCTACCTCCAAAACAGCTTCACTCACCCTCAGGGACAACAGTGCCCCTACCGGGACAAACTCCGTCTCTTCACACTGTCCCTCTGCAGGGCAGCCCTTCCTATTCCTTCAGGCGGGTCCCTTTTTAATGCTACTGCATAGATATTAACAGTCCCTTTGCTTCCAAATGGAGTCCTGCTCCTGCCTTTTCCGCTTAGGAAGGCTCCATAACGTTTACCTATTGGACAATTGCCAATAGGGAGCAATGGAGTTAATACTGCAAGATGCTGAATTCAGTCTTCCCCTCCCAGTGATTTTAGTGTGGGTATGAGTAAGGTCTTTTATACTGAACGTGCCAGTTACATGATGACTTAGGCTGATTTTTAGTTTTCTCAAAGTCAATGATCCTGCTTCCAGAGTCTTAACTGGGGTAATTCTGAAAATGTGAACTTATACATAAAACACACTCCAGACATTTTATACCTGCTGTGAATCCAGCAAATCAAATAAGTCCAAAAAGGGTAGAATGTGCCTTTATTTCAGTCATTAAGCTGTTCATCATAATTGAGCTATAGCAAATTAATCCAATCCTGACGGTGTCAATGGGAATGGTGAAATATAGCTTTAAGAAAACACCCAAGGCTCCACATCATTCCAGATCCATTCAAGTGAAAAGGCATTGAGTTTACATGATAAAGTAATAAATGAGTTCACAGTATAAGTAATAAATGAGTGATTAAAAATGAGGTGATGGTTTTAATTTAGGAAATGACAGATTATATGGGGAAACATTGCTATGTAGACATATTAAAACAGACTCTGAGCGGTATTAGTCAAACTTTCTTTTTCCTTCTAGATATTAAAGACATTCATTCCTTTAGCAAAGCAATATTTCCAACAGTGCTTCACACTGTGGAGTAACTATACAGTACATGCATCTATTTTAATGAAAAGGAATTGAATAGAAGCATTAAAGTGAGGTTTAGAGGCATTGTCAAGTTTCTTTGCTCTCCAATAGGGGCTATGATAATTTTGTTGCACTGCCAACTTAAAATGTATGTTATTATTTTTAAGGTCTATTATCAGATACAGAACCCTTTACATATCATGTTCTGAATTTTGCTCTTAATACTCTTTAAAAAAAATCTAGTGGCTTCCCCCCAACCCTTCTGTTTTTGATGCATCTATTGGTCAGAACAGTGGGCAATCATGCTGCCTCTTCCTAATCTACCCCTTTTCTCTAGATGCATACTTACCTCTACAGTTTCAGGTTGGCAGTCTGTCATAAAACATGGCTGCAGTGCCTGAGTATAATCATGCCCATGAGCTGTGCATGTAAGAGTTGCAAATGACTATTAACCAAACACTGAAATGGGCTCTGTACACTATGCCATTAGATGCACAAACTAAACTGGAAAAGCATGTTTCCAGTTTCGTTTACTTGTAATATCCTCAGAAGTATAGATGATCCTGTCCTGGGACAAGCAGCTAGATTATATGACCCCTTTTAGCTCTGTTTTCTGTGATTTCCTGTGGTTACTTATAAGTACACTTATATTTCAGTAAGTATGTAAGTATATTCATAAGTACTTATATACATGTAAGTAAGTATAATTAGAAGCAAGTATATTTAGATTTAGATTCACATTTTTAAGGTAGAGAAGTGATTTTCCAGTTCACATTTTCAAGTTCCAAACATACTTTCTAAATGAACAGAGGAAGACATTCAATCACATTTGAGTACTGAGGCCCGCATGTTCGTGATGTGGTCATCAGCCCATCCAGGAGCAAGAGAGGCTGTCATAGGAAAGTGTAAAAAATTGGCCAGTGGCATAGTGGAAGTTAGCTGGAGAAGAGAGAAAGAGAGAGAGGATTTGGCAATTTGTTTAAAAAAAAATAAAATCTGATGGATTTAAAGGATTAATTAGCAGATATTTCATTTTCAGGTGACAAAAGAATGACTGCAGGAAGTGTAAAGAAAGATCAGACAAAATGCTAAAGAGTTTCAGAATCTAATAGTTATTGGTATCCTCATGATTAGATACTTTTATCCAGGTAAGACTGTGTAACTAAGGTCTTGATTTTTGCTCAGTGTGCGGACTGGTTTTTCTGAAGACGACTAGGTTATTCAGCAAGCTAGCTCTCAGAGAAACTTGAAATCAGTAGAATATTTAGTTAAAGAATAAATGATCGTGAACTGGAAATGCTGATTATCCCCCAACTCTCAGAGAGTGCCACATAGTCTCTCATTCTTATCTATATGGTAGCCAGAGCTAGAAAGGATCTCTTACATGGATGTTTTATCCAAGGGACATATGGTACGGTGGTACCCATTTGCTAGTACTTCATTGTAACACTTAGAACATCACACATTACACTGTCAGGAAATGACATGGATCAAAGGCCTGAGGTCTAATTTTGCTCATTAGGTCTTAAATCCCTATATATGGGACAAAGTGAAAACCTTAAGGGCAGCTATAATCCTGGTCATTTATAGACATTACAATTTTCTAGGTTTAATTCAGACTACAACCATCACTATATAATACATGGATGTCTGTAGTCTGAATTAAAATTAGCTTCAATCCAAATCAACTAATCCTCATTGAATGAGGATTAAAAATAATGCAGACTAGGGCAGTCTGAACTAGGCGATTTAAACTGTATTAATTAGCATATATATACAAGTATCTAGGGCAGTGGTCAGCAACCCCCAGCACGTGTGCTGAGCATGCGACGTGATGCCATTTTGCTTGGCATGCCACCGCCAGCCTGGGCTCTAGGCAGCTGCTGCCAGCCATGAAGTCCAGGCTGCTCGCAGCAGGCGGCTGGGCGTCTGCAAGCCCTGCCATGGTTGGCAGCAGCTACCCAGAACCTGTGCTGGCTGCAGCCAGGAGGCTGCAAACATCTACACCAGGCTCCGGCAGTAGCTCCATACTGGTGGGTGCACACATGCCTCAGAGCGGACTTTGTCCAGTAGCCCAGGAACCCAGCTCTGTGCGCCCACACATCTAGTTCTGTGCATTTGTCTGCTTCTGTCTGGTCCTTTGTGTCTGCGTGTGCACACGTGTCTGGTTCGGGATGTGTGCGCCTGTGTCTATTATGGGTGTGTTCTGTTTCTCTGTGTGCATGTGTGTGTGTCTGGTTCTCTTTCTGCTCTCCTTTCTCTCTCTCCCCCTCCTCTTTCTCTTATTTGTCTCTTTTTTCTCTGTCATTGCAACATGCTCAATAAAAAAGGAATACACAACAAAGGCAACATTTATGATTATTAAATATACCAATATGCAGTGCATCTTGCCATGTGCACCTGCCCACCTCCCCCACCTTCATTTTGTTTTTCTGCCATGCCG
>NW_017729024.1:154217376-154221804 GCF_001723915.1 Gavialis gangeticus | reverse complement strand
TATTTGTCTCTTTTTTCTCTGTCATTGCAACATGCTCAATAAAAAAGGAATACACAACAAAGGCAACATTTATGATTATTAAATATACCAATATGCAGTGCATCTTGCCATGTGCACCTGCCCACCTCCCCCACCTTCATTTTGTTTTTCTGCCATGCCGGCACTCTGGCACCTTCCAAAGTAGACATTGTGGTTTTTTTGGAATTCCAGCCAAAAAAAGTTGCCTATCCTGATCTAGGGCTTGGTGTTGCTTGTGCCCGTCACCAGATGTAGCACGTGAACAGTTTGTGGCCCTGATCCTGAGTGGTGTTTTTGCTTATGGTGTCCAGTGCCCCCAGCCATCTTTACTGCAGAAGAGCAGAAATGCACAAAAACTTCCCTGATGGTCAATGATCATCTATTAACCCTCAAATTGAACTGAAATTTGATTCAAACTGTGTGATGCAAATCAGTTAACACGGTTTAGAAAATGGTGAGCACATCTACAAATGGCTGCTTTGACTGTGCCAAGGTACTGAGTCAGCTGGTACTCTGTTATCTAAGGCACTTCCTCCAGAAAACTGATGATCTAATCATCAATAATATAATTATTAATGGTTAGATTAAAGGCTCCACTGACAGATGCTTAGCTGAAAGAACTTCAGTGGAAATCACAGATTGAGATCTTTTGTACTCAGTGGGTGAATCTACTCATTCAATTAGTGCAGCATGATAATTGTTGCCAGGCACAGCATTCACATGTTTTCCCAGGATTGCAGCAGTTTCAGCCAGGATGCAGCAGCCCCAGGCTAGCAGCAGGCTGTGGGGGGTAGAGTTCAGGCCTGGGCTCTGTCACAGCAGCAGGCAGTGGAGGGGTTGGCTGGGCATGAGTGTGCCCAAACAGTACAGCTGTGGGCTAAGCAGCAGGCCGGAGTCTGGCCCCTTGCTGCCTGGGTCCATGTGCACTCAGGTGCAGTTATTTTCTCTGCCATAAGATAATACTGTCTCTGACAGTACTCTCTCACAGTGATGCAAATTAGTTTGCTGCTGTCTAATAGCACTGCATGTATAGACTGTGATGTTCTACACCACAGCAAATTAGTTTATTCATGGTTAAGTGCACATGTAGATGCATTCAATGAGATTACTTACTTGTAGCAACTGCTGTTCAGCTGTTTGGTGCAGGGTGCTTACTAAGTCACAGGATCTGGTTCCAATTAAACTTGTCTTCTTGTGCTAAGGGATGAAAAACCATTCCTGCTATCTTATTGCAATATGCACAGAAATTTATCCTAATTACATCCTAGGCTGAACAGTCCTGAACTTCAAGAAACTTGTGATCTGGATCTGAACATAGGAGCTAGACCTTCTCTTTCAGGTAGGATAAACCAGGGGTGCCAAACTCACCCTGTGACCTGTGCCAGATCTGGACTGTGGGACAATGTGGCTGCAGTGGAGCTGGCTGCAGTGGCAGCAGATTTGGCCTGGGACATGGGGTGGCATAGCCCTCGGTCTCCCTCCCACTTCTGGGGGCCATGTCCACTGGGATTTGAGGGCCCCAAATTTTGTGGCAGACCATGCCCCTGTTCTAGCCACAACCCCAGTTTAACTAGCCTGCTGGTAGTTTTGCAGACCAAAATTAGGCTAAATTAAATCTTCCAATCCAGAAAGGTTTGATCTTTGAGTTAAGAAAAGAGAAGTTCAGATGGAGTAGTGCTTAACTTTCTTATCTGACATGAACAATTCTGTAACAAAAAGGCTTGTTTCCAACAAAACAACCCCAAAAGCATATTGTGCACATCTTCACCTTTTGATCTTTTTTCTCAGTCCCCCAAGAGCTGTAACAACTATATTAGCTTAGCTGTATTGTGTGAAATGAATGCGTTTCCACTGTATTTTTATATTTCAGTTTGGCTGATAATATTCCAATTTGTCTAACATTTCCCTTTGGGGTTAATTTCATTTGCCAATTACAGTTTTAAAAATATCTAGTATGTGGCCATATGCACCTGAAGTAAGTACACGAATATCAATGTGAACAGACTCCAAAGTCCTTATTGGATTAGAACCTCTAATAAGTCTCTCCTCCTAACTGATGAATGTGCACACACCGGTGATTCCTGATTTCCATAACTAGAGTTAATGTATCATAGGTTTGACCTAAGACCCAAGTCAGCCATGAGGCTGAAACCCCACTATTGTTGCTGCCACGGGATTATCACCAACTATATGGAGTTTACTGACACATTGAAAATAGCTGCCCCTCCCTTTATTCTTCAGTAATGGATGGCCATACTCTTAGTGCACTGGCCTGAGATGAGAGGGACTGAAGTTCAAGGCTCTCCTGCTCTGCCTCATTTGTAGTGAGCTGTGATGAACAAGTATGTTTTGTAGCAGACAGAGCAGGGACTTGTCCTCACGTATTTCTCCATACACACATCGCCCAAAAAGCTTCCCTATGAAAATCTGACTTGAATGAAGCAGCATATTTTGTGACTGAAGAGAAGATGAGTATTTAGTTACTTTTACTTTTCTGAAGAAACTCCTATACAGTATATATATGAGACTGACAAGAGGCCTATATACCACTTACCTTCCGCATAAACTTCACTTGTTCTTCTGCAAGCAATTTCTGGTTTCTTCTCATTTGAAGAACAAACACTTCCCAGTGTTCAGCTGCAGAAACTACTGGAAAGCAGCTGTGTTAGGGCAGATCTGCCCCCTCCTACCTCCATCCAGTGGCAGCCTCCCAGAGTTTAAAAAGGAGTATTTTTGTTTTCGTTAATCAGACAGTGAGTTCATACTAGTTTTCTTATTTTAAAAGGCCAGAGAAGAAATTCTACCTGGGGATTCTCGCCTTCAGCTGGCAGTAAGAGTACCCACCTGAGCCCGAATCCTCTCATCCTCACTGCTGGATTGCCGAGGTACTGGATAAGTACCTGATGAAATCAGCTGCTGTTTATGAAAGTTTATACATCTTGGATTTAGTTAGTTTATAAGGTGCAAATCTACCCTGGGTTGTCATTTCAGTTCCCAGCCTCACAAGCTCAAAGCAACAGTCCTCATTCACAGTGCAGTAACCTAGTCTACAGAAGTTGTTCCATGTTATGAGAAGGGTTGCTTGAGCTAATTGCTCTGCCTTGTTGTTAACACTAAATGAAATTAGATTTCTTTGAGGCAATACACTCAGGTGTATTGCAAGCCACATGTAATGGACATATATAACCATTTAGCTTCTCTAGAGTTTTCCTCCACTCTTGTCTTACACACTCAAAAACATGCGAGAAAGAAGACTGATAAACAGGCCCAATGGATCCTACTTTCAAGAAGATTATAAATGTCAACCCCCAGGAGGCACCAATCCCTTAAGCAGAAGTAGGCAGAGGCAACACTCAAACAATTTTGACTAAGTCATCTTTTTCTTTCAGAATGGAACTAGAAAAAATGAGTTTATTAGCCTCCCTGTCATTTGTACAGTGCACAAGTAACACAGAGTAAGTAAGGTAAGATGGCATACAGGGTTTATATAAATACTAACAACAAGTTTTGTTTCTGGATTGGTAAATGGTGAATTAGTATCACCCTGGTGGTGATTTCAGAGGACAGCCATTTTCTTTCCTAGAGCACACCCACATTGAGAAAATAAAATCCATGTCCAGGAGCACAAGGTAAGGGGCCTGCTAAAACTATGCTTGTCAGCTGGAGGAAGGGTTTCTGGGCTGAGCTAAGTCCTTGTCTTTCCACTGCGTATTAAATACCTACAGGGCACATCTACATGAGATACATTTCTGCACGGTAGACTAATAGTGCAGTAAAGCATCACCATCTGCAAGTGCAGACACTTACTGCACATTCAATTAATCTGCTCCACAGTTAATTTGCTACCTCTGCAGTTAATTTGCAATTGCAGGTAGCATATTAACTGAGCACACACATGGACAGCAACCAGGAGCAAATTTGTTCCCGGTCAGCACCACTAGCAGGAGGCCACTGGCATGCTAGCCCCAGGGCCATAGGCTCCCATAGGAGTTCTGGGTGCTTGGGCTGAGGTGCAGTGGTGTCTCCAATGGTCAGGTCCCACTGCCCTGGCAGCTGCTCTGGATCGCCTGCCAGCCAGCCTCCCCATCTGGGCCCTGTCCTGCCACTCACCCCAGCTCCATGTGGCCTCAAAGCAGAAGCTGCCTGCAGTGAGGCCAGCACTGGTTGCCCAGCTCACTGACTGCAGGAGGGGGAGCCACCCATGCTGGCAGAGCAGTGGCTGCCCGCACCCCGAGGGCATCCTCCACCCGCAGCCTCACTACAGCAATCGCACCCACAATGGGGTGGCCAGAGGCCAGGGTGCTAAGCTCTGTTGTTCGGGAAGGGGGGGATGGGGTCGGTGTTTGTGGAGGGGAACAATGTTTCTTTCTGAAAACTGTCTGCAGTGAGTGTGGTGCTGGAGGTGCATGG
>NW_017729024.1:154215165-154217349 GCF_001723915.1 Gavialis gangeticus | reverse complement strand
TATCCAGATGTCCTACAGCAAGGAGTGCAGGGGCAAGTGGTCCACCAGCACCTCTCACACCTAGTGCCCTGGCCCCTGCTGCCAGGTGTGTGGCTCACTCAGGGCTTCAGTAGCTGGGGGCCTTTCATTGTCACTGTCACTGCAACTGGTGCTCCTGGTGCTAGGCATCCTCCACCTACTGTGCCTTCTCTTCCCAGGCCTCATGGAAGAGCTGTCCCTGGGTGTCCCAAATGTTATGCGGCACACTGGCTGTGATAAAGACCTGGCGGATGTTGGCCACCGCAACCTCAAGGCAGGCAGTGAGGGTGCACCAGCATTCCCCCCAGCAGCTGAAGGCTCACTCCACCAGCATGTGGATCTGGCCCAGGCACCTGTTGAAGTGTGGGGATCCAGATGGCCAGTGTAGGTCCACATGAGAGGAGTGGGTAGGTGGGGTCCCCGATGCCAAGGAGCAGGACCACCACCATGCCCAGCTGGAGGTCTAGTACCCCTGGCACGAAGCGCCTGCTCTCCACCAGGGCTGGCAGGGCACAGTTGCAGAAGGCGCAGGCATCATGGGTGCTGCCTGCCTAGTTGGCACTTATGTTCATGAAGGCACTACAGTGCTCAATGATGGCCTGGAGCACAATGGAATGAATGCCTTGCTGGCTGTAGTAGGGGCAGTAGCTGCGGGACAAGCAAATGACAGGGATGTGGGTCCTGTCCAGGGCCCTGATGCACTGGGGAAAGCCCAGGACATGGAACCCTGCCACCGCCTCCAGGGGGTTGTATACCCAGAGCACGGTGTGCCCCATCGCATGCTGGAGGGTGCTGAACACCCCTAGGACAGCCTTCCTAGCCATCACCTTGCCCATGCTGAAGAGGTGGCCTATGTAGCACAAGCTGGTGGGTGTGGCCAGCTTGAGCAGGGTGATAGTCAGCCAGGTGTCCACAGGCAGGGGCCACTACATGGTGGTGGCCTGCTGCTCCAGGTGCAGGTGGAGCTGTTCAGGTTGCTCCTGGAAGATGCCCCAGGGGGAGGGAGGGTTACTTTGCAGTAAATTACTGCAGAGTAAACCCTTATAGCACTAATTGCACACGTAGATGAGCCCACACTATAAAACTTGCTACATCTTTTACATGAGACAAGCCCTGCTTTTAACTGCACTGTCCAGTATGCAGAGGGCATATGGATCTCCAAGGCCTAATGTAACCTAATGATAACATGCTGCCTGAGATCCTGTGTGCCTCTTCCCCTCATCTAAGACAGCTCAGCCTCCTCAGAGGCAGACCTGAACCCTACACATTGAATAATTTCCTCAATTGTAATGTTCCTGAAGCTGTTTGTTCTCTGGAGATTATACTGCATTTTAACTTCAGATGCTCACCTACACTATTCAGCACAATCCCCATAGCAACCGCCCCTCTTTTTAATTTGTATGTATTATCACTACTTAAAAGAATGCACATTTAGTTGCCTAAATCACAGGATCAAACCTCTCCCCCCCAACCCAGAAAAACCCAGTCTTACTGAATATGTGCATAATGTTTTAATCTGAATTCATCAGAAATCAAAGGACATTTTAAAAAACCACATTCTCATATTAATATGGTTTCATGTGTTCATGCTTGTCATTCTAACTTTTGTACCATTGCCAAAAAGAAGGTAGATGTTTAAATACCTCTAAGGCCCAGCTTAAAATTGACACCCTCATATTTTCATCCTTTTTATCACACAAATATTTTTGCTATACTGTGGCTGCAGTAACTGTGCTCATCAGGGTTTTGCATCCCCCAAAGCCATTTCTGAGTTCCTCTTAGAGATCTGCATGGTTGCTAGGAGGAATCTTGACACATTCTTGTTTAAAAAAAAATCCCAAGAAACCAAACTTTCAGCCTCTTTCAATAATTCATAAACAAGAAATGTGTCCTCTTGCTTCCTCCAGACATCTCATTCTCTCAAATGCTACATCTAGATGTGGATGCCAATGACCAGGTAGCCTGCAAACAGGGGCTGCAAACAAGGTAAATAGTTCACAGGCAGTTTGCTGGGGGGCACGAGGAGGAAGTAGAAGAGAAGCCAGGCACCAGGTACCAGATCCTGCCCAGGGAAGTGGTGAATGAGGTTTTATTCAAACAGCTAGGGGAAGTTTCCTGATCCTAAACCCTGGTTCTCATGGGGGACTTCAGTCACCCTGACATCTG
>NW_017729024.1:154207534-154215154 GCF_001723915.1 Gavialis gangeticus | reverse complement strand
ACCCTGACATCTGCTGGGAGGGCAATACAGCAGTGTACAGGTAAACCAGGAAGTTTTTGGAGTATAACAAGGACAACTTCCTGGTGCAAGTGCTGGACTGGCCAACTAGGGGTCATGCTCTTCTTGACTTGCTGCACATAAAGAAGGAAGAATTGGTGGGGAATGTAGTAGGAGATCGCAACTTTGGCAGCAGTAACCATAAGATGATTGGAGTTCACGATCCTGAGGAAAGGAAAGCTGGAGAACAGAAGAGTAAGGACCCTGGATTTCAGGAAAGCAGACTTAAACTCACTCAGAGAACTCACGGGCAGGATCCCCTGGGAAGCCAGTCTGAGGGAGAGAGGAGTCTGGGAGAGCTGGTTGTACTTGAAAGAATCCTTACAAGAGTGCAGAAACAAACCATCCTGATGCACAGGAAGGCTAGCAAGTATGGCAGAAGACCAGTTTGGCTTAGCAGGGAACTCTTCAGTAAACCAAATCACAAAAAGAAAGTTTATAAGAAATGGAAACTTGGACAAATAACTAGGAAGGAGTACAAGAACATTGCTTGGGAATGCAGGGATGAAGTCTGGAAAGCCAAAGCTCAATTGGAGTTGCAGCTAGCAAGGGATATGAAGGGTTTCTACAAGTATGTCAGTAGCAAAAGGAGGATCAGGGAGAGTTTGGGTCCCTTACTGAATGGATGAGGCAACCTTGTGACAGAGGATGAAGAAAACGCTGAAGTGCTCAGTGCTCTTTGCCTCAGTCTTCACAGGCCAGGTCAGCTCCTAGACTTCTGCACTAGGCAACACAGTTTGGGGAGGAGGTGAGCAGCCAGCAGTGGCAAAAGAACAGGTTAGGGAATATTCAGAAAAGCTGGACATTTGCAAGTCCATGGGGCCAGATGGGATGCACCTGAGGGTGCCGAGGGAGCTGGTTGATGTGATTGCAGAGCCATTTGCCATCATCCTTGAAAACTCATGGTGATCAGGAGAGGTTCCAGATGACTGGAAAAGGGCAAACATAGTGCCCATATACAAGAAAGGAAAAAAGGAGGATCCAGCGAACTACAAACCTGTCAGCCTCCCCTCAGTCCCTGGAAAAATCATGGAGCAGGTCCTCAAGGAATCCATTTCTAAGCACTTGGAGGAGAAGAAGGTGATTAGGAGCCGTCAGCATGGGTTCAGCAAGGGCAAGTCATGCCTGACAAACCTGATTGCCTTCTCTGATGAGGTGACTGGCTCTGTGGATGGGGGAAACCAGTGGATATGGTCTACCTTGATTTTGGCAAGGCTTTTGATATGGTCTCGCACTACATTCTTGCAGGCACGCTAAGGAAGTTTTTATATATTTTGTCCTTCACGGGTGAAGACAACTGCATCCAGTGCTGGGGGGGAGTGGGGAAGAAGAGAGAAAAGCGTTGGGAAAGAAACAGAGGAAGGAGTGAGGTGGATGCTAGGTTGCGTGGGTATGTAGGTGACTTATAAGCCTGATCTTTGCCTTGAATCTGTTGCAGCAAGGGCAAGAGAGCAATGAGGACTGGGCATGAGAGGTTTTTGTTGTCTTGGTCATGCATTTCTTCACTGCTTCTGCCATGCGTTGCTGTTCAAAGGCCAGTGCTCTGTTCTGGACTCATAACCTCCAGGATGGACGGTCACAAGCGATTTGCTCCCATGACTGGGTTGATGCTGAAACTCTTTAGGGACACCTTTAGTGTGTCCTTGTACTGCTTCTTCTGGTGCACTGTGAGAGTGTACTCCATTTGACAGTTCGCCGTAGAACATTTTGTTCGGCAGGCAAGTGTCGGGCATTCTTGAAAGGTGGCCGGCCCATCTTAGCTGTGCCAGTTTCAGTAGAGTGTGAATACTGGGGAGAGCTCATCTCCCAAACACCTTGGAATCTTGTCCTGCGACTTGATCTTTAGTATCTTTCACAGGCAGGACAGGTGGAAGTGGTTTAGTATCTTGACATGATGCTGATAGACAGTCCAGGTTTCACAGACATAAAGGAGGGTCAGGAGAATGATGGCTTTGTATACCTGCAGTTTCGTCGATATTCTGATGCCTCTGTGGTCCCAGACCAACTTATGGAGTCTGCCAAAGGCCACACTAGCTTTTGCTAGTCTTGAGTTGACTACATTGTCTAGGTGGACAGCACAGGACAGTGTGCTGCCTAGACAGACAAACTTGTCGACTATCAACAGTTGTTGGCTTTTAACTGAGATGTGTGACTCCTGGGGTTTTGTGCCAGGTGCAGGTTGAAACATCACTTTGGTTTTGTTCGTGTTAATAGTGAGTCCAAAGTTGTCACAGGCTGATGAGAATAGGTCCATGGACCGTTGCATGTCAGCCTGTGAGCCTGTGCATAACACACAGTCATCAGTGAAGAGGACATCGTGAAGTATGGCTGTCTGGACTTCGGAGCGCCTTCGGAGCCTGTGCTGGTTGAAGATGTCTCCATCAAAATGGTACCTGATCCCCATACCAAGGCATCTGACAGCATGACAGAGAATACCATGCTGAAAAGGGTAGGAATGAGCACACAGTCCTGCTTGATGCTGTTTGTGACCAGAAAGGGGTCAGAGCATTCGCCATTTGCAAGAATGCCAAGCTGCCACCATACCGCCATGGAACTGTTGAAATGTACCGATGAATTTTCTGAGGCATCCATATTTCTTTATGATTTCCTAGAGGGCTTCACAGTTCACCATTTCAAAGGCTTTAGTTAGGTCAACAAGTGTGAGGAGAAGGTCAATGTTCTGTTCCTGGCCTTTTTCTTGAAGCTGCCAGAATGCAAACACCGCATCAGTGGTTCTGCATCATTTTCTGAAGCTGCATTGGCTCTTAGGAAGTAGGTCATTTAAATGGTCAGTCAGCCAGTTGAGGAGGACTCTCGCAAGTATCTTGCTGGTGGTTGAGAGGAGGGAGATGCCCCTGTGACTTCTTCCAGCTGGGGAGACAGAACACAGTGTTAGTAACCAGGAGCTCATGTTCAGCACGTAGTCTGATCAGAAGACCATTGCTATTGCAGCTTCTGAACCCATGCTTCCCAATGATGCCATCCCATGCTTGGCAGTCAGAGCCAATCCTGGCATTGAAGTCACCAAGAAGGATGAGATGGTCAGATTTCAGTACAGCAGCAATCACAGAGTGAAGGTCATTATAGAAGTGGTTCTTGACTTCGTCAGAGTTGGTCACGATAGGGGTGTGTGCACTGATGACAGTGGCACACTTTTTGCCAAGCAGGGGGAGCTTGAGCACCATCAGTCAGTCATTTACTCTCTTGGGCAGGAAGGTCAGCTTCTTGACGAGGCTGTTTTGTATAGCAAAGCTGACACCTGCTTCCCATTTGGCTTCACTACCACAACCACTCTAGAAGAATGTGTAACCAGCTTTTCCTTCTGTGAGCTGCCCTTCGTCGGGTAGGCAAGTCTCACTGAGGGCAAGGATCTGGATGTTGGATCTGCCCAGGTCTCTCCCAATGAGGGCTGTTCTCCTTTCCAGTCTGTTGGGGTTTCTGTTAGTCAGTGTATGTATGTTCCACGTACCCAGCTTGAGAGGGATTAATTTCTTTTCTTTTCTACCACCGTAGCGGGACCCTGCCAGCGGTATGTTGGCCAGGGTGAGGTGAAGCAGACAGTGTTTGGGGCACATTTTCTAGCCCCTTCCTCATTCTAGGAGGCAAGCAGTGCAGTCCTAAATAGGGCTTCTCAGTCGCTCAGGGGCTATTGACTTCTACTGCTGCTTCTGTCCAGTAGAAAGTGACCCAAAACCCTGAGCCACCTGTATGCAGATTCACATCTATGGCTTCCAGTGTGGCCACTCCTGCTGCTTCATTGCTGGCCCACCACCACAGGGCTTGTGTTGGATGTGAGTTGTGTGGAATTTAGATTTAAGTGAGGAAGAGTTGTGCAGCATCAGCCTCATTCTCCACAGTCCCCACATTGCCAAACCTGGACCTGGGTGAAAGCATAAATAGTGGGTGGTCCTGCCAGGATAGAAACTTCACAGGTGCAAGCAGAGGCAGTGGCAGTGGCTCTGACTTTCTGATATCCTCCAGCCATTTCCCTGGGTCTCTTAATGTGCCTTTTTTGTCTTGCTGCTCTTGTTCCAAATACACCTTCCCTAGCAAACTCACCTGGAAGCTGGCCTGCTTATTGCTCCTTGCCCCCAAAGTGTTCCTTTTTTTCTTGCTTCCTCATGCCAAGCTGCAAGGATCTCCTCTCAAAAGGGCCAGGGAACTGCCTGCAAACTGCTTATCCTGTTTGCAGCCCCTGGTTGCTCACAGCCAATTGGTAACCAGCAGCAGGACAGAAAGCATTTTCACTGACTGTCTTTCTTGCATGCATACTGGCCTCTAGTTACTATTCCATCCTGGAAGGGCACAGACAAACTGCAGATGTTTCCTCAGCCTGATGAAGGGTGTTTGTACCTGAAAGCTTGAAAGGAGGAGTTTTCCAAGTGTTTTAGTTGGTCTAATAAAAGATATTGGATTTACCCGAAGAAATTTATCTGCCAATTTGATTAGGTTCTTTCTTAACTGTCAAAGCCCTTGTCCATATGGAATGCTGTGTTAATTTAAGTAAAATCATGGTGTGTCTTCATGTGAAAATACTCCAGGGTGGGTTTACACTAGAGTAATTTACTCTAGAGTAAGCCCATCCCAGGAAGGTGTCTACACTTGTGGGGAAGTGGGAACAGATTTGCTGCTCATGGCAGCAGTCTGCTCCTGCCCCTGCCAGCCCTGCACCAACCCGTTGCAGCAGCAGTCTCCTGGCAGGGGCTGGGACATTGCTCCCTGGCCCCGGGAGCTGGCTGCTGCTGCAGTGTGCTCCATACCTGGACCCTGAGAGGAGACAATGTCCCCCTGCCCTGGCAGCAGGGACCTCCCAGCCACCACTCCATGATCACAATCAGGGGGCCCAGACTGGGAGATTCTTATATCCCAACCCTAACTCTGCAGTCAGGCTGGGAAGATGACAGGGCCAGGGCCAAGAGATAAGAATCTCCCTGCCTGGGCCCCACAACCATGGAGCTGGGGCTGGGAGATCAGAGTCTCCTGGCCCTGCAAGTGTGGAGCTAGAGATGGGAGGTAAGAATCTCCCAGCCCAACCCCGCACCTGCAGTGCTAGGGCTGGAAGATAAGAATCTCCCAGCCCCTGCTGCCCAATCGCAATTGCAAAGCAGGGGCTGGGAGGTCTTCGATGCTCCAGTGGCAGAGCCTGCCCTGGCAGCATGCAATTAAAGCAAATTACTACACAGTAAGCATCTGCACATGTAAACACTGATGCTTATTGAACAGTAATTTGCTCTAATCTTAAGTAAAGCGTCTCATGTAGACACACCCTCAGTGCTACATACAAGTCTAGTTTGATACAGCCCCCCTCCAGGGAACTTTTAATTTGATTTAAATTTAGCTTAGTGATCCTGTTTAAATTTATTCTTCACCATATTAAGAAAAGAAAGTTAAGGCTGATACAGAAGTTGCTGTAGGGAATTCTAAGACCTGTGTTATAAGGAGGGTCAGGGTAGCTGTAGCCACATCTGGCCTTTAAGTTCATGGAACTATACATTCAATATATGCAATATAAAAACCTGACTTTAAGGGTGCAACTACACAAGATGCTAACTGCACAGTAGCCTAATAACACTGCAGTAGCATGCATGGCAGAAACCATGCTAATGCTCTACTTCACAGTAGTATTAGGTTACTGTGTTAGCATCACTAAAGAGCCATGCACTGGCACTACTGTGCAGTGGCACCAGTTACTGTATATTGATTCAATACTTGGATATACAAGTACTAAACTTAATGTGCAGTAACTATGGTGCATTAATGAACATGTAGAAGCTCCCTAAGAGAGTCCACATGGGAACTAGAATCTTTAAATATGCTTGTTTAAAAGTGCATTTAGTTAAACTGATATCAATTTGTTAGTAGACCACAGTAAAGAAACTTTTATCTTCTTCTGAACCTGGCCAGCCAGAGATGGGACACTACCATGGTCTGATCCCACATGGAAATTGCTTTCTTCCTATGTAAAAGCAAATTCATGTTACTATTTGAATACATTCTTGCAAAATACTATTGCTGTACTTACTAACTTAACATCAAGCCTGCAATATTTCAGAATAAACAATACTGAGACCTCATCTGAAAGCCGGTGATTGCTTTGTTGTGGTCAGGTGTGCCTTTGAGACATATACCTGGCATCCTTGTACCTTCAGAGGTGCCCTCCAGTCCCCAAACCCTGTCTGCCACCTGCTGCTTGACCATTGAAAGTATATACAGACATTACACTTAGAAATTATGGAGGTTAGATCAGGCAAAAAAAATGGCTGCCCAATCTAATTTAGTTCACCCATGTGTGGGGCCTTGCACTTAGATCCCTACTTAGGTGGATCTAACTGCCAAACTGTATAGATATTTCCCAACATTTAGATTGGGCAAAAAAATGGCTAGCCTGATTTAACTTAGCGCACCTCAGAGGTGCACAAAAGTTAAATGGGGCACGGGTTGGACTGATCTACCAAATGCGTGCACACATTCAGAGAGCAATCCCGGGAATACGAAAGCCCAGCCACTTGCCCCAGGTCCGGGTCTGCAGTTTTCCTACCCCACCCCCTGACCAGGCTATTTTTAGTCCCCTGGCATCCCCCACTTCCAGATGGACAACTCCCCCTGCAGACCAACCATCCCCCCTCCTCCTGAAGATCTGCTAGCCTCTCCTATCTTGCCAAACTGCCTCCCCTCCCCCACTCCCAGTGACTTATATTGGGCTCCTGGCACTGGCAAACATCTGTAAAACTGGCACCTCATCTACAATCACACCACTTTAAGTAAGCTGCGTGATTGTAGATCATATCCCAGGAAAGTCTGTACCTGACCTAAAGTTTTCTGCAATTAATTTGCAAAGAGGAGGATTCACGTGAAGAATCACTGAGTTAGACTGGGCAGTCATCTTACACCTGATCTAACCTCCTTAACTTCTAACTGTTCCTCCTGAACATCTGCATATACCATGAGATTGAAATGTCCAAAAGTTACCTTTCTGACCTATGGTGCCTCAGCTTTACCCACCTCACCCATGCGTTCCCCGCTCTTACCAAAAGAGATTGTGCCTGCTAAAAGAATCACGCCCTTGTCCAGTCATGCACTATGATGCGGTAAATCCCCTCCTGCCTCGGAAGAGCCCTGCCCATATGGTCAAATGCTCTGAAATCATGTCATAAAAGACAACAAAAAGTTTATTCTCTTTGCTCTGGTTTTATAATAAATTAGTAACTGTATGTTGAAATATTGACAGAAATATAAGAATAAATGAACAAAAGGAAATACCAGAACAATAATCTGATTTTAAACCTAAGAATGCAGCTTCTAATCAGCCCAACGGATTAGGAAAGCAGGTTCTGCCTCTGACCTTCCTATCAAAGCCTCCTGCAAATTCTCCTGTCAGCCTGTCTCGCTCAGCCTAAAGCTGAGGACCTAAAGTCATGCCTTATGCCCAGGAAAACTAGAGAAAAGCACTTGCTCTCAAAACACAGCATAGGTACGGTTTCTTATCTGGCCATTTACATACATTATCCAATGGATTCTTGGGGAGCCCATACTATGCATGTAACTTCCTGCCCCCCCCCCCCC
>NW_017729024.1:154204885-154207449 GCF_001723915.1 Gavialis gangeticus | reverse complement strand
CCCCCCCCCCCCCCCCCCGGGAGTAGTTTCTTACCAAGCCAGAAACTGATCTTTTTATGAGCAGCAAAATATTTACATCCTTTCAGATATAAAGATTTCTAATCCAATATCCTAAAGATACCTTCTCTCACTTAATTTCTCCACTGTGAGAAATAGCCTGTTCTCAGGTGTTATTCTTGCTGCTCTCTTCAAGATGTAAATTCATCATTGTGTAGAAGGGCCCAGCTCATGTGCCTCAGCCCATGTCCATCAGGGCTTATTTGATTTTCTTCCAAGTGTGAATGGGTGAGGAATGCTTAAGTTAATCATTGCCCCACTCCCAAATCTTGGATAAAATATAAAAATATTATCAAAATAACATTTATATTATATACCACAATTCATGCAGACAAAATAACAATACATACATCTTGACACTACCTATAGCTAGAGATACAGTCTTGATGATTGAGGAAGATTGTAATTCCATCTTTTCTGTTGGTTTGATTACTGTTTCATTGCTGGATCTTCGGAAACGTATCGCTTCTCTTTGAGGGAGAGAGGTTGTTGTGTTGTAGTAGTCCAATGTGTGTTTCCATCTGCTGGGAGGCATCCAGTACAATTTTTGTTCCTGTTGTGACGGGAAGGTTGTCAGAAGTGGTTCTGTCCTGGTTGTGGAAGCATTCTTTCAGGCCAAGTCTTTGGAAGAATTCTTCTAGTTCTCTACGTATTACTGCCTTGTCGAGTTGTTTTTCTGGGCTAAAGTTCGAGCCTTTGGAGAATACAGATATTTCAGAGTGGGATGGGGGCACTGTGATGAGTTAATGTTGATGGCATTCTAGCTGCTGCTGTCTTGATTCTCTCCTGTGTTGCTGTTGTGCTGCCTGTTAGATTGCTCCGGCTTTTCTGCTTATGGTGGATGACTGTCATCCCAAAAAATACCTGATGGCACTGAATGAAAGATATGGGAGATTTGTGATTTACAGAGTAAACTGGGGAAAATCAAATTTGCTACTTATTAATGGTATAGATGTGATGCCATGTACCTGCATCAGTGTCCATTTGCAGTTAATAGTGAGATCATGTACCTGAGGGATAAAGAACAGGCTCATTTAAGTGAACTTGTTAGTGCATCCACAGTTTTTTATAGCACTAGGCCAAAAACAAAACCTTGAACTGTGTTTAAGTGTTTTTGCTGAAGAGAAGAGATGATGAGACTGAATACAGGCCCATAGATAACCTGACTTTACTACATGGCAGTGAGAGCATTTGGCAGCTATTACCTTTATTGAACAGTCTTGTAGAACTTAATGGGTATAAAACCCTTAGGAGTTTACAGAAATTACTGTAAAAGCCTATAGGAGAGTCTTCTTGTTTGAATAACTCAATAGATCTTGGTAACAAGGACATGTCTTTTAAATTCCATAGAGCATGTGGGAAAGATGCTGTTTTCTAATAGGATTTTTCTTCAGGCTAAAGCAAAGGACTGGAAGGCTTATGGCTCTGCCACCAACTGTGTGAGATCACAGGCAAACTGTTAATCACTTGATCTTCAGGAGAACTGAAGAACAACACCCACTGAAACTAATGAGGAAAAATTGGTAACTGGGGGTTAGTGACAATCTTAGTTTGCTGTGGCTAGATCATTATTCTGTCTCATTTCATCCTCCAGAGAAGTTAACTCTCCTCCTGTAGAAGGAAGTGTATCCTGCCTTTTTTTGCCTTGCTGCTTATTAATGCAGCAAGATATGCTCCACTCTCTGATTTGTTAAAGCACTTTCCACTTCCTGTATGAAATAACCTGATATTCAACTCAGGATAGTATGTTTAAAACAAATTTTCTTGTAATATCCTAATCTTTTTTATAGGGCGACTTTAAGACTTCAGTTGATAATCATTCTGAAATTGTCCTGAGGAAATAAAGATCTTCAGCCCAGAGATGGAAGAATAACATCCTTTTCCAACTAGGTCATTTCTGTCATAAACAATAGAGAATTTCTCAACTTTTCTACAGTCAGCTTAAAAGATGTGGCTTATTTTATTGTTGCTTTCTTTAAACAGCTACTTTATTAAAATAATAGTTCTGGTCTAGGTTAGAATGAAACAGGGACAGATCCAGGAGAAGCACAGTGGTACAGTCATACCCCCCTTTCAGGTCATACCACAGAAGCAGCAGCTGGGTTTTAAGTCCCCAAATCGATAAGACTTCTCCACCATCCTTTCTCTTGAATGCTCAGTGGCACATTCCCCCCACCCACCGCTGTCACTGTCCCTGCTGTCTCCAGCTATCCTAGGGGTATGGGGAGCTCCAGAGCCACTTTGACCCACTCCAGCTGGACTGGGTAGGGACCGGGCTCAGCCAGGAACCATGGCAGCTGGAGGATTCCTCCTCTGCCAAAGCCCGTCAGGTGTTCTCCATTACCCTGGGAGTAGGCTGACAGAGGGGGAACTACAGCAGGTCCTGGCCTCCAAGGGTCTTTAAAGCCAAGACACCCCATTCAACTCCTGCCTCCACTCTGCTTCCTCAAGAAGTGCACAGCCCCTCTAGGGGTAACGCCTTGCTGGACCTGGTCCTGGCCATGGGG
>NW_017729024.1:154201749-154202678 GCF_001723915.1 Gavialis gangeticus | reverse complement strand
TTCAGGTCCCTCCTGACCCTAGCTACTATGAAACTAAGATACCCTTTCTTCATCCTTACCTGCCATGCCTTGATGTAATTATTCTTAGTACAAAAGGGAGGTTGCCACAGTGTCCCAGGTGATCGCAATCTGCCTCCACCTTGCCCCTGGGACACTCTGTCATGGCTCTCATGGCTCTGTTAGTGTCTCAGGGCACCAGTTGCCTTATGGGCTATTTGTGGCTCCTGCCTACCGCTATAGCCACACCCATGCTTCACAGATTTCATAGATATTAGGGCTGGAAGGAACCTCGAAAGATCGAGTCCAGCCCCCAGCCCAAAGGGCAGGAAGTCAGCTGGGGTCATAGGATCCCAGCAAGATAAGCATCCAATTTACTCTTGAAGATGTTCAATGTAGGTACTTGAACCACCTCCGATGGCAGGCTGTTGCAGACCTTGGGGGCTTGGACAGTAAAGAAATTCTTCTTTATGTCCAGCCTGAAATGGTTTTGTAGTAGTTTATAACCATTCGACCTCGCCATCCCTTGGGGTGCTCTGGTGAACAAATGTTCCCCCAGATACTGGTGGTCACTCCTGATAAACTTATAGGTGGCCATCAGATCACCGCTTTTCCAGGCTAAAGAGCCCCATGGCTCTCAGCCTGTCATCGTAAGGTCTGTTTTCCTGACCTCTGATCATGCGCGTGGCTCTTCTCTGGACTCTCTCAAGCTTCTCCACATACTTTTTGAACTGTGGAGCCTAAAACTGGATGCAGTACTCCAGCTGCAGCCTCACCAAGACCGAGTACAAGGGGAGAGTGACGTCCCGGGATTTGCTTGAGAAGCATCTATGGATGCAAGCCAGCGTTTTGGTCTCTTTACTAGCCACAGCATCACATTGGAGGCTCATGTTCATCTTGTGGTCAATGATGACCCCCAAGTCTCTTTCTTC
>NW_017729024.1:154175151-154201722 GCF_001723915.1 Gavialis gangeticus | reverse complement strand
AGGCTCATGTTCATCTTGTGGTCAATGATGACCCCCAAGTCTCTTTCTTCCATAGTGCTAACCAGCGTAGCACTGCTGAGCCTATAAGGATGCTGCAGGTTTTTCCTCCCTAGGTGGAGAACCTTGCATTTTTCAGTGTTAAACACCATCAGGTTCTCATCCGCCCATTTACTGAACCTGTCCAGGTCAACCTGGATCGCCATCCTGTCTTCAGGTGTGGATGCTTTGCCCCAAAGTTTGGTGTCATTGGCAAACTTGGCCAGTCCACTTCTGACTCCAATGTCCACATCATTAATGAAGATGTTGAACAATATGGGTCCATGGACAGAGCCTTGGGGGACCCCACTGGTCACAGGGCACCGCGATGATTGACTTCCATCAATTACTACCCTCTGGGTCCAACCACGGAGCCAATTTCCCAGCGAGTGGATCATGGTGGACCCAAGGCCACAACTGGCCAGTTTCACCAAGAGGTGATCATGGGATACCAGATGGAAGGCTTTTTTGAAGTCAAGATATATGACATCAATCTCTTCTCCCTTGTCCAGGTGATAGGTCACCTGGTCATAAAAGGAAATAAGATTGGTGAAGCAAGACCTATCCACAACAAAACTATGCTGGCTATCCCTCAGGATGTTGGCGTCGGCCAGTCCATTAAGGATGGCCTCTTTAATAAACTTTTCTAAGATCTTCCCTGGGAGAGAAGTCAGGCTGATGGGCCTATAGTTTGCCGGATCCACTTTCCTCCCTTTCTTGAAGATAGGCACCACATTGGCCTTCTTCCAGTCTTCAGGCACTTCACCAGAGCACCAGAGTCCTCAAAGATCCATGCCGGGGCTAGGCTATGATGCTCGCCAGATGTTACCCTTGATGTTACACACCAGCTTCTACAACCCTCAACCTCCTTGACTTTTAGTGCACTGGTTACTCTTGCTGTAGACTGACAGAATACACCCACTTTCTCTGGCCCAGCTTCTGAATCTCAGCCTGGTCCAACCCTTGGCCCATCTCATTCAGGTTTGGCAGCCCTTGGTCCTCTTGGCTTAAGTCTGCCTCTAGCTCACCCTTAGGACACAGAGCCTGCCTCTCTCTCTCCCTCTAGGCCTTAGCCATCCCTTATCTTATCTTTGTGGTGCAGATTCTGGCCCTCAGCTTTGGTCCACCCCAGATAGGGCTCAAAATCTGAGGCACCTCCCAGGCACCCCTGTGTGGCTTCCTATCCTCTCCTCCAGCCACTCTCTGGCCCTCCGTAAAAACTGAAACAAACAATGCAAGCCAAATGCTTTAAATAAAACACTCAAATCTCCCCCTATGTCACCATGCCACTGCAGAAGCCTCCTCTCCACTTACTGATCCTTCTGAGCTGCTGGGCTAAAGCTAACACCCCCTGCCTCCCTGAGCTAGCACTGGCTGCGCTCCTCCTCTGCCTCAGGAATTCAGCCTTATATCCCCCAAGCTCTTCCTTTTCTGGTTAGGTGCTCTCTTGATTGGCCCTGAGTGAGCTAAATAGTGACAACCACTGAAGCCATCTATAGCAATGCAGAGGGTACCACCCTTACAGGTGAGTGTCTCCATGAAACAGTCAGGAGGAAAAAAAGGCATCACCTGTCATGCTTTTTCCACAGATATTATGACAAACACCAGTGAAAGTGTGATGGTTTCATCAGTAGGCTGGAAGATCTGTAACCTCTGTTTTGTATATAATATAATCCTGATAGGAAAAAAAAGGACCAGAACTAGGAGATAGAACTAGACTATGCTACAACTGTTTACACAATGGAGATCAACACAGATAAAAACATGGTAAACATCAGTGGAAAATTCTGACATTCAACAAGAAATTTACATCAAAGGCAAAAAGCTCCAACAAATGAATTAATCTGGGTACTTGAGAACCACCATCACAAAAGCTCATTCATCATCACAGAAGATGAGAAATCTAAAATAGAAATCAAAATAGCATTGCCCTCACAAAAGCGCTACTCATAAAATTTAATGGAATCTGGAAAAATGAAGAGATCTCAAGTACATTAAAGATCAAACTTCTTAGAATGACTGCATCTAAACAGCCCTGGATGGATGTGAAACCTAGACAGTAACAATGGAATGAAGAATTCAAGGCTTTGAACTCTGGTATCTCCAAAGAATTCTGCAGATACTGTACAGAGCACATTGAACTAACAGCTCTAATAGAGGAGAAGCAACTATAATAATTGGTTTCCATGAGCCTCTACTAGCAGCAGGAGAAAGATGGAAGCTGCAGTGGTTCCATCATGAAATGGACTCACAGCAGTTCTAGCAAACACAATTCTGCAGAGAACAATCGGAGGGAAAAGAAAGGAAAGTCAACCTAGGACAACTAGCCACCAATATGTCACCACCTGAAAATGATGCTCCTACATCTGAGAAGGAAGCAATGGACAGTTTAATTTGGGCATCATTCACCTGTTAAAATACAATGTTAATCCCAATGTCTCATTAGTGGTGGGGAAAACAGTAACACCACAAACCAACCCCCCCCACCAAGGGCTGGAATTGCAGCACGTCAGAGCAGACTCCGCGCTTGTGTATAGGCGCTCCATGATTCTGTGAATCAAGAAAGTCTTGCATCACAAATGGGGGCACTCCACAAGCTGACCAGGGTCAAGAAGCCTCAGCCCACCAGACTGCCAGGCCAGCTTGTTCCCTCTACTGCCTAACTCCTGAGTGCTCAGCCCTGAGGGCCTGTAGGCCAGGAATTTGGAAGGCTTGGCTGCTGCTGACTGACACTGATAACAGCAGTAGTGCAGTAGCCAAGAATATCACTTGGTGACTGCTAAGGTCCTGGTCCACGGAGCCCACTTCATTCTGAAAATGCCAGCTGCGGCTTCCACAATTTTTTTTAAAGTTCTAGCTGACAAGAACTTTGGGAATCAGCTCTAGACACAACTGTATATTAACATTTAAGGAATTCAAGTCTCCTCATCTTCAGTCCCTTAATTCTGGCACCAGGCCTACAAGTATGTGAGAAAAGTCAATACTATGACAAATTCTAGAAGTACCATTACTATAGAAGAGCTCCTTTTGGCTGCAATAATTTCCAGAAAAATGGAAGCTGGAATCACGGGAACATGACAATCACCTGCCTTTGGGCTTCCAATGTACTTCTTTGTTCAAAGGCCTCATTCTGTGCCTGGCTTGCTTTAGCTCAGAGGCAGGCAATTATTTCAGGCGGAGGGCCGCTTACTGAGTTTTGGCAAACCATCGAGGGCTGCATGACAGGCAGCCAGGGGTAGAAAAATATTAATTTTCTAAATTTTTATGGGGCCTCAGAGGCTAGATAGAATGGCCTAGCAGGCCACATCTGACCCACGGGCCGCATTTTGCCTGCCCCTGCATTAGCTGTTTTCAGATCACTAAATAATTCTATCCATCTTAAGCACAGTTTAAAATGAACTGCTCAGCAATTAAAATCCCCATAGTAACAAGATCTCTGGGTGCTGGTTGACATGTTCTCAAATTGATCATTTTGGAAAGGATCAAATAACTTATTAGCTGGAGATTTACAATGCTGATGATTCAGAAAATTATCAGTTGCCTCCCTCCTCAGTTTGAAAGAAGCACACTGATGATTCTCCAGACTTCTACCCAGCACTGTTCAGCTGAAGCCATTATGGATTATTGCCAGAATTTCACCCTTTTCAACATGTAAAGATTTTTCCAGTTGGATTAGTTTCACAACTATCCACTCAAATGAGTCTGTGACATTTCCTTCTGAACTGCTGACCTGGGTGTGTGCAATCATTACTTCTGAGGAAGCGCTTTGTAAATTATAAATTGGATTTCACAAATCTGTGCTTTGTTTTAAATGAATCTGCAACCTTTTTCCCTCGCTATGGCAGTTAATGTGTCCTAAAAATGTTGAATGGCCCCTTAATGAGGACTGGGATATGTTGTTGCAGACTAATTTCACCATCTTTCAGCTTTATTGCTAGTGGATTTATGGGGCTGGCTTTTAGTTCCAGGCTGTGGACTGCTTGAAGATTACAAGGATCTAAAAATGTCAGAATTAATCGATATTGGAGCAGAGAAATCACTGAATATCACTTTACAAAAAATAAAAAAGCGGCAGCACTGGAACATTAGGAATATCATTAAAAGTTTTTTCTTTGCAAGACCAAAGCCTGAGCAAAGATTCTACCATACAGGCTCGGGGGGACTTTCTTCAATTGCAGCCGAGTTGTGGAAGATCTCATGCAGCTTTTCATGCACAAGGAGTTCCTCTGAGGCAATTTTTAAAAGGACCAGGGCTGTCTCTGAGCCACTTTCTCTAGCAATGAAAAGGTAAGATCTCTGGCTGATTTCATGACAAGCATCCAGCAGTGACGGGAGACAATGGTCTAGTCCAGCTGTGGGCAAATATTTTGGCTGGAGGACCACTTAATACATTTTGGTGTCCTCTTAAGGGCCATCTCTCTCTCTTTCTCTCCTGCCCACTCCCATTCTTTCTTTATCCTCCCCACCATCCTCCCTTTCTGGAGTTGTAGCATGCCCTGATCCTCTCTCCCCTCACCCACCGCCCAGAACTATAACATGCCTCGATCCCCATCCCCATCCCCAGCCAGAACCTGCTGGCCCTGTCTCCAGTTTATGCCACCACCTGCCCAGCACAATGGAGGGCATCGGCTGTGGATGTGCCCAGCAGGTTCCAGGTGGGGATCAGGGCATCCACCCAGGTCCACAGCTGCTGCTGCTGCTGCATCAGTGTTGGACAGAAGCAATCCCACCCGCCCACCTGGCACCACGTGGTGGCCAGAGCCGCCAGCTGCCCACAGGCCAGATCCCATGAGTTGGCAGCTGCCCATCCATGGGCTGGATAGTCAGTTGGTGAGCCATATCCAGCCCATGGGCTGTATTTTGCCCACCCCTGGTCTAGCCTGATAGCCTCCCCTACACAGGCACAGAAAAATTTCCATTCATACTCTAGCACATGAATACATGAGATGTTTGGACTAGCAGGCACCAGGCTTTCCCTTCATGATGATGCCACCATACACTGGGATAATATTTTCAAACATTTTCAAAACAACTAACTTTTAACTTGAAAATGAATGCAAAACAAATCAGGACAAAAAATAGGCACCCACCTTGCCTGGTGGGAGGCACATGGCTATGCCAGGAGAAACTGGACTTCGAAGCATGTTTGAGGAAGTTTGATGAGGCCCTGTTAATGAGAGCTGGTTACAAGTTCTGTGCTACTATTTCTACTTATGGATATATGTATGTGTATAATACTTACAGGGCTACATCCAGGACTTAATGGCCAAGGCCCAGATGTGTAGAGAAGCACACGTGCCCCTGAAGAGGTCTCTGCTTGCAGTGGCTGCCTCTTCTGCCATCCCTTGCAATCCTCTCTCCTTAGAACAGACTGTTTTTATTTCCTTCCTTCACACAACTGGGTAGTCGCACACATGTGCACGTGCACGCACACGCACACACACACCCCTCCTCAGTCCTCTGAGGATGGGGCCAGGGAGGCAGGAGACTGCTGGAGGGTGAAGTAGGTGTGAGGTATTGATGCCTTGTGGAAAAAAGGAGAGGTGCTCCTCAGAAATTAGAGAGGTGGCCATTAAAGCAGCAGAAATGATGTTTACCAGATGGCCACTAGAGAAGATGGGGGACAATGTTTGTTGGATGTTGTTCTAGGGATTGGGCAGAAAAACAGACTAGCTGGTTTGCTTCATTTTCATTGAAAATTTATGTTTTTAGAGATCTTTATTGAACAAGACACTTTTCTAGGCTATTGCCTTGCTGAGCTTTTTATATTCTTGGACAGATCTGACAGAATGTGCTAATTGCCCAGACTTCAAGGTTGTTTTCATATTATCCAAGTCTTCCTGGAGCATATGGACAGTGAATGGCAATATCAGTCTTTAATCAATCACCAGCCTAACAACACAGGTGTAGCCCACCTCTCACTGTGCAAGAGTTGGGAACAACATCCTATTACCTGCAGATGGACCCAATTTGTTCCTGGGAGCTCCTCTTACTGAATTGCTTTTATTAGTTGAGCAACATCTGACTTGACTTTTCACCTTGCTTATACTCAGATGATTTAAAGAGTCACATACTCCCTTTGATCTCATGCTTTGTACTTTTCCTCATGGGTTTTTTTTTTGCAACTAAGCAGTTTACTTTAGTTTTCTACCTGGAGTTGTCCTACCCAAAGGGCCATATTTTCTAAGCCTCCATTTTTACAACTCTGCACTTGCATGTAAGAGACAGGGTGTAAATTGATTTGTTATGATCAGTGGCAACATCTCCATTCCCTGATCTACACCTCATCTCCTACCTTCAGGAGTGAAAGACATGGAACCATATATTTCAGAATAAGATATTCATTTGAGCATATGCTGCTATGTACATATAAAGCTTTGCTTCACATCTATTAAATATTCTTCTAATGTGTTCAGGTCACAGCTTTACAAACCTGGAGTTTGGGGTTTGTGCACCTAATACTGTGTCTTGTACACACAGGTAATATTCTATCATGTGCAAACCGTAATACTCTAAAATGTGCGTACCCATGTTCTGTGAGCACAGTGGGTTAGGCTGGATACTCTTTATAAGAATTGGGCTACTTTACACAGCTGAGTACAGATACCAACAACTTGCTTTTTTACAATCTTATTACATTAACAGATCACATGGAGCAATCAAAGATAGCAAGTTTCTATGGAACAAAAGCAGCAGCAAATGTATGCAGTTCTAGAGCCTCCACATTTCACCCATACTTAGGGAGGGATCCTTTGCCCCAGCATGATGCTGCACCTAATCGGGCAGTTAATAGGCTGTTAAGAATTGCCTTAGGTCTGGACATTGCATCTGAGTACTGTAACAGCTTCTGGTAGGACCCCTCAAATGCCACAAGGAGCATGTTAGAGGTAAAGCCTTGGGCTAGGAAGGATGTATAGGAGGCAAGAAGGAGCAGAGTTGTAGCTCCTAGTGCTGTGGGGTTTCTGGGAGGTGCTGTGGTCTAGCTGCTCTAAGTTAGGCAGCTCCTCAGGGCTATACAAAATGTGCCAGAGATCACAACAGTGCTGGGAACAGTTTCAGAAAGATGCAGCATGGTTTCAACCTACATAACTTCTTTCCCCTGCAATGAAATTTATTCCGTTTGGCATATTGTCCCACTGACATCAGACATGGAGCAAAAGGACAGTCTTATTTATTATACAAACAAAGAGCTTAACGAAGTGCGCGTCAAACAAAACAGCAGGCAGGAACAAGAGATAAACACAATATGGAATAATGGCAGCTCCTAGCAACAGTGCATAACACATCTACATAGCCATACATAACACTCCTCCCCCAATAACAGAGTCCTTTAAGTATTTGGGCTGGACAGTGACTCACCTCATGCTACCCAATTCAGGGGTTGGAGGCATCTCAGGGCAGATGGCAGAGAGCTGTTTCAAGCTCTCCTTGAGTCACTTTGGCAACTGAAGGATTGGACAGGTCTAGAACAGCCGATGGACTCATAAGAACTGGCCCCGCTGGCAATACGATGTCTTTTAAATTTGTAGATGACATATCACTTGGAACGTGACCTTGCATTTGGTCATTTCTGTGAAGTGTCTTGTCATCTGGAGTCTTGGCCTTCTATGACACTGATCTGGCAGCTTCAAGGACACCTTGTTTTACAAGATGATTGCTCTCTGCACCAGTTTTTGGACAGAGAGCAAAAACAGGCTTCATTCAAATTGATGCCAGAGATGGATCCAACATAAATGAAATGGGTGAGCCCTTGTAAACACCACACCCTTCTTCAAAAACTTTGTTGAATTCCTTTAAGACATCACATCTATTGAAGTGTCTGTTGCAATACTGTGCATTCCAGTTAACTTAATGCCTGGTGCCTCAAAGCATTTTCCACCTAGCAAGCTTGTTCACTGCCCTTTTGCAATTACAAGGCAAAGAAACCCTGGATACTTTTCAAAATGGATGTTGATGTAACAGTCTCCTTTTGAGCCAACTATTTGTTTATTGTAGTCAGGCAAGTCTTGGTTTGCTTGGACCAACAGGAGGAGGATTTTGAGGCCAGAGCAATTCACATGTTGCTTTTGAGCCTAAGGCAAGCTTTAATCCTGAGCCTACTTTCTTCGGTAGGGGGTGTGTTTCTACACTGTTGACAGATATGCTAGCGTGGACATAAGTGAGTGGTCTATAGGAATAAGTCCTATTCAGGCCAGTCACAGTATTTGTAACACATGGGCGCGCACCCTCCTACTGGTACTTCTTTTCAGATGGCTTAACTTTTCATGATGTGTACAATTAATGTTACCCTTGTTCTTGCAGGGATAGCACTTGGCTTTATGGAATTGGCACGCGTCACATCTGTGGCTTCCACTGCAGCTATAGCAGTTTCCCAGTGATGAAGAATTTATTTTCTTGTGAGCTGGTGGAGAATTCTTTGGAGAAGCCCTTTGGGATTGTACTTGGTAAGTCTCAGTCTCATTTTCACAGGTGACACTTGGCTCCCATTAAGTGGAGGAGCATGGTGAGCTAGTGCTTCTTCTTGAACAATGACAAATGTCAAGTTTTGCTATGTGAGGAATCTGCCTTATAGAGTGTCATCTTGAGCCTCACGCAACAGTTATGGCCCTTTGGGTAGGACAACTCCAGGTAGAAAACTAAAGTAAACTGCTTAGTTGCAAAAAAAACAAAAAACAAACCATGAAGAAAGTACAAAGCATGAGATCAAAGGGAGAATGGGACTCTTTAAATCATCTGAGTATAAGCAAGGTGAAAAGTCAAGTCAGATGTTGCTCAACTAATAAAAGCAATTCGGTAAGAGCAGCTCCCAGGAAAAAATTGGGTCAATCTGCAGGTAATAGGATGTTGTTCCCAACCCTTGCACAGTGATAGGTGGGCTACACCTGTGTTGTTAGGCTGGTGATTGATTAAAGACTGATATTGCCATTCGCTGTCCATATGCTCCAGGAAGACTCAGATAATGAAAACAACCTTGAAGTCTGGGCAATTAGCACATTCTGTCAGATCTGTCCAAGAATATAGAAAAGCTTGGCAAGGTGATAGCCTAGAAAGGTGTCAACAGAGAGTGAAGACTAGTACCAAAATACAGTTCTCAGACAAACAACTCAAGTCAGCTACGTATCCTGTGACCTGTTCCTTTGGCGGGTGGACTAGCTTTGGTTGAAATAGGACCAACGTTTCAGATAGTGCAAAATGATTTTTCAGTAGTGGGAGGATTTCATTATAGGACTTGCCACAGGGTTTAGCCAGAGATATGAGTGAAGAAACCATGTCACAAACCTGTGAGCTGATGACACTACACATTTTTTATTAGCCTCAATAATCTCACCATTTTCCAGAAGGATGAACTGGTCATTGTAGGAGTCCCAGGATGATGATGTGGCCACATTAAACACTTCAATACAGACCAAGCTAACCATGCTACCACCCCATGGGAAGGAAAACCCTGGTCTGGACTTCCTGGTTGGTACAGGCACCTTCTCCTTTGCAGCACTCAGCATTTGCCGATCAGGATGAAGCACTGGAGGCATTTCGTGCTCACTGAGATCTTGTCCTTGTTGCTTAACTGAATGTCTCACAAGCAAAGCAGCAGGCAGCAACAGGAGATAAACCCTGTATGGAATAGCACCACTTCCTGGCAGAAGTGCATAATACGTATGCATTACTGTACATTAAATACATAATATTCTGTAAGATAGGTAGGACTCCAATGTCATGTGTCTACAACAGTGATTCTCAGCCAGGGTGTGGCTGGAACCTGGGTGCTATGGGATGCCACTCAGTATTGGCACTGTTAGGTATACAAACACCTCCACAGGATTCACAAAATAAATCCAGAGATTTCAAATAAGAATCTACCCAAGACAACTACATATTGCAGCCTTCAGCAAAGGTAAAGATGTTATAAACAGGAAGGGCTCTCCCCCCCGCCAAAAAAAAACAACCAAACCCCAGTACGCAAGAAACTGGATGATTTACATTTTTTAGTCTTTTCTTCTGCCCCTGTGGCTGTTAAGTACCACTCAAACCTTTGCCTGAATGCCCTCCAGTTCTCTGCTATATTGCCTGACAGTAGAAAGGCAGGTGGAGTTTGCAACACTTCCATAACCAACTATCCTTAGACTACAACTGGAGGAAGATCATTTACAGTAGCCCTTGTCTTTCCTCTCAGTTGCACTGCCCCACTTGTTCTTAGGTTCCAACTTCTTCAGTTTGGATATTAAATTCTTTCAAGTTCCTTCTCATAGTGATCACCAGGTTCAAAAAGCATAGACTTATGTGAATTAGATTAACTAAAACAGTGGTGCTCAAACTTTCAGCACCATGAACAAGGTGAATGGCTGGTCCATAGGCTCAGTTCTGCATGGGGTTGGGCTCCATGCACCTGAATTCCTCCTTGTGCCACCTAAATTGTATCCCATGCAACTGGATCCTGCTTTATACTGCCTGTATAGGGCCCCATGCACCCAGATCCTGCTCTGCACCAACCAGAGAAGGCCCTACACACCTGATCTAGTGTCTAGGGCTACAATATCTGCCCATGGGTCTCAAAATTTGGCAGCTGGGGAACAGCAATTAATGCTGCTATAGCTCCCCTGCCACCAAATTTTTGGGCCATGGAGAGCCCTACGGACTGAATGATATGGCTCTGTGGCCCAGATTTAGCCCACAGGCTAGGGGTTCAGCACACCCAAACTAAACAATGAATTTTATTGTGGAGCTGTAGGCAACCTCTTCAGAAGCTTGGTCTCCCAACTAACAGCTACTATCTAGCTGAGGAACCATCTCCCAATTCCCAAATCTTCTAAATTAGAAAGTGCCTCTAAATTATAACTTGTATCACTACACCCAGGGCTACTGCAACCTGTACAGGCCTGCTTCTGAGCTGTCTATACTCCCTTGTTTGCAGACTCAGTGTGGAGCAGAATTATTTCTCAGCAGTGCTCTGAGGCTCACTCTAAAAACTGGATAAATGTAGCCCAAGACTTTTGCTCCTTAGTCAATTCCTGACATGCATTTTAGCTTAATTCTTAGGAGGAGGAAATGTGGGGGTCTAGCTGTACATAGAAGTGATTGAGAACTCTTATTCTGATTTTTACACCTGAGTGTTTGCCTCACACTTTTTAGCCAGCTTTTTCGTTTTGATACTGGAGACAGAAGGAGTGTCCAGGAAAAAATGTTTAAAAGGACAGGCATACTGCACATAAATAGCATTTCCATCAGTCCATTTATCATTCACTGGGTTGCCTTTAGAATTCATCTTCATCTGGCAGGAGTAATGTCATAAAACACCATTTTTAGGCAGCAGAAGTACAGTGATACCAGCTCTTCGGTCCTTGGCTTGCTAGACTTATAAAACCTGAATCTTGTTATTTGTATAATACATAAGAGGGAAAAAGACTGTTGCTATATTGTCATGTGGATGTGGTCTGCCATCTCCACTTCCTTCTCATCATTTTTTCTATATGCTCACATTTGACTATATAGAATCACAAATCACTAAGGAAATGAATTTGTTGTGGAGGATTGTACATCTTGCAGTTCATGTTAACCAAACCTGGGCATGAAAGAAAGCAAACCCCTTTGAGATCACTCAGATGATTAGGTTAGACTCAGTCACTGCTCCTCTGATTTTCATTCCTCCTCTTTATGAAACCCCTCCACCAACAGCTATTGTCCTGGTCTGAATACTCTGACATTCTTATTCCACATGCATTATACCAGACCAGAGTCTCTGGATTACTGCAGATGCCTAATGAGAAACATTCCTAAAATTTCCTAACACAAAAAAATAACAATGCACATAACCTATTCTTGTACATCTTTATTTGTTACTGATTGTTTTGCAAGTACATAGAAAGGACTTTGACACATAGTTTACAGTACAATAGCCATTTATATTACCGTTTCTCTTTCTACTTTTTCAGGGACACTTGGTCATTTTTGGTATCAAACAAAATAAAGAGAAATAAGTTAAGAAGGGAAAAAAGCAAAAATGCTACCTTCTTCAATTCAAGGCCACAAGTTCTGTCTTGTGAAGTAAGGCCAGGCAGATAATGATCTTACTGATATACCATTAGACCTTACTTGCATTTTCAGACGTTATTGCCAGGGAGGAGAGAAAGGGGAGCCAGTCTCTCATCCCTGTGAAAGCTTTGATTGCTGCTACCACCTCATTTGTATATTGCCAGAGGCACATCTAATACGAACGGCTTTGCTTGCTAGTAAAATCCAGTTTATACGTTTGTATTCATCATGATAATACAAGTCTTGCCAAAAAAACATTAATATGGTTAGCTCCCTGGGTCACTTGATATTTTGCTAAGAATACCAATACTGTACTGTGATATGATGTTACCAAGGCAAATTGATAGTAAAGCAGCCAGATATCTGCACCACACTGAGAAACCTGGTTCCACTTTCCTCCCCATTCACCAGTAAAACTCCATTGGCTTCAACACTCTTGAATGACAATGATAAAAACGTAAAGAGACTCAGGGCCATTGTGTTCAGCATGGGCACTCCAGTGCTAGAGACCCTTTCATAGTCTTGAGCAAGTGCAGATGTGTCCAAATGCAATTTGCTGTACACAATACAGGTGAAATATCTCCTTCCACAGCTAGGAAAACTGAGGCAGAGAGTGCCTTTTCCCAAGGCAACAAGTGGAGAACTGGGAAAACTAAGATTAGAATTCAGGAGCTATTGATCCCCTCCAAGTCCTTTGCTTGGGAATTTGATATACTGAACTCCAAGTTTCTGTTATATAGTTTCTCTCTTTATAACACCATTTTTAATGATAATTAAATTAATTATGGCCTGGGATCATCTCTCAAGGAGACATAATTCTGGTCAGGAGTTTAGGGAGTGAAATAATATGCACTTGCTACTGCTCTCTGGAACTTACTGTGGCAAGCCATACGGTGGTGTTTATATGCAACATTTTAGGCACCCTGCACCAAACCGACTGGCACTGACCTTACTGTAATGGGGTGAATTACAATAGCCCAGCATTTAATTTTCTAGATTTTCTTCAAGATTCCCTTCATTATTTAAATAAATAGTTTTCTCCTAGACAATCTGGGTCCAAAGTTCCCCCCAACCCCCACCCCTTGCATAACATTTTATATATTCCCCCTTGAAAAACAGCATCTGCTATGAGAGTCCTCTAAGTAAATATGTGAATAATGACTAGCGGAAACCCACTTATGACCCTGTCCATTCCTGAAAAGTCTCTCTTAACCAATCAACCCACCAATCTTCTGCTATGGAGCCACCCTTTTTACTTCACTGAGTCTACTCTCTCAACAGTGGATACTGTTAGTGCAGGGTCTTTGTGGATTAAATCTGTCTTAAAATCTTAGCTCAGAACTGTTTTATGCCAACCTACTGCAAGCAAGTCTCCGCTATAACAGAACCCATGCTGAACAATCCCACAGAATTCTAGCTGGGAGTAACATTGTCAGTCCAATTCTTAGTTTTTCCTCTGCATCAGTATTAAATCATCAGCTATTAACCAAAACCTTGTTTGAGAGCTGTTAACACAAAAGACCTACCCAAATTTAGAAACCAGATAAAAACTAGAGTTGTTTGGAAAACACACAGCAGGATTATTACTTGTAGTTATCCTGACGTGCTCTGTCCAGTGCCTCACAAAAAAAAATTAGTTTTGCATTTACCTTGACATACCAGTTGCAGAGTATTTTTGTTCCTTAAATGTCAACCTTTAGGACTTCTTGATACATGAAAGCTGTGTCCTAGTATAGGTAATGTGGGGCAACTCCTTTAGCACAGGTGCAGTTACACCTGGACAATGGTGCTTATATTCCTTTATGGGAAGAAGGATAAGCTATTCTCTTACATAGCACCTTTATACTGGGAAAACTGACCAGAGATTGTACCATTATTTCAGTTAGGATCATGATAGGAACTCACTGGATCCAAGCATTTGGGAGCTTCCAGCATACTCAAATGAATAGATGAAAAAACCATTGCATCTGGGGATAACACTATGCTTTGGTTAATGTAAATTTGCAGTTAACTGGGGGCTTATTTAATGACTCTAATAACTTGTAAATCGCATCCCATGCTATCATAGTTATACTGCTTAGTAACAAAATAGCTGTTCTCTGTAAATTTAATGGAAAAAGAAGAACCTTGTCAAACAGGAAGGTGCAAGGTTATTTTGATTGTCCTGTAGCTGTTGCATGTTCATTTTAGTTATTAGGAGTTTGGGTCCCAAATATTTTTCTGCTCCCTGAATCAGCAAGGGCCAAGAACTTGTTGTTTTTAACTCTTTTCTTACAGGAAGCTTGAACAGTTTAGGGAAAGGACTCATATCCCTGACTCTTCCCTAAACACTTCATGTCAAAACTTGGCTTTTGCCTTTCCTCCCCACCCACCCTTCTTTCTGTGACCTCATAGGCATAAGCCTATGTCCTACTGCAGCCTCATTTAGCTCCTTTCTAATGATGGCTTGGATGAGAAGTGTTATTGGGAAAGACTGAGTGGTTTCTGTAAGGAAACTTTAGGGTTATCACTTGTCTAAAGAACGAGACTTATTTTCCATTCAAATTAGCCTCTTTCTGGATTGTACATTTATGAGTTTCACCAACTGCATACAGCAGGGTCACACTCTGGAAGGTGTACCTTAGCCTTGTTAGTAATGGTACATAAACACCACAGGACCTGTAGATACATTCAGAACTGAAGGCCCAATTGCTCCCACTATTCTCAGTGGGAGTTTGCCACTGACTTGTATTTAAAAGGCCCCAAGTTTTCCACAAATGGAAATAGAAGTCCCTATGCCAGATGAACCTTTGCAGTTCACTATAAACACAACAATCATTCCCCAATGAAAGCCAACAAATCCCTCACCATGAGTCAGAATCACCACGATAATTACAATATTTCCACTCCAAATGATTGACTTGCTTATGTGACTTTAGCACAGGCAGTTACAAGTTTGCATGATCATCAGTGCACACAGGTAGTGCCATACTTGTTTTACATTGTAACATCTGGCAGTATGATCACTTCTACAAGGCATTTTGAGCTAATGCTTATTAACAATCAAATTGTACAATGTTGTTATTAAATATTTAGGCATTCAATTCACCCTTTTAAACAAAATTAGTAATGTTATGTGCATAAAAATGCCATTTACACAGCTATTCATGGCTGGGGTGTGACTACATAGAAACTACTTACAAAGCCCTTTTAAAAAAAACTATAATTGCAAAACAGACGTTGATTTCCTTTCAATCAAACTCCCATTTGGAAACAGGGTCTCTGGAAAGTCAAGCCCAGGCTATGATTCAGCTGAAATCTGTTTCATTGGTATGAGATTTGATGAAACCTAGTTAAAAGGAGAGAGAGGGAAGATTAAAAAAAAGGCTACATACACTAGTGCAAATGGGCTACCCCTCCCCCCAGCCCCGATTTCAGCAATATCTAGTGTAGCACACAATACTGCAGTCTCAGGTACCCCATCACTGAGTTGTTCTTAATACGTGAACCAAGCTGGGTGGGGGAGAAGGCGAAGCAATTTACAGAATACCCAAAGGCTAACAGGATGCAGTGGTCATGGAGCTAGCAGGACAGTAGACAGACTGCCGTGTACTCCCACTCTGTACACTGAGTGCCACTAAACACCCAGCACCTGATTTATACCTGGCACACACTTGGTTCACACGTGCAATTACTCTGATGCAGGCTAAGAAGAGGGACCTGGGGGAAATTGTAAACATTTTTGATCTATTCATGTCTAAGAGAGACAATATTTGACTCAAAGAACTTCTGGTTGTGGTTAGTGATGTGACTTCCAGCATGAACACAAGACTACAAAGGAATTCTTAGCATAATTAAGCACCATTACTCTAGAAGAGCCCAGCTCCTCCACCTGCTCCTTGTCAAACACTTGACAAAGAGTAGATCTCCTGTCACAATGGGCCCAGACAGAAGGATTCCAAAGCTGGGTTGAAGAAAACCAATGCTTGGGATCTCCACAGCAGGGCCTATAAGCCAAGACCATTCCTGCTGCTAGCCTGATAACAGGCAGAAACCTAGCACAAAGAGCAAGGATGATCTAGATGTAGTTGTTAACTGCTCATCTTGTTTAAGAGGCAAATCCTTCAGTATTTTGGGTGTAGATGATTAACATATTTCAGTGCAACCTCACACATTGCATTTTTTCTGCTTCTTCCTCCTACCTGTTTTATGTTACTGTATGGAACCTGCTAACACAATTACAAAAGTATAGCTATAAAGGGTCGGCAATCATTAACAACCTGTTGCCTGCAGAGCTGCACTTTACACTCTGCTGGATTTCGTGAACTATTTTTCTTCAAACTACAATAAATCATCATTTACATCCAGTTCTACGTGGGAGCTACTGCTAAGTAAAGCTGGGTCCACAGAATGTATATTTGTGCAGAATGTTGAGGAAAAGTCTTGGTGGAAAGAAAGAGGCACTGTATCTTGATTTTTCAGAGCTCTGTGCACAGCAGGATAATAAACTGCTGCCACATATACAATGTGTGTGTGTGGGTGGGGGGGGAGGGGTGCATGTTTGTGCACACACGTGTGTTTACATGCGTGCACATGTGGAACAGCAGGAAAAATACTTTCAGTGCACAGAGCCACACAGATGGGTTTCAGAACAGCTTCAAAAAGCATTATAAAATGTAGGTCCAATTCTGTTAACCCTGAGAAGCACGTTATGCATGCACGGCTCTACTAAAATCAACAAAAATAGTGGAAGAGGGAGAAACTCTGCTAAGGATGAAGCAGCATGTAGACCTGCACTTCTAACAATGCCAAAATTCATTTCCTATGAGTGGAGGTTGTGCAACTGCTATCATGGTTTTCAATACCATCCCAGTTTTGCATTTTCCATTTGAATGAGCGTACTCCATGAAAATTAACATGGGAACATCTGAAATTACATCTATCCCCTGTGTCCATCACCATTCATTCCCATGAAGGGGCTAATTCCCAGGAGGTGTTGAGGCCCTGTGACTCCTACCGAAGACAGGGAGGACTGCAGGTTTTCCATACCACATTTAATGAGGCCTATATTTAACTGCTTGCTATGAATGAATAAAACTGAAAGATGATTAAAGCAGCTGGCGAGGATGGCTTGTGGCTGGAAATCAGGGAGTAATCAAATTTGAAATGCAGGGAGTTTCTGGGATCACTGGCTTAAATCCCAGTGGTTTCAGTCACATAAATACATAAGTATGTATGCGAGTGAAAGCGAGTTCTTGATCTGTCCTTCAGATGTCTACTTTACATGCACATCAAAAACCACAGAGCATTTTGGTTAAGATCCCTATATCTTTAGTCAAAAACTGCCCTTCCTACTCCCAAGGTTGTAACAGGATTTGATTACCTACAATTCCTCAGTACAGAAGAAATGGCACAGCAGGACCTCAACACACAGTCAATATAACCTTTTTGTAGCGTCTGGGCTTAAGGGCCCTTCGTAGATTGATAAAATAATGTTAAAAATGCTGCTGCTTGGAACGTACTACAGGAAAGCACTAACTGGACAGTGACGTTTTCTCCTATATGAAAAACATCCCAGGTATAAGCAGCCGTATTAAAAAAAAAAAATCACTTCTGCAGAAGAATGAACTCTATTTCTTACAGCTGCGTTAGTAAAATATTAACATAAACATTGTGTTAAGGAAGAATCACTTGAAATTAAATACCTCCCTCTATTCGTACTCCCTCTACCCTGTACAGCATTTCTGTTTCTGAAGATGACAAATTTTGAAAACCCAGTTGTAAAGCTAGTAAATGCTGATGTAAACCCCCAATAGCCCTACCAACAAATGAAGGGGTAGGTAGCTACAGCTAATCTCTTTCCACTATTTACATTGCCATTTTGATAAGGGAGAAAAAGGATGCATATACTCTAGAAGTATGCTGAATTATTTTTTAAAGATGAAATAAAAATTAAAATGTTAAGTAATAATATTAAATAAAATATCATTTTATAAAATATTAAACAATAAAAATAATATAAAATAAAATGTTAAACTAACAAAAAGGATAAGTAAATACCAGCCAACCCCCTCAAAATTACCTCTGCATGGTTGGGTGCCCATTCATTACACGAATGAAAGGTTGCTCTACCTTGCTACCTGGAAACTATTTTTACTTTCAGATAAAGGCCATTACTAAAGACCATTTTTAGTCTCAGTCTTTGTACAAAACTGCCTTTAGCAAAGTGAGTTTCACAGCTGGAAGCAGGTGACAAGGACAAAACACAGATTTCACATTTAAAATAGACTCTATCATTTTTTAAATTTAGGTAACATTTCTTTGAATCAAAACCTTGTACAATTTGATGACGGTGTCCAAACTTTTGTTTTGTTTTTTTTTTCCTTGGTGGCTTGAACTTGGACAGTTCAATTTCTTTTGAACCGGAAAGCTGAGCGATTGATATTCAACCATAAAATATTAAGTTCATTTTTAACTGCACTATTTTTTAGCTTGATACTAACTTTTGTTGTCTCTTTGTATCTCTACTATTGAATTTAACTTTCACAGGAGAAGAGGGAAGCTGAAACCTATGCAGATAGACTTGCCTTGCCTATTTTATAATGAGATACATTTACAAAAATATGATTTTTTATTCTTTTCTCTTACAGTTTCATCAAAGCTATAAACCAGTATAAGCCAAAACAGATTACCCTGCCAAGTTGATCTATAAGCTAGGTGGGAGCAGATCTGATTTAAGTATACAAGATAAGCCAACACTTTGTCTTCACAGCCTAGAGAAATCCAGGGTGAATTATTTTTTTATATAATGACAGTCCATAATAAAGATTAGCAACTCTAAGTCACTTTTCCCTTAGCATGTGGCTGCAGTGAATGTCCTCTAGGAAAGGTTTTTTCAAGCAAGTAAACAGGCTGTGAAAATAAGAATGCACAATCAAACCTCTCTCAAAGAAATCACGGTGTCATTAAAAACTTATATATATAAATTATATATATATAAATGCATACACACACAAACTTTTATTTATTTATATATATAAATAAAAATAAAAACACACATCTATACATATATATGCATACACACACACTTTATAATTATGACAATGTATTATATAATATATATAAATAATATATAGATATGTTTATGTTACATACACACACATATATATTAGACAGCATTTTAATGACACAGGGATTTCTTTGAGAGAGAGGTAGAGGCAGCACCCAGTTTTCATCAGGATAAAATTAAGTGCAAATGTACAGTCACCCCTTAAAGTCTCAGTTTAAACAGATAAATGGAACATATGAGTTATTTTAGCTAAATGCTTTCTGTGACCATTGCAAGAAACAGCCATCCCCAGAAATGTTCCGCTCCATAATCTTATTTTCCTTTAGTTCTGGTGAAAACTGTACTCCTTGCCTGGCCCAACAAACCACATGAGAATTCTGCTTTCCTTATACCAGGGTAATATAATTAAAGCCACTGCCAACACAGTGATATTTCCTTTGTGCACAGCATTACTGAAAGTGGACAACTGTTTCATAGGAAATTTTAAAAAGTAAGGTTCAAAGGTAGTTTCAATTATGTGCTTTGTGAACAACAAATTATGCAGCAAAGTGGTTTTTATATTACCTTCTTACACTCTGCCCACTGCAGGTCAATCAACATTAACAAAAAATCCTATTTAACTGACTCTGTTTGCAGAAATGACATGGTTTTCATTTTTTTTAAAAAAGCATCCATACTGACAAAACACAGTATTGGCTCTGGTTAACAGAAATGCAGTTTTACAGATGCAGCTCTTGAAATTCCCTGGACTTGCAAGGCTCACTATTTAATTAGCATTAATAATTCACTGAGAGCCAACAGTGTGCATGAAACCTTATAACAAAAATAATGTATAATACCTGCTCTGAAGTCTTACATTTATCAGCTCCACCCCTTCAGTGAGACTCCCGAAGGGGAAGGAGCCCAGAATAGCACATTCTAGTGTAGCACTGGGGCCAGTACAATTATTTTGTATTCTCATACCACAGCACAGTAAATGCTCCAAGTAGCTTCATCACTCGGGGGAGTGAAGTCTTTAAATATATGAGGACAAACAGCATCTTATGGGTGTGAGAGAAGAATACAATCATGTTATGCACATTTGCTATGGGCATCATGTAAAGGACCTGCCTTGCTAAATAAATATACTATATATATATCATCTTTCCATTGTTACTGGGTCAGCTTCATGAACGCATTACTGAAGGAGCAAGACTGTTGAGAGGGAACCAAAACAGGGAAGGGTAGTGCCTTTCTGGATTAGTGTTGAGTCAAAGTTTCCACTACATGGTGCAACATAAAAGGCAAACCAAAGATAGCACTGGGAAAAGGTGACAAATGGGCCAGTTCCTAACCCAAGTGAGCGAAAGTGCAACACATTTAATGCTGGATGAAGTAGGGTTACAGCTAAAGCAGTTTTGCTACAGTTGTATTCACTACACCCTTATGCATAGCTGCTGCACAGCTCCCAAGCAGTAGCTCTCCCCCCACTTTGAAGTCACTACAAATGTGCATTTACCCCTACCCAAACAGGCTCAACTATTCATCCACATCCCTAAGCAAACCACGATGTGACAGAGATGTTTTATTCCCTGAACTATCCTTCCCTAATGCTCTATGATTCCATTTCAACCCCCCTCCCATTTCCTCAGTTGTTTCCAGTCATTTCCTAGCCCCATGGCTAACACCTCTCTTGTTTCTACCTTAGTCAGCTTACAAATTCCCTCCCTGCTCTCACTGGATGCTTCCTGGTGATCTAGACTTCAGTACCCCTCTTCAACAGGTTAAACCTGCTAGATCACAAAGAAAAGGTTTGTGTGCTATGTTAGTTAAGAAGGCTGGCTTCTGGAACACAAAGGACTATATTTGGTTATACAATGACTTACAGCAAAGTCACAGCCAGTGCTTTTCTTGATGTCATCCACGGACAATCCTTCCCAGATTTCAATCAGGGTCAGTCCCTTTTTCTTGTCCACATCAAACACAGCCTGTCAGGATCAAATAAAGTAGGAATCATGTTTTAATATTAAGTCAGATGTTGAGGAAATTTCTATTCACATAATGAAAAAGGTATCAGCCTTCTAACCCACAACTGTCCATCAAATATCAGTACATTATTCATTAGCACTTGAAAGAATATTAAAAAAAAGAAAAAATTGAAAAATATGTAATGTGTTTTATTTTGGATTAATTAAGGCCCTACCTCAGACAAACTGGGAAGGACTGAAGAGTACAAGATACTTATGCGTTTACTTGACCACTTCTATTAGGTGGGTCTGCTTTTTGGGAGGTGCTGTTTGGGGGTGAGGCAGCCAGGGATAGCATTTATTTACTTTGGTGTGCAGGTCAGTGAAGAAGTAGAAAATGCTTATTAATTGAACCCTCCTCTAGTGATGACTGTAACAGTCCATTTTGTACAATATGATTATTTGGGGAGTTCAGGACTGACGGTAAAACAGAGGGTTTTTCTTCTCTTTTTAACGTAATACCTGGGATGAAGTGGCAAAGATTGGATGAGGGAGTGAAGGCTGCTCCTTTCAATGCTTTCTATAGCACTAACTAATGCTTTACACTTCCAAAGCTTGCAACACATTGGATACAAAATTCAGTTAAATGGTGTGGATATTAATGGGATCCTGCCAGACACAGTTATTCTGGTCACATGCCAGTTGCTGGGGCAATGTGTAAGGTCTAGAAATTTTCCTAGAGAAAGTTGGTTGAAAAAGTCAGGTGGAGGTTTACTTGGAAAAAAAGTGAAGTCTCAAGTTCCCCTTATGACTGAAAACTCACACTTAAGGCTCAGTTGATCTCTGCAGAGATTTGGATCTACCAAGAACCTGCATACCTATGTCTCAGGACAGAAACTGTGGATAATAAACACCTAGTTTGGGATGTTTACTTGGAAATCATTAAACATTACAATTCAATTGAAGAGATGCTCCATTATATCCTTTAGTGTAATTTCTTTGAGAAACAGATGATAGATGCACAAAAATGGAGGACTGGACAACTCTTGCTCCTTTAATACACTCCTCTGAGTTGCTTACATAAGAATTGTCATTTATTGGGTCAGACCACAGGTCTATCTTGCCACGTGTCACACTATGGCAGTGTGTGGATACTGAAAGGAAAAGTAAACTGGGTATGGCAAGGGGGGGTTTCTACCCATCCCCTCTCACTTGCACCTCCAGCATTTAAGGTCTAGGAAGTTCTGATTCAGAGGCTCTACCCCTAACTCCCATGCTCAATAACTACTGATGCCCCTTTTCTCCATGAATTTGTCCAATCCCTTTTTTAATCTGGCTAAACTGTCGGCTTCTGCAGCATCTGGTGGCAACGGGTTCTGTGCTGTAATTAAACACTGTATGAAAAAGAACTTCCTTTTGTTAAACTTACTACCTACTCATTTCATTTTGTGACCCTTAGTTCTTGTATTGTGACAGAGTAAATAATAAATCCCCGTTTACTTTCTTTTCACCATATTGTATTTTGTAAACCCTTATGTCTCCCATGAAGTGACTCTTTTCTAAACTGAACTGGCCTAGCCTCTTTAGTCTCTCCTCATATGGAAGCCCCTCCATACCACTAATCATCCTTGTTGCCCTTCTCTAACCCATGAGTGGACCTTCCCTGTAATCCCATGACTACCTAATTTAGTAAGAAGCTCTGATGGAGGCTCTATTAAAGCCTTTTTTGAAGTCCACATATACTGTCAGTTGGATCGCACTGATCCACCTGCTTATTGACACCCTCAAAAAGAATTATATCTGGGGGCATGTTGTAGTAAAAAAAAATATGGTAAGATTCACCTTTTCATTTGTTTTCCTCTTTCTTGTGGAGAAAGATTCGTTTAATATAAAAATAGCAATATAATTCAGGGGATGTCATTGAAGTGCATTACTTAGTATAATAAAAGGCATCCCAGAGTAATTTAGCCCTTAAAAATGTAAATATCTACAGCAATACAAATATGGCTATAGCATGAGCCTAACTCTGTTGAAAAGGTCCACTGAATATCCAAGCTGATTATTTATTCTGACTCGCCATCACAAAGGGCCCTAATTCTACATCTGTTGCATAGCATTATTTGTGAAGTAAATTTATACTTAGTGTGAGTCAGGGTATTAGATCTGAGTCCAAAATAGTGTATGATTTCAAAAACAGAGTATACGGTATACTGGGAAGAGATGCTTAATGTTCTACTCCTATGCACTGGGGACCTGGAATATTTAAACTGTTAATTTTAGATAAATGCAAAATAATCCATTGAGAAAGCAAACTGTGATTTTTAGCTCTATCCTGAGACTTTGCATGCAGCAAGCCACGTTTTCAGTTTTAACTGTGGTGCAAAGTATGTAGGATAAATTGATACTTAATTTACATGATCAGTAATTAAACATGGGTGTGTATTTGATGCAGGCATCTGCACCCAGAACATGTTTGAAAATACAGTCTAGTATCTTGGTGCTAAAGGATAACATTCTTAACAGGAAAAGAGATCCAAACCCTGGAATCTTCGAGGTGGTATGTATTCTTAATAGCCAAACAATCCTGTACACAATGCATGTTTTCACTAGATGATATATAAATAAGATTTTGTGATACTTTTTAAGGGAAAAAATAATTGAAAAGCACTGCATTTTACCTTCTCTGTAATTACACGGTTCACACATTGTTTCCCAGTAAGTGGCAAATTGCATTTTTCCAAAATCTTGTGGACGTTGCCCTGTATTTAACAAGATAAAGGCAAGGGTTAATGTTTACAAAACAGAATTCAAAAAAGAACAAAAATAAGGTACCCAAAACATCACAAAAAGAGGCACCCAGAATCCCTGAAGCACGTACTGTTCCCCTACACTGGAGATCCTACAAAGTGTCAAACATTTGGGGTTAGACTGAGGCTTGGATTACACATCTATGCAGAAATTAACCATAAAATCTTATCTACACATACCCACCCTATGTCCTGCCTGCTTCTGCATCCTACCTTGCCCTTCAGTGCCTCTTGGCTGCCCGGCCCCTGCAAGCACAGGCACCAGCCCCGCTGCCACTGGCCAAGCCACAGAGTTCCCTGCTGCCCCCAAAAGGCCCCGCCACTCCCTTCCCCCACTGGAGGGCAGGTGCCTCCACCACCTCGCCCACCCAGCTGAAGCCCCAACATCCAGACACCTTCTCCCACCCCCTTCACATACCAATCCCTTCTACAGACACACACACACACCACCCAGACAGTCCCCAAGCCCTGGCTCCAACCCCCGGCTCCAACCCCCATCCCCACCGACTTACTGACATCCTGCTGCCAGGGCTGCTCATGCCAACCTTCCTGGCTATAAGCCAGCCATGTGTGTGCACACAAAAATACACATGAGGACGCCTGCCTCCAGTCACCCTCCCCCTGCTCTCCCCACTCCCAAGCAGCTCCTTGCTATGGAAAACCAGGAAGTGCTGGGAAAAAAATTGATGCTGAGCACAGAAAAATCCCGGACATTTGTTGATATTTTAAAAAAATACCTGGATGGACAAGCAAGGACCCTACAACAGGTTGTGTCTGGGAAAACCCAGACATATGGTAACCCTACTTCTCCTAGCGCATGGAGATAGGGAATAGGTGAAGCTTTAAGTAACTAGTGCTGTTGAGCTTCTGCAGGGCAGTTGGAACCAGGCAAAAGGAGGCAGGCAACTGTGCTTCAAAGGGTGTGGACACCAAATTCTTGGGGCACCTATGCATGTGCAGCAAGACTGCTCCAATTTGCTGTAATTTTAGCATGTCAGAACAGAATCGATTAACTGAGTCTGCTGGAGCATAGTAATTACTGCACTTCAGCAGACTCCAGCATCTCATGTATTAGTGTCCCCGCCCTGAAAAATGGTGATGGGGGCCCTTTAACTCAAGCTCATTGGACAGGGAAAAAGGTGAACTGCTTCAACAAGGCAGCAACTGATACACTGTAATTGTTATGCCCCAGCAAGCTAAGAACAATTAGATTTGAGCACTCCTAAATCCAGGGTTTAAGTTGGAGCAGGTTTGCTTCTGGTTCACTTGTAACAACTATATCATACCAGCTGCTGCCTTTTTTAAATGTTGCCCTTTCAAAAGGGCTCAAAGTGTTTGTGTGTCCACACCCAAAGAGAAATCTCTGAACAGTAATGCCTCCAGGAGTGGTAGTTATACTCCTACTCTGGGCTATATCTATAGACACAATGTAGCTTTCTAGTGTTATGTTAAAAGCCAAATAATGGCTATGCACATGGGAGTTCAGTGAAACTGCAGGGAAGCTTTCATCCCCATTCAGTCTATACACTCTACAGAAACACATGAACTATATTTTTTGCTTTGTGAGGTTCACTGCTCATTTCTGGGAGTTTGAAACTTTATTATTACTATTATTATTGTTTCTGTTGTTGTTATTGATAATAATAATGATGATGCTAACAATAACAGCATGAGCAGGTCCAGGATTTCATAAAGGGGAGTGTGGGAGCAGTAACCTGTGCTGTAGGGGTAGCTGCACCCCCATTCCCACACTCCATACACACCAGGGGGACAGACTGCACTACAGAAATAGCAGCACAGCACTAAGTCCATCAAGCAGGTAAAAATCTTCCCTCCCTCCTTCCCTTCCATTCCATGCTCAACAGCATGTTACCTCCCATCCCAAAACCCGCCTGCCACTGCTACTGCCACTGTCCCTAGCTGATCTGGGAACAGGGTTTGTGGGGTTAGTTCCAGACCTGCACCTCCCTCTCTCTAGCCAAGCCTGGCAGCAGCTGGGGAATTTCTTTCCCCTGTGCCTGCTCCCAGGCTTGCTGCTGCCACTGTTAGCTGAATTCAGCTTTGCATGGAGCCCAGCTGGAGAAGGTAGGAGTGACTCTGAAGCTCCCCCCCATCAGGACGGCCAGAGACAGCAGCAGCAGTGGGCAAGAGTCAGAAGGGAGAAGAGAAGGGGACGCACAGCTGAGTATGGAGGGGAAGGCAGAGATTCTTACTTGCTTCAGGGACTACTGTTCGTCTGTTGGATCCATTTTGGAATAAGAACAATGATGACAACAACCCTGGCTTAGCTAGCTTCTCCAGGTCCTCTTCCACAGACTCATCCGTCTGTCTGCCTCTACCTGGCTTCCTGTTGGCACAGTGCAGTCCTAGCACCGTGGCCACCAGCCAGGGCCTGCATGGGATGGGGTGCTAAGCAGCACATCAAGTAGCCATCCCACCCACCACGATGAGCTGTTGCTGCTGCTGTGCCAGACCAGGAAAGTTAGAGAGCAGCTGCCTTGGGGCCAAGCCCCACCACTGTCCCCTCCCCCTTCCCCCTATTCCCCTCCCCACAGTTGGCATGGACTACTGGTGCAACGGGGGCAGGCAGGACAGCTGCTTGGAGCACTACATTCCCTATCACATGCAGGCCCAGCTGCCAGGACTGCACAGCTACAGCACCAGTAGGGAGCTGGGCAGGGAAGAGGGATGGTGGATGCAGGGAGCT
>NW_017729024.1:154157837-154170151 GCF_001723915.1 Gavialis gangeticus | reverse complement strand
CACCGCGATGAGCTGTTGCTGCTGCTGTGCCAGACCAGGAAAGTTAGAGAGCAGCTGCCTTGGGGCCAAGCCCCACCACTGTCCCCTCCCCCTTCCCCCTATTCCCCTCCCCACAGTTGGCATGGACTACTGGTGCAACGGGGGCAGGCAGGACAGCTGCTTGGAGCACTACATTCCCTATCACATGCAGGCCCAGCTGCCAGGACTGCACAGCTACAGCACCAGTAGGGAGCTGGGCAGGGAAGAGGGATGGTGGATGCAGGGAGCTGGAGGAGTCTGTATTCTGCACGGCCCTAGCTGTGGTAGACTGAAGCAGCACAGAGCCCGGCCAGCCCTCTCTCCTCAGGCTCCCAGTGCCAGATAGGATCAATTGACTGACCAGACATGGCCCGCAGGCCATATTTTGCCCACCCCCGTCCTACTCCCATCTTATTCCAGAATCAGCCATATCACAGAAGGTCACTGCAGGCTCTGATATGCTTATTTATGCACAGGATTTACAGAGAGTCTGCTCTACAAATAGTCAATTCTAGCCACTTTGGGGGCATAGAACCCAGAGCAACTCTTCGTGTAATCAAGTCACCCAATAGAGATTTCACACAAATCCAGCTCCCTCCCTTTCCCCAGACTTTATGTCAGCATAATCCAGACAAAGATTTTGGATTAGATGGAATTTTACTATCCCAAAGTGTTTTATACAAACCATACATCAGCCTGCAAACATAATGAACAGGAAGCTTCCTTCTGCGATACCGTTCGTTAGCAAAGCTAGGAGACCTGGGATGGGGGCATTTTATATAATAATTAGAATCAATTTTGATGCAAAGCTTCCTCTCTGAGGAGACACTCATGTAGAAGCACACATGTTTAAAAAACCTAGTAGAGGGACATAGGTGGAAAAAGCTCTAAAAATGTAGAAATGGACAGGTCACTGCACCTTTAATTACTCGTAGGCATCTAACAGCTGCAACAGTAAATGAACATCCCTACTATTACTGCATTCTTTTCATTTTACCTTTCGAAGGTGGTCTGGGAGTGTTGCAAGCCTAAATTAATCATCTGACCACAGATGATTTTTTTTGTCAGGTCTCCTTAATATAGCTTGGGCAGCCAGACCTCAGCAGATTCTGTTCCCGGTTTCTGAAAAACTGAACAATCCATGTGGTTCTCCAGGATTTCTTTTTTCCTATGGGGAACCACTGTTTCTTTCTAATTTTGCCAGCAAGATCTACATCTGGCATCAAGGCAACTACTCAGATGAAAATGACTCCATCTTAATGAAAGTAATGACTTGAGACAGAGATTGACTTAAGTTATTCCCATCTCAAGGACCTTCCTGCATTCTGCTCTCATACCAGCCAAGATTGATTTGTGCTATTTTTAAAATTTTCAGCAACACATCATGGAACACCTTTAAGGTCACGTAATATCTCCTTGGGGTGTTCTGCCAAGATTGAACTGTACAGTCCTGTAGAGGTGATGACATGAAGACAGCTCTGTGACCCTGACTGCTGATGCATTTCAGTTTCTTGAATGGAAGAGCCAAAGATTATCCTACTGCCACTTATCATAAGAAAAGGCTTTTAGAAACCACAAAGCCTACAGAGCAGCATCAGCATGAGATCCCAAACAGAACTGCAGGATCTGTTGCTGTCTGAGTCTAAGCTGGTTTGTCTGGATAAAAGAAGACTGGACAGAGCCTCCACAACCAAGCCTGTATTAAAAAATCTTCTCTTGTGCAAAAATGTATTTAATATTTCATGGCATCAAAACTGTTTATAACAGAGGAATGGAATGTGAGCTTTTCAGCTAGAGGTCACCTGTCCAACCCAAATCAATGGTTTTGAAAAAGTTAAGAGGTAGATCTGAGCTCTCAGGGTAATCTCTGCTAATAAATATCTGCCACTTCTTCCTTAAAATAACAAGCATAAAATACAGGTCATATAGGTTAGATTAATGTAATAAATAAATAACTAGATCATCCTAACCTATTCCAAAATAAAAAAGTGCTGGTTTCCCAAGTCTCCAGAATAAGCAGTGAGTTAGGCCCATCTGACAGTTTTCCTGTAGAATTTAAACTTGCTTTATCACATAGAGGCAAACAGCATAGAAACTGTGGTAGAAAACTAATCTGCTGCTAATGTAGTCTGACAATACCCAAATTCAATATTCCTCTGTCCCTTGTGAAGTATGCTTGACAATTTCTGACTCTGCAGTAACCTTGGCTGGTGTCCCTTTTCTTTATCCACTAGGTTTTTCCATGCTTTTTACTTCACCTATTCCCCTACTCCCTTACTCAACCAGTAACCACAGGCATCTCTGAAGCCTTGACGGATCTCATATCACTTATTCTCTTCTTACTCCTATTAGAATTTATTTCCCTCCCTCTCTTCTGTAGCCTTTCAGTCTATCTCAATACTTCACACCTTGGCTTGTTGTGTTAATCCATCATCAGATATTAAAGCCATCTTTAAATTATCTATTTATTTACAAATCAACAAGGCAGACATGGGCCTGGATCGAAGAGTCTGGAATCTGACCAGACAACACACAAACAGGGGACATCATTGGCCATCGCTAAACCATAAACTTTTTATCAGTGTAATAACATTCTCTTTCTAAGAGTGGCTGAAGTGCGTTCATGAATTCTTTCACTCGGTAGGGTAGTGAAGAGGATAAAAGAGAGTTCCTCTGATGTTTGAAGTGCTTGTTAGATGTGGGTAAAACAGCAGTGTGTGAGAAACTCTTTGGGGGTATAAGAAATAAGTAGACTTGAACATAAAATCAGTTTGGGCAGAAGAAGTCTCTCTGATAGAATGTTCTCACTTTTGGAAGTGGTGTTGCTGTGTGCATGTGACAGCATCTGAAACCCCAAACGGCAAGTTTTGATTTCTGAATTTTACACTGGTATATTTCCAACTTCACTCTTGGAGCAGCAAGAGAAAGCAGTACAGAAATCCAGGATAGAGATACTGAGTTTAAAATGAGGGCTCTCTAAGGAGATATTCTCAATTTAAAAATAAATCAGTTGTTTGTGGGTAGACCTCAATACATGCCAATCACACGAAAAGAAAGTGGATAAGTGAAGTACCTTATGTGTTCTGAACATCTGCTATAGGATCTTATCATACACTATCAGTAAAGTATTTGAAGAGCAGGTGACAATTATAGGCATTCAACTAAAATGATAATTTGTATTATGATTATTAATCTTAACATTTCCCCCCCCCCCCCGATTTAAAGCAAAAAAAAAACATCTATGGATGTAGCCAATGAATATCAGCTCGTGACACTGCATGTTTACTGAAAATTATGTACTTAAGTTTATCTTTTGTAGTACCTTCCCACAGAAAGAAAAGGCAGGATAAATAATTCAGAAATTTCCACAATAAGTTCCTATAAAGAAACGTACATCAGACATTTCTTATATCCAATGGTCCAGTTATGTATACATACATGTGTACACAGCATCACACGTTTGTAACAGCACAATTATCTCTGCTTTTATTCTCCCCAGAGTTCATCACTCCTACTGACTAAAACCGTCTTGCAAATAAATTGCAAACAGCTGAGAGATTGTGTTAATACTATTTCAAATACATAAACAAAGGTGGGTAGTTAAGAAGAGCTGTATACAGAATTTCAGGCATAACTGAATTTTGTAACTTTTGAAGGTTAGGAATCAGTATTTATGGTCAACATGCACTCATACCAAAAAGTCATGTCTGGATAATGTTCTGGAGCAAATAGAAATGGTTATCCATATATACAGACTGGTTTTGTGCACTAATACATCTTTGCACTTTCAATTGTCTACTTCTAGACACACACGCATACAAACAGGCACATACATATACAACCACTTATTTGGTTAACTAGGTTCTTAGTTTGTCCTTTGTTTGGTATGAAATGTCCGTTCATTTGGTATGAAATGTACAACTTCTATATTTTTAATGGGAGTTTTGTTGACCTACTACACATGGCACTGAAAATTAATCCCTGAAACCAGGTCTGTTTGCTTGTTTTAAATAAAACCCAAAATATTTAGTATGCTTACCTTTTATATTTACTAAGATGTAAATTCCCCATGATAACCCAAGTGTATTTCAGTCTAGCTGTAAGCCCCTAACTGGTTTGTGTAATGACAGCCATAACTAAACTGCAGGCTTTACTCTCAGAGATGTACCAAAGGTTTGCTCTAGTTGCAGAAACAAACAAATTAGAGAAAAGATTAAATGAGATCATCTTGCCTAACAGCCCATAATTCAAGATTATTTGAAGTACATTTTTCAGCATTCTGAACAATCAAGTTTTGGAAGTCTCAGCTGACTTGGATTCTATAAGTAGAATTTTAATATTCTCAACCATCACGTTCATTTTTTAAACTCATCTAATTTTATCTCCTATATCAGTGGCTCTCAGCCTTTTTAGATTCAAGGTATCCCTAAACAGACTCTCCTTTGAAAATGTCGGCTCTTGGTTTTCATTCAATTTCTGACTACAGAAAGATAATAGAGCAATTCTTCTGTTGCAACGAACTCAGGCAGAACACAACAGGTCAGGATGTTTCTAACACCATGGATTCCTATTTAAAATTTCTGGGTTTATTTTGAGCATACCTAACAGTGCTAACATAGTGTGACACTTCACAGCACCCCTGAAAGGATCTCAAGGCACCCTTCCCCACGCTACCCTGGTTGAGAATCACTGCCTTACATATATCTTTGGGTGCCACTGAGCAGACCATATTCAACCTTCAGATACATGTAGATGTTATGGTTAAATCCCAAAGCCACCTGGAAAGGACTTTGAACTTCCATCTCAGCAAAGTGCTTTCATTACCAGGCCACAGTCTGGACATTACCCAGAGCCTCTGTCTTGAAGCTCACTCACTGAAACTTGCATTTAATATTAATTGGATAAGCAACACTAGAAAAGTTTCTGCCCCATTGAGAGGAAGGGCCCAGGCTAGGACCCATGGCCCAGAGCAGTAGCATCTTACTGTGTCGCATGTTCTATGGCTTGTTCCCTTCCTTCTGCCCCCGCAATCTCCTTCTTTTGGCTACCTCTGATTAGAGCACACTGCTGGGAAGAAGATGCAGGTTCAACCCCCCTCAGTGTTTACACTGAGCTATGGAGCTAAAGTGTGGTGGGGTCCTCCTCTTCCTCTAGCATGTAGCACCCACTGGTTGTGGGTTTGCCGAACTAAAATTACAGGACAATCCTATTTTACTGTGCAGCTGCACAGCCAGAGTGAAGGTTTACTGAGTATATTCAGTGGCCATGTGTGTGCTTGCATGGCCACAGCTGGATTACAAACTATGTAACTGTCATTTCTCCATTTAGGCATGTAAAGTGAAAGTGGGCTTTGGGCTCGTGTCTCCCCTTAAGATATGGTATACTACACACACACACGATATACATAATACTATACACACTACACATAGTAGACTATATATATATAAGGATGCACACGTGTGTGCACATGTGTGTAGGCATGCATGCACATGTATTTTTAAATTTCTACCTTATTTTTAGTAGTGGATAATAATAGCAGTAAGTCCAAGAAGCACCAATCAAAAGTTGGAACCTTGTTGTCCAAGGCAACACACAATTAAATATTACAGGGACAGTCTGAAAAGCTAACATCCTGATCCTACAATTGCTGCATATTCTGACCTAGATCTGACCTGGTTCCCTTATTTACTTACATTTGAACACATGAGCAATTTTATTGACATCAACTAAGCATACAAGGAAAAAGTCATCACATATAGTCCTTATATTTAATAAGAAAACATATGAAAGGAAACTAAAGTAAGTACAGCTCTGTTGAACTGAACCAGTATAAACATCATTATAAACTTTTTCTGAGGAAGACAAGATTTCTGTTTATCATTTTATGCTTCACTGTGAAACTATATTATTCTTTTGTATTATAAATAACTCTCTCAAACTCCCAGTGCTTATTTCTTTTTGTTGCTTGGTATTTACGACCCCAATCCCCTTCAAAATATATGCTGGACACATTTCATCCTTACCCAGCTAAGTAGCACTTATACAGCTGCATAAGTGCAATTCCTGGCACTTAAGCAGCATTCCAGTTCTATTTCCATCTGGGGCACAGCAGGATCACCCAGGTATGTGCATAACTGCCAGAAGTAAAATGCTGAAGTCAGGAGGAGGAGGAAAAGAGTGGTCAGTGAGATGGCTGCTGCCCTGGGAGGGAAGGGGTCCTTGCTCCCAATTGCCTGTCCTTATTTTGTATTAAATATTCATTACATAAAAGCAGTGAGGTAGCTTCCATCTCCAAGGCGAAGGTAAGAATGCTGGGACAGCTTCCTACCCCAGTAGGAGCCATCCTGCCTCTCCAGACCTCCCTTGCCATTCCCCAAGGCTGCCCTGTGGAGCAGGTTCTAGAGCAGTGCTTCTCAAACTATCTTTTGTGGCGGACCGGCAATTTTTTTTCCAGTGGGCCAGGGACAGGTACCCAGTTCAGCCGGTGGCAGCAACTGCATGCAACAGCGCTGCACAAATGCGCGACTGGCTGTTTCTTTCTCTTGCCTCACCTTGCACAACGTGATGTCACCTGGAGTGCTGGAACGTACGAACTGTGGCACTATGACATACCAATGTTATGCTTCTGAAAATATATTTCTTTCTTTCCTGGCAACTTGCTGCGGACCGGCGACCGGTGGCTCACGGACTGACACTGGTCCACAGACCACCACTTTGAGAAGCACTGCTCTAGAGGAGTCTGAGAAAAGGCTCTGAGCAACGTCCAGCCCAGGGCTGTCCACATTCTCAGTCGCTGCACACTCCTTGGGCCACACTAGCAGGGGCTGCACAAGTAGGATCCATTAGCCCCAGAGGCTCCATGCTCCCCTCTGCGCTGCACTGTGTACGCAGGTGCCCCTGCCACAGCATCATGTGTAGGGTGCTTCCCTTCTGCACCATATGCCTGTTCCAGCTCCACTGCTGCACAGTGAGCCCAGTGCTTTCATGTTGCATCCTATGCCCTGCCACACCAGAGCACCAGGCATCCTTCCTCTCTGGCTGTACTGTGCACCCCATCTCACCCTTAGCTCCCCAGCTGCAAGCTCCCCTGCTGCACCACGCCACTCAGACATCCTGGGCTGCGCTGTGATGCACTCCTCCTTGGGGCAGGGGCAGAAAGCGGAAGCTGGAAGTTGGGACACTGGAAGAGGGCAAGCCTGGAGCCCCAGGCTGCTGCTGCAGCCAGAAAAAAGGGGGATAGCAGCAGCAGGATAGGAACCTGGAGGCTACAATTTAACTTTGTGGGCTGCATGCAACATAGGGGCCACCAGATGGACAGCCCTAGTCTAGCTGCTGGCCTAGTGGTTCACTTCACTTGAATGTGGGAGATGCAGTTTCACAGTAGCATAACTAGGGGATGGCAAGCAGGGCACTAGCCCTGGACAGTGACTTAGGGAGGCGCCAGTTGTCCCCCTCCCTCAGAAGTCTTTGCCACGGCAGGCACACCCAGCCATGGGAACAGGCCAGGCACAGCTTGGAAGCCATGCCCTATCCCAGTAGAGTAACTAGAGGAGGAGGGGGTGAAACGATGCCCTGCTCCAGGAGGCTCTGCCATGGGAGGTACAGACCTGTCCTCAAGTGTGAGGAGTGAACAGGTCAGCAGAAGCAGGCCTGGGGAGTCCACACTGCTGCCTGTCTCCCAGTGGCAGCAGGCAGAGCCCATGCTGCTGCAGGAAAAGCAGTAGTAGCTGCTGCTCAAATGCAGAGAGCCCTGGCAGGTAAGGCTCCTCTCCCCACCTCTTCCAATGGTCAGTATAATTCTCCCTAAACACTGCCCTGCCCAGGTGCTGAAAGAGCTTGCTATGCACCTCTGCAGGTTTAACCCTGCTCTGAGGAAGGGACCCCTAAAAACCTGGGTTGGCAACTCCCTAGGTAAGTGTCCTGACTACTGGGCTAGAGGGTGGGACTGCCTTTCTCTTCCTCTGGTGTCAAAGACCTATTCCTTGTGCTTTTTCCTGCCCCTAAGACTTTAGGACTTGCACAATATTACATGTATGCCTGGGTGATTCTATGCTTCCCTAAAGCCTATGGGTGCCTGTAGGCTGAGAGACCTACAGGTGCCCAAGTGCTGGGAGGCTGCTCTGATTAATCGAGTCTGATGGAGTGTGGTAATTGTCACACTCCAGTAACGTCCCGCATCTCATGCATTCGTGTCCCCATGCTTCAAAATGGTGGCAGGGATGCTTGAACTAAAGCTTGTTGAATGAATTTGAGTTCAACACCCCCACCACCATTTCGAACCATGGGGACACTGATATCCAAGACACTGTGGTGCTTTAATTTAGCTCTTGGAGCAGCTCTAATTAAAGTGCCCCCCCATACTCCCAGAGCACGTGTAAAAGTGCCCTATGTGATCAGACTGCAGCTGCCTGAGCACACTCAGTACGGAAGTGCAGAACCAGTCTAACTACACACATACAAACAGAATATAAACTGTGGCAGCTTTCTCTATGATATTAAGTGGTTTCATTGCAAATCTGTGTTGGTATACAGTGTATTGCCTGTACAAAATATATATTTTTAATAAAAATAATATTTGTAATATTACAATGGAAGTTTTTAGCAGAATAGGAATACTGATGTTTTAATAATTCATGGCAATAAAAATAGGTATAAGACTCATACAAATGAATATAGGATTATTGTATAATATTACTAATTTCATCACACATTTTACATTAGCTTGCAAAATGAGAGAGAGACACAAGGGCTCTCTTCTGTATTATATCTGTATTCCATCTGTTTTACATTTAAAATCTGGTCTGAAAATAAAAACTAGGAACATAAGATGAGTGTCCCAGATCCATTGTTTTGGTCGTGCCCAAGCAAAATATATAATCGACTAGTTTTAAGAACACCATGTCACAAACATGAGGGAATAAACCTTGGATTTGGTCAATTAACTTCAGTGTAATGCTTCTCCTTCATACATGCCATTAATGTAAGGCGACATACTGCCAACACTTGAAGCGTGGAGCTCTTGTGGGAGTTCCACGTTAGAAGTGCTTTCAGAAAAAGGCAGCTAGAAGAGTTTGGCCCAGATTTTCTGCTGTCTATTACAAGACAGCCACAGCAGTTTACACTAGCAGAAAATGTGGCCTTTTAATCCCAATGACTTGAACAAAGCTAAATGTGGAGAGTGTTTATTTCACTCCGTAGTGGCTTTAGAACTTATAGAGCACCAGCTCATTTCCCCCCAGGAGGGATTTAAATAAACAGAGCGTTTATTTACTACGGTCCTGATGAAAAAGGCTATGAGAGACATTATCCTGATCCTTGTTAACGCACATTAAATTGCTACTTTGCTACTTTGTTTATTATACTTCAGTTATTTCTATATTCTAAAATGTAGTTCAACTGTGAATTTAAAAGGTCATTTTTAATACCTTAGTACTGGAAAATATACACACACATTCACACACAGCTCTCCATGGGCATAAAGTTTGCCATCACTATTGCAATGTTTCCTAAAGTATAGGGGACACTACCTGTACACCTCTGGTTTGTTCCCTCCAAAGCCTCAGCCTTCAATGTTCATGAAAAAGGAAGACTCTAGCTTTTTATGATATAGCAATATAAAGCAGATAGTGTATCAAATCATACAAAAATGGCCTGTTTCATCAAGCTGTCACTATCAATTTGGCCTGCAACTTCAGCAGTAAATTTCTTTTCACCACAGTGAAGTGACACTCTGTGGAAAACAACATTTTTCTGTCACTTTTACGATGAGGAGCAAGCCCCATCTGTAGCATCTGCCACAGTTCCATCATTTTACATTATAATATTAGAATTTATAATATTAGAATTACATAAAATCATTCAAAAATGTGTCCAATTTGAAAACACTGGATTAATACTTCATTTCTTAAAAGGGAAAGATTTGTATACAGGAGCCAAATGAATGTGCTAGCACCCTACTGTGCTTCTAGCATACCTAACAGGAACACTAGAAAATCTCCCCTAAAAACAGAGAGAGACAAGTAACAGGAAGTGAATCTTGTTGGTACAGTGCAAAATATTTGTTTAGCTCTTCTCAGCTAGAAGGAAGGGAGCAGCCTCACCTTGGCCGAGTGTTCCATGGTCACGACCACTTTGGTTTGTGAACTCGATACTAAGTCCATGGCGCCACCCATTCCTTTCACCATCTTACCCTAGAAGAGAATTTTAAAAGGAAAAATTAAATACCTTGCAATATTTAGTACAAGACAAACCAATTTAAAATAAGCTGGATATTTTGCTGCACAGAAATGGAATCGTTTCAGGACTGCATGATCACCAGCTTTTCTATGAAACCCCGCCCTATCTTATATGGGAAGAACTTGACTAGCTAGAACTACGATTGACAGAGTTACACTGTAGGAAACATGCAGTCAATTGTACTTCACTGTCCCATTCTGTGATCTATATGGTGTAAGTAGAAAGTTATGAATAACATATCTGTCATAGTGACTTTTGGAGTAGTTCCAATGAAGACAATGGAAATAAATCCTTTACTTGAATCACAGCTTAATCCCATGAGTAACTTTAATTTTGTAAAAAGTCTTCATGTCCTTATTTGACATGTTGAACATTGAACTCAAATGAGACTACTCTTGTTTAATGTTCAAGTCCCTTACTTAAATGGAGCCTTGGGGCACATCCATACAAGTGCGCACATGTGTTTTGCGGCACCTCGAAGACTTTTGAGGCACTGCAAAACACATCCCATGTATGCGATTCGGTTAGTCAAATTTAGATACCAGAAAATCCCAGTACAAAAAAAAAGCACGCTGAAAAAAGCAGCACAACAGACATGGTAGCAGCGTGCGCCATCTGAAACTGGAACCTGGCCAGCCCCAGAGGGGATTTGTTTTCCCATACAAATGTGAATGCAATAGTACAGTTGTGTTTCAAATAGGTTCAAAAGAATAATGGTATGTAAAAACATCACACACCTAATGAAGACATTATGTGTTATGTAATACAAATATCATTATATTACTGAAGTGTCATATCACTGTTTCTAGGATCACCATTCACATAATTAGCTATATACTTTGCTTGGACTGAAACAGAACCAGTCTCAATACAACATTAGCGGTGTAAAGTTGGATCCTAAATCTCCTGTCACTGTTTCTCACTCTTATTGGATGGGGTCATGACAGTTTATATCATATCAAGGGCCAGGCGCTCCCCAAAACATGATGTTCCAGAAAAATCACTCTTGTTCCTTTATTCTTAGGTCAGCTCACAGAGGTAGTGAAGGCTAAGGATGTGGTAGTCATGGGGGACCTGAACTTCCTGGACATCTACTGGGAAGAGCAGTCAGCCAGGTCTGACCACTCGTGTAGATTCTTAGACAGAGTGCAGGACCTCCATCTAACCCAGGAGGTGCACAGCCCCACCAGGGGAGACGCCTTGTTGGACCTAGTGCTGGCCACGGGTGATGACCTGGTGAGGGGCCTGCGGGTGCTCGACCACCTGGGCGACAGTGATCATTGCCTGTTGGAATTCACCATCCAGCGCAAGGCAGCAAAGGCATGCAGTAAGACAGCAGCCCTAGATTTCAGAAGGGCAAACTTCAACCAGCTAAGGAGGATAGCTGGGGAAGCGCTGAGGTCCCAGAGGGGAGGGGAGCCAAGTGTCCAAGGAGAGTGGTCAATCCTTAAGGAGACGATCCTCCAAGCCCAAAGGAAAGTAATCCCAACGAGGATCAAAAGGAGCAGGAGGGCACGCAAGCCTCCATGGCTCACCAAAAGCATCCGGGAATGTCTCCTTGCTAAAAAGGAGGCGTACACCCAATGAAAAGAAGGAGTCATCACCAGGGATGACTATTCTGCAGTCGCTCAGGGATGTAGGGGGGCAGTCAGGAAGGCCAAGGCAGAGATGGAATTAGAACTAGCTTCCCAGATCAAGGACAATAAGAAGTCCTTTTTTAAATACATAGGGGTAAAAAGAAGGTCCCGGGTAATGTGGGGCCCCTGCAGGACGCGTTGGGAAATTTGGTTGTCATGCCAGACGACAAAGCTAACATGTTTAACGATTTCTTTGCCTCCATCTTCCTAAGTAGGAACCAGAACAGCCACCTCCCTGCTGGGCCCCCCTCGGGCCCCAGGGGGGGCACACCTGGGCCAAGGGTTAGCGAGGAACTAGTTAGGGAGCTTCTGGTGGGACTGGATGTATTCAAGTCAGGCGGTCCAAACAATCTCCACCCTAGAGTACTAAAGGAATTGGCTGAGGTCATTGCAGGACCCCTGGCACGGCTTTACGAGCACTCG
>NW_017729024.1:154153380-154157342 GCF_001723915.1 Gavialis gangeticus | reverse complement strand
TTTAAGAGGAGGTTAGATGAACACCTTGCCGGGGTCATTTGACCCCAGTACTATTCCCTGCCATGGCAGGAGGTTGGACTAGATGATCTACTCAGGTCCCTTCCGACCCTAGAAACTATGAAACTATGTTTAAAGCAGGCCCTACAGAGCCCAACAGATCTCAGCTTGTTCTAAATGAAAACACAACTCTAGGTACGCATTTATAGTTCTTACTAACCCTGCACATTTACAAGTGCATTCTGTTTCCTTGAAAGCTTAATACTAAGTTTGACTGCAGTTGCCACACACCAGATTGTTTGTGAGATGAACGGAGTACCTATGTGCAGAATGCAAGTTGTCTTGAAACGAAACATTTACTCTTCCTGGAAACTGGTCTGCAACAACAGTTAAAAGTTGCAAAAAATTCTGTTAAAAACTACTCAAGAGTTTTTGGCATTGGGTACTGAAACAGGAACTGGTTGGGGTTTGGGAGGGAATTATACTGGACCACTTAGAGAAGTTAGTGTTTATTTGTATTTCATTTTCAGTCAACAGGGTAAATTGAAGGAGGGACAACTGTTCTCTTTTGGCAACTTGATTCAACCCTCTTAATTGAAATGTTATAATTAAATAAGCTAAAATATTATAATCAAATAACCTGTATTAATAGGATCAACCGCTGTTATTAACTCCTTTAAAAAACCAAAGTATTTTAGTTGACAACTGATTACATAGTTTTGGAGGTTTATTATATTTCCTGATGTGTACATAAGGGGTAAGGGCTCACACTTTTTTTCTTTTATACGTAAGGTTTATAGGATCCCTTGTATATTAATGCTGCTAGCCTAAGATTTCAAAGGAAAATGTTTATTTTAGTAGCAAAGCTTCAACTTGTCCCTGACCTCAAAATACTAGAAAGAAGAGCCTCTTAATTCCACCTCTGATTGATAAAGGAGAAAGGTTTTTCAAAAGCAGCTTTGTACCTTCCAGGGATATCCAACATTGAGAATATACGTATACAGGCGTGGATCCAGGGGAGTGAGATGGTGCAGTCGCATCCTGCTTTTGCCCCCCTTCCTAGCTGATCTGCATGCAGGAGGAGACCTAGAAATGCTCCTGCCCTGCTCCAGCCATGGGCTGAGGTTGTGCAGAGTGCTAGGCTCAGCATGGGACAGCAGCAGCAGCAGACTGCAGGTTCTTCCTTCTAGCACCTGCTCCCAGGCCTACTTCTCCCCCACAGGTGTTCCCCGCTGGCTGGGAGCAGGCACTGGGAGGAGGAACCTGTGCACCACCACCACTGATGCAGGCATGGGTGAAGCCCCAGGGCTACTCCTGCCCTGATTTTACTATGCACTGCATGAAGCAGCTGTGAGGGGAGCCAGGCTCAGTTATGGACAAGAGTGGCAGCACACAGGGTCCATCTACTCCCAACCAGTGGAAGGCACCAGTGCAGGGGTGGTCAGGGAGCAGGGGCTGGAAGGAGGAAACTGTGCAATGCTACTACCAATGCTCCTGGCCAAATCTGGCTCCTCATGCAGCTATTTCCACAGCTGCTGGCTGGAGTAGGGCAGGAGTGGCTGTAGGCCCACCATGTCTCCAGGTCAGATAGGAACAGCAGCAGCTATATCACTGGAGGGTGGATGTGGGGGTCCTCTTGCCTGGCTCCCCACTGTCCTCTGCCACCTAGGGTTCAAGCTACATCTCACCCTAATCCCTCATGGTCTGAAGCATGCCCCCCACCCTTTAGTAAATCCAGGATCCGCAGGTTTGTATATAGTTCATATATGAATATATTCTTAGAAAAGACAAGCAAGGAGAGAAGGAAGAAGCACACTCTTGCTTCCCATATCCTTTGAGTCAGCAAAGCAACTGCAAAGAGTCCATGGAGCTGTGATGACTTCTCTCAGCTTGTCAAGCCAAGACTTGTAGACGTATAGCTAACTAGAGAGGCTTCCTAATAAAGCCCTAGATGATATGGAGCAGAATATTCATATGATGTACTGTCTGTACTTACCCTGAGGGTAAGGAACACTTTATAAGGACCAAAGGAAACTTTTAAATTGAAAACGTAGCTTCACAAAAGGAAACTGAGTTTAGCTTAATTTGTAGTTATAATCCATGCTCACTGAGAGCTGTATGCTTCAATGTTACCTGTTTAAACACATGTAAAATAGGTTATCACCTTGGTTACCTGCACACTCTGGATATAGCAAGTTGGTCAGAACGCTGCCTGCCTTTCCTTTGTTTTATCAGGTAACAATGAGCCACGTGCTTCCTCCCGTGTTCTAGGTTGTGTGTTCCTTCAGACATTCTTAAAAACTATTATTAATGCTTTTATTTTGAAGCCCTATCAGGTAAACCACAGTTCTTACACAGTGCCTACCTGGTGATGCATATAGCCATTAAAAACCCCAGAAAGACCAGCTTAACTCATCCATAGAATCCAATTCAAGCTGACTTGCTAAATAACTATATGGGAAAATCTTGAACAAATTGCCTGAGATGGAGAAAGGAAAAATTGTGTCTTTGTAGGTATTGCAGAATTTTGGAATTGGAAATGAATTTCCAAGAGCCAAATGCTTCCTTCACATTCAAGGAACGAAGCTGAGAAGGGAACTCAGAACCAAATCAGGAAACGAACAGTGCACAACTGTTCCACTTTCCTATCTTTAAACTTGGCACCCTGAAGTGGCCTCTGAGTCAGAGTGATAGAGAAGTAGGGCTGGAAGGGACTGTCACTTGTAGGTGTTGTAGGGCTCCAGTCCTGTCTTGATAGATAGATGCCTTGCTCCCAAGCAATGTCAGGTGAGATCGGGCTCTGGTGCCACCTAGATGGTGTGGGTGCTGCTCCTACTGGCCTGCCACATCTTCGATGTTCCTTACTGGGGAGGCAGTTCCTTTCAGATGGCCCCCAAAGCAAAGAGGTCTCGATCCTGGTCTTTCTTCGTGGGGCTCCAAACCTCACCTTAACCCCACCCTTACCACATCCATGGCCTGGGCAAATGCTGCACCCTGCAGGTCTTCCCCTGGATGATCTCTCCTCATCCAGACCACCCACCTCTGAACGGGTCAGGCCTTCTTGGCCAGCACAATCTTCCCTACAGCCGGTTCCTCAACTTTGGGCCGGCTTGGGCATCTAAACTTGCCCCGGCTTGGGCCTAACTGGAACTCAAAATGAATCCAACAGAAAATATCTGGCCTCCGCCAACAGACCCCTGAGATCCTTTCTCCCAGTGCCCGCTTGGTCACTCGGAGTGGGGGGGAGGGGGAGGGGAGAGAGAGAGGAAGGGGAACTCACCTGTCCCTTCCCTCCTAGTAGCTGTGGGGGTGGGCAGCTGCCCTGTGGGCAGCCACCCTGTGCCCCACCCTGATCTATCTGCCACTCATTTGGACTCCTGCAGTGAGTATCGGAGCGCATGGGGCAGGGCTTATACTGCCCCTCTCACAGGGACATGCAGAGAACTTCAGTGATCCTTGCAGACCATACTGGAGTATGGGAATTGATGTAAGAATCAGCGGCTATTCACAGCCAATTTATTAACTAAAGGGATGTAATCTTTCAGGAAAATGATGATGAATTCAGTCAGACAGGAAACAGTATTAATTCCACTGTGACATTGTTGTTATTAATGAGCAGGCCAGAAATGAAAAGCAAAAAGGGGTAGAGGAGCCCGGGGCCCACAGGCACCCCAATAGTGGGCCTAGTAGTGTAAACTAGAGATGTGCGAAATGGGCCAAATTGGATTCAGATTCAGCCCAAATCAGGGACAGTAATTTAATTAATTGATTCGGATCACTGTCCCAATTCGATTTGGCCGAATCCAAATCTGAAGATTCAATGCTAATTCGGAGAATCAGCGATTCAGACATAGACATGGCTTTAAATGTTTTTTCTACATACGTTGAGATATCAGGCATGGCTCATGAATGCCGCAGTGGTGTGGCAGGTGGAGCATCCCACAGGAGCATGTCCCCCTCCCCCC
>NW_017729024.1:154140653-154148380 GCF_001723915.1 Gavialis gangeticus | reverse complement strand
AAGTACTTCTGGTCCACTTCCAAGTCTGCCACCAAGCACGCTGGGTGGGGTGGGGGGGGCCCGCCTTGGTGATTGGCTTCTTGGGGACCCCAGGTGCCCCCCCAGACCCAGGAGGCACCAGCTGCCAGAGGGGGGCACTCCTCCACGGACCTGGAAGTAGACCGGAAGTGCTTCTGGTATACTTCCAGGTCTGCTGACAAGTGCACTGGGGACCCCCCGCCCAAGCTCCCATGGGACACTCCATCTGCCCCAGAATCTCAACATTCATAAGCTGCCTGGTACCTTGAGGTATGTAGAAAAAACATTTAAAGCTGTGTCTATGTCCGAATCATCAAATCTTGCCGAATCGAATCGGAACCCTCCAAATCAATTTGGAGAGATTAAAGCATCTCCTGATTTGATTTGGATTCAGAGATTTGGCCGCCGAATTGAGCCAAATCTCTGCCATATTGAATCAGCAACCAAAGCTTTACACAGCCCTAGTGTAAATGGAAAGTGGAGTTTTCTGCTCTGCTCCTCTCCTCAGTGTGCCCCAGGGATGTGCATGGGCCCCCCAAGTGACATTAGTATCGATGAGAGTCTCTGTTCCATAAGGCTACTCTTTGCACTGATACATGTGAAGAGTTTGAAAACATGCAGAGCACATGGAAAGCAAAGTTCTGACCTGTATCCAATTATGCAACACAAAGAAAATGATTACCAAAGAATATCAGCATAAATATCACCCATGAAAGCCTTGGACTATAATTATATTTCAAAAAACCCCCAAGGTAATGAGTTTTCTTTAAATATGTCCATAGATATTTATCATAAGTATAAAACTGCACATTGAAGTTCTCTCCACCACTCCCATGGGAAACTAGGTTAATACTAGCTTGCTTCTAAAAGAAAACCACTGCTCTTCTGACTTTATGTTTTCCATTTCCTCAACTGAAGGAAGAACAAGCGTGGATGAAGAAGGAGATGAATTGCTCTAGAATATAATCATTCTGTCATTTTTTCTACTAACATTCTCAAATGACACTATTACAGAATTATTCTCACTAGATTGCCATCTCTGACAGATAGGTTAGATTTTACTCAGAGGAACTGACTGAAGAATGTTGCCAAGGAATACAAGCAAATCATCAGTGGTATGTTTTGTGACAGTGAAGTGGGTAAAAAAAATAATAATATAATAAAACAGTTAATATTACGTGCACGCAGACTGTGTACTCGTGATACCTGCACAAACAGCATGAAGATTTTTAAAAGGGATATCCAAAGCAACCTTGCAGATGTAAAATTAATTCTCTAACATGTGGTCTGCTTTTCTAGAGTGCTGACCACTTCTTCCCATTGAATTTCCACAATAAAACAATTATCAGACAATGTGCTAATTTTTCTAAGGCACCTTTCAGTTGGACAGCCTGAGAACTGGAGTAGTACCTAAAAAAGCTATCATTTCCTTTTAGCTAACATGTAGTATACTGGACAATTTTATCAGTATTTAAAGTATTATTTAGTTAAAAGAATAGATGCACCAAATAGGTTCTAATCTTTTCTAACAAGAAGATTAATTTAAATATGAAATATGCCTATGGAAAACAGACAATTTGTACTAGGTTATATTCCTACAAAACTAATTCAAAGTGACTGCTGGCACTGAAAACTGCCAAGTGAAACTGAACTGAACGCCCTGGAAAAGTCCATCTCAAGAGCTACATACAATGATGTAGCTCTTGATGGCACCACCAAAGTGTGTACATGCATACTACGGCTGTGATAAAAGGGCCGTATTCGATTCGGATTCAAATTCGGTCCAAATCGGGGACAGTGATTCAAATTGTTGATTCATATCACTGTCCCCGATTCCATTTGGACAAATCTGAATCTGAAGATTTGATGCTGATTTGGAGAATCAGTGATTTGGCCACAGACACAGCTTTAAATGTTTTTTCTGTATACCTCGAGGTACCAGGCACTGGGGATCCCCCTGTGCTCCTATGGGATGCTCCATCTGCCCCAGCATCACAGCTTTCATGAGCCGCCTGGTACCTTGAGGTATGTAGAAAAAACATTTAAAGCTGTGTCTATATCTGAATTGTTAAATCTTTCTGAATCTCTCCGAATTGATTCAGAGGGTTCCAATTCAATTTGGAGAGATTAAAGGGTCTTTGGATTCAGAGATCTGGCCACTGAAATCGGGCCGAATCTCTGCCGAACTGAATCAGCGACCGAAGCTTCCCACAGCCCTAATGCGCACACAACTTTATTTTCACCCAGTGATTAGGGAGCCACACATATGGTTGCTATTGCTATGCCAAAGGAAAGATCAAGGACTTTTTGATGTATGTTCTTGCTTCTGAAATAGGCAGTGAATATCTTTAGTCTGAAAAGGCCTCTCATAAGGAAGTCTGACTCACAGCTCTTGTTTCCCTTGATAAAGTCTAGAGTATACATAACCATCCACAGTATGAACACTGTGCTCCTCTGCTAGGTGGTGTGGAGAGGAGCAAATAAAATGAAACAGGATAAAAAAGCCTCAAACAAAGTGAAACGAAAGGTAATGCCAAAACATATGCTCCATTCTTTCTCTGAGCCCACAGGACCCACTCTGCAGCAGTAATTATGTGCTTTAAGGGCTCTGCAGGGTTTCTAGCCTTGGTGTGGGCTGGAAGTGAGGCAGGTGGAAGCACTGCATGCTTCACTCAGAGGCAGATGTCTGCAAAGAAATGAATGCTGTTTCCCATAATCAAAATAATGCCTCCCTTTGGAAACTGTGGAACTCAGATCTAAGGAAGGAAACCTGTGAACTCTGCAATCTTACCTTGTCCCAATCTCGAGTCAACAGACCTACTTCTTAATTTTTTTTGCTCCATAATCAAAAAGCAGAGGGAATTATCATTACCTCTTCCCATCAGCACTGAGGCAAACAAATTTGCTAAACATAATTACCCAGAATGTGTTCTATTTACATAGCATGGAACTGCTTATTTTGCAACACTGAGCAATTATGTCCATTGCCAGTAACAATTATAAAAGAAATATTTTTCTCATGAAACATCTGACAGTTTCTTTATTCGGAAAATAAAATAAAATAAAATGTATGAGATATTCACAGAAACTAGAAAATAAAACTTTGAGAGGCTTATCCAATCCACTGTCAACTCCACCCCCTGCTGGCAAAAGAATGACCCTAACAACGCACATTTTAATACAATGTCCGATTTAAGATTTCCCAAGTGTTGTAACTTTTGCCACTTCATTTGGACAACTATTCTACAATTGAATGGGCGTCACCATTGTGGACCATTTCTATAGATATTTTAACAGCATAACTCCTCCTGCAATTCTACTCACATCACTAGAATTATATTGGGGTAAATTTGGCACACAATCTGAAATGATAAAGATAAGTCAGAAAAAAATTACCATTGAAACATTTTAGTGTCAGGCTCTTTCCAACTACAAAGACACACACCTCCTCATTTTCATATTACATTTCAGCTCAATTCTTGGCAGTACTTGATTGCTTAAGTTTTCAGACAAAATGCAAGAAAAGAGCAGAAATCCATAATCCACAAGGAAGCACAGTAAATTTAAGAGGCTGTCTATTATTCTCACATTTTTCAGTCACATCTTTCCTATTTGTTAGGAGATTCACTCTGAGTCAGAATGTGCGACAGCTATACATCCGACTACAGCTCCATAAAATATTTACAACATCAGTAAAATGGGGAAAGATAAGTTATTTAACAGCCTGTTAGAAAAGATTTTTTGCACTGTCAGTTACAATCATTCAGTGAACTCATTTTTCAGGTGAAAACCACCATTATGGCAAGATTTTTTTTTTTTTTTGATATAATTGATTTATATTTATGGCATATGTACTGCCATTTGATGGAATGAAAGAGTGACTGGCAGAAACGATGGAGTATTACTCTGGGTCTTAAATGAACTTTTAGGAAAATCTGAGTTTCAAATGCATATACTTTGAATTGGTAAAACAAGAGTTTCTATCATTTCTAAAATTAATTGACTGTATTTTGACTTTTAAATAACTGTATTTTGATTTATTCTTCTAATATGACTGGACACTGACCAAGACTCAAACTGAAGTCAGGTTCTGCTTCAAAACGTATTTTCTATGCTCTTGCTTCCGTAAAGATATCCGCGGTCTCATATGAGCGCTTAAAGATAAACACATACATTAGTTCTTGTAGATCTGGGGCTGCGCAATCCAAAGAAAGGATTCCTTCTATTCTTTCACACTGTTCACTCCACAGGAACACCTCACAAAAAGTGTGCTTCCAAGGCCATTAAAGTAAATAGGACTGGCTCCATTCACTTCAGTTGGCTTTAGATCAGGCCCCACAAAAAACAGCTAGTTACTTTTTCTAATGCAACTAAAATCAAATTGCTAACTGACCTCTGTTGTTTGGAATCTGGTTTGGCTCCAGAAAACTCCTGTCAAAATCCTGCTCGACTAAGTGAGCTACCCATTTTGCACAGCAATGGGTCTCACAGAAAGGGACACTCATACATACACAACTCCATTTTAAATCGAGTGAAAAAATACCACTTAACATATAGCATTATATCCCTAATATCTTAGGCTATACTGACCTCTACAGATAACAAATTAAAATGAATCATTATTCAACTGAATTGGTCTTCATGGTCCCTGCAAAGTTAAGAGTCTATGGTAGGCCTCAGTTTTTCTGCTTTGGTTTCATTAGATGAATGTCATCATTGGTGCCCAAATCTGATTACTCCAGAGGCTGTTCCAGGTAGACCAGGGACTTTTATATATAAAGAGAAAGGCTTTAATCTGGTATTTCTAAAATTCAAAAACCGTTTTTCAGGAATGACTCATTTTAAGTTCTCAACAGATCTGACAGACTCAGTTTCCAAAACACACTCAGCTATCTGAAAAATCCAGCTTCCTTAAGATGTCTCAACTCTAAAAACTGGGGTACCAAGATATTTATTTATCTATGCCATTCACATGTTGCCCTTCCCAACAAAGGCTCAGGGCAGATTATAGCAAGAGTAATGGAGCAACTTAAAGGAGCAACTAGAATAAATAAAATAAAATAAAATAAAGCAAAATAAAGCAGAGACCCACTAAACAACATCTTAGACTAGTTTTGACTGCCAAATGCCTGCCAGAACAGAACGGTCTTGTAGCACTTCAAAAAGTCATCCAGGCTTGGGGTCTGGTAGGCCTCATGAGGGAGGGTGTTTCAGAGCTGATAAGCAACAGCTGAGAATGACTTCCCATGTATGCTCACCAAGTGGACTTGGCGTACTGAAGGTACATGCAGGAAGTTGGCCTTGGCTGATCTTAGTGATCACAGTAAAGCATAGGGGAGAAGGCAATCCCTTAGGTATGTAGGGCCCAGGCCATGTAGGCCTTTATAAGTCAAAACTAGCATTCTGAATTGTGTCCAGAAAGCTACAGGGAACCAGTGCTGATGCTTGAGGACTGGAATAAGGTACTTCTGGTGACATGCTCTCATCAGAAAGCAGGCTGCCATGTTCTAAGCCAGCTGCAGCCTCTGAAGAGTTTCCAAGGGCAGCCCCCTGCACAGAGCTCTGCAGCAGTCATGCTTGGAAGTTACAGAGGCATGGATGTGGTGGACAGATCAGAATCTGAAAGAAAAGTCACAGCCCTCTCACCAGATGGAGTTGATGAAAGCTGGTCCTAGACACTGCTACCATTTGAAGATCCAGGTAGAGCAGAGGATGCAGGAGCACCCCAAAGCTGCAAACCTAAGTGAAAAGAGCAGGCTGTAGCCCATCAATAATTAAGTGTTATGTGGACTGTCCACCCACATCACTCCTGTTTTTCCAGGCTCAATTTCATTTGGTTCATCTGCATTTAGTCCCCAACTGCAGCCAGGCACTAGTAAAGGACCTGGACTCTGGGGCCAGGATCAGATAAGAGAGAGAGAACTGGGTATTATCAGCATACTGATGTCATTTCACTCCAAAGCGCTGTAAATCTCACCCAGCAGTCTCATATACATGTTGAACAGGAGAGGAAACAAGATGGATCCTGAGGGGATGGCAAGAATTCACCCACCATTTGCTCTCTGGGACTTCCCTACTAGGAAAGAGTGGAACCAGTTTAGAGCTGTCCCTCAAATACCTGCCATGTCTCGTAAATGGTTTATCAGCACCTTATTGTCAACTGTATTAAAGGCCACTGTAAGATCAGCAGGGCATAATTTCCCCTATTGGTCTCAGGGCAAAGATCATTGACTAAGGACCCTCTGCAATAATCCATCCTGTTCCAATAAAGGAAGCAACGGACTGACCTCTCCTGTGGTTGAAGGGGGTACATAAGAAAGAGACATGAGTTCCTAGAATGGCCGAGTCACCTTCATGCTATGGTGCATCTCCAGACATATTAGTCAGGCCTCCTCCTGCCTACAACTATGCAAAGAACACTACATTTGCTTCCTGCCCTGACGCTGTGGGGGCTTGGCACAGAGAAACAATGACTCCCGTTGTCACCTCCCTTTCTCTACTCCACATAAAACAACTCATAATTGCTGTCACCTTGTTAAAAACACTGTTGGGTCTTGTGAGGCAAAAGGTGTCTTAAGCACAATTGAAAACTGTCATTGTTACTCACAAAAATGAATAGCTCTTCCTTCTGCTTGTGTGTGTGAACTTGTTTTTATGCGATCCTCACATGATACTTCTCTTCCTGACTGAAGTCTTGCACTAAGTCCCATAGTACAAATTTTAAATTACAGCAGAAGAATATTCAGAGACAGAGTTAACGTTCTTAGTCATGAGTTTTCATAGTTTAACAGTGTCAATGGGGAATAGAGCTGTGCATGCCATCCTGGAAAATTTGAACACGTAGAGTTTTATTTACAGAACTCGTACAGTTCTACAAAAAGGCCTTTTAGCCACATTATGCTTAGTGCTTTGTGTGTACGCTTAAAATACTAGTCTGGGAGTGTAAAACAAAGGCAATAGCATAACTAGCAGTGAGCAACTGGGAGACAAGCCCCAGGCACGGATGTAAAGGAGGTGCCAGAGTGGACTTAAAGGGGATGCTGTCCTACTGTGCTACAGAATCAGTGGTTGTTCCTTGCCACTGGTGACTGAGATTGGCATCACTCAGGGGTTGGGCTGACCCTGCTAGTGGGACAACTAGGGGGTTCATAGCACTGATCTCCCTGTCAGCCTTACATGGCTCAGGAGATGGCATTACTGTGGGAGACGGTGTCGGCATGGCCAGCAGTCAAGGGGTTTATGCAGCTCCCAGACTGCAGCATCTACCTTGGTCATTACTGGGGCAGCTGCAGGAAGGGGCCACAAAAGGATCTGTGCACCCAGAGGGTGCTGCATTAACATACTGGCTGCAGCCTGCACCAACATTTCCCCCACTCCCCCCAGCAGCTACCTAGGGCACAAACCTTACCAGTCAGGCCTCTGAACAAGGGTGCAAAATGATGCATGTTACTTTGCTCTTTCATATTGTTTCTTCACTTTGTGGAACTTCCAAATGGGCGTTACTATATCAGGATCAACCCACGTCAGACAGCATATTACTTTCATACTGGCTATGCTGCATGATAATACTCCAAATTAGACCTGCTGGAAGTTTTTATCTATTGAAATATAAGCCACAAAAGTTTCATTACAATTACTCTTTGAGATTCATCAATCTTTGGCTGCAGGGGATTTCAGTCATCAGTTCAATGGTTCATTTGCTGTTACAT
>NW_017729024.1:154123634-154135653 GCF_001723915.1 Gavialis gangeticus | reverse complement strand
AAATTTGACCTGCTGGAAGTTTTTATCTATTGAAATATAAGCCACAAAAGTTTCATTACAATTACTCTTTGAGATTCATCAATCTTTGGCTGCAGGGGATTTCAGTCATCAGTTCAATGGTTCATTTGCTGTTACATCCTATCAGTGGCAACACTATTTATGGTATTAATATTAATGAATCCCTGAGAGGGCTTATCCATCACTTATAATCTCCACCGCCCCCCCCCCTTCTGTTCTTAAAGCATGATATCTAATGGCTTGGGGCTGTTTCAGAAATGCAAAAGCATCATTAGTCAAAGAGTATCAGACTCCTTGCTACTTCTTTTTCAGAAAGGTAATGTAGCTCACTTAAAATTTTACCATGCTTTGTAGAGATGTTTAGAAATGTAGAGAATTAAATGAACTGCAGAAAGGAGTCTATCATCATCTTTAAAGATTATACAGTGGTCTTCAATTTAAAAAAAAAAAAGTCACAATTTATCAACAGCTACCACACTGACAGTTGCCACACTGAAAACTGCAGTACCTCAAATAATGCATGGATATTACTGCTGACAAATGTCAACTTTTAAAATTGAAACCTCTGTATATTTCCATTGTCTAAAAGAACAGGATTTAATGAAGCAAGTCCTACCTCACGAAAATTTCCACAGCTCAGGGAATTGATAACACAGCTAAGAAACTTCCTCTAAGGTGGATTTGCGAATTCAGCCATGACTGACAGTGTAAGGATCAAATAAGTTGGAACATGTCTGCATTGCTGCAGACTCTGATCCACAGAAATAGTAATGAGTTAGACTGATCCTCCTGATCCAACAGACGTTAGCTGTTGGATCAGGATGGTGGAGGATTGGCTCCAATTTGGAGCTGATCCAGGGAGACAGGCTGCATCTTCCACGGCTCCTCTTCTTTCCGTCTCTCCTTCCCTGGTTTTGCCCTGACTTTCGCAGCTCTGTTGCAGTCTCTGGATGGGAGGGGGGAGAAGGCAGGGGAAGTAAGTCATTCTGGGATTCTCAGCCCCACTGGAATGGGGTGGGGTGGGGTGGGGGGGCAGGTAGATTGGAGCCCCCGCCCAAGGTCAGGCTCTCCAGTCCACCCACTCGCACCCCATTCCAGTGGAACTAAGAAAACCCTGGAAGGGACCTCCCTCCTGCCTTCGCCCCCCTTCCATCCAGAGACAGCAGCTGGGGCCAGGCTGCTATTGCAGTCAGACCAGATGGAAATTAATGAAGTTGTTCCACTTAGCGGCATCTTCATTTGAGCCCTCATGCAATGAGGGTTAATTTGCCCCACAAACAGAGGGTTCCGAGCTGTGCTCTTCTGTTTGGGCATAGCTTTAAAGAGCTTTCAAGGGGCCAATAACATGAGAAATGTCATTTCTTTCTGAGCCCAGACAATGCATCGTGTGAGGTAAACTGTTCCATTAGTAGTTACTTACCTAACTCTTTAAAATTATGCTTTATTACTAATCTGATTCAAGATCCCAGGATTGTTCATGTATTTTATCCAGTGACTGTTTCATGATTTATAGTCCTGGGAGCTGGGACCAGAGCCCAAATCTCCTCCCCTCCTCATGTGTCCTCTTTCTGGATCAATGAATTCTGAATTCTTTGTTGCACAGGGGCATCGTCAGAAGGGATGGAGATAATCACACCCAGTGCAGCCAAAAGCCTGGGGGTAGGGCATTCTACTGGGACATGTAGGTTTGAATCCCCTTAGCAGGGGAAGGAAATGAATTTCTCTCCTGCACCCTGAGTAACTGTTCTAATGTTCAGGTCACTACATAAAATGTCAGCAACAGCAGAAGGACTTCTAGCTCTGTTTTAAAAGGGGAAAAATGAGCCTTGTGTTTCAGTGGCAAATGGAGCCATAGACCTAACTATAAAGGAATCAAGAAGTTTTAATAAAAAGCAGCCGCCGAAAAGCTTGTCTGTGAAGTGGTGTGCTGAGTCCCCTGGCAACCAGGAGGCTTCAGCTGTGATCTGACAGGCACTGGGGGAGCCATCTGTGACCCAGGTTCACCAAAGGTTTTATAGAGCTTCTGAAACTAGGGTCTGGGCTGCAGTTTCCTTTTGTATTTTCATTACATACCAGAAAATTGTCATTAGTTTACTTGGCAAACTAAACTGCCCTGCTAGCATGAAAAATCTTTTTGGATACAGGACAGTGAAGATGATACCCCTAGACATGGAAAAGTAACAAGAATATAAACTTTCATGCTTTATGAAATAAGACTATCAATAAGTACTCAATCTAACTAAGGGGGGCAAGCAGGGCACAAGCCCCAGGTGTCCAAATGGCACAAATATAGCAACTGCAGACAGTGGTGACAGTGATCTAGGCACTATGCCATGGGCTGCTGCTGCCCAAGGCACAGATCTCCCCAAATAAACCTTTGAAATCACTTGTTAAGAAGAAACATCTGAGCAGACAAATATCTCAAGGTCTGTTTTATAATGTGTTTACGATATCTTGCTGCTCTTCTTACCTCAAAATTCTCCTAGGACTCCCCCTTCTATTAAAAATTAGTGAAAAAGGGCTGCAATTATTTTAATGTTCCTTTCCACTTGATTTCCTTTATTTTTATGAATGCAAGCAAACACACAACTTGAGCATCAGTATTTGAATGTTATCAAGCTGTTAAGGGACAGAAAAAATAGTTTCACAATGGTACTTACTCAAAACTTGAAGGTTTCAGATTAGTACCTGCCTATGAAGTAAATGATGGCATTACCATCAAACAGAGAAACTAAGGGCTTATAGCATATAAAAATATTACACTAAATGGAAATATAAAGCTAAATGAAAAATAATATAGTAAAATGGAATTTTAAGGTCCCGTGACTGATAGTTTCTCCCAATAAAAATGGATCCATATATTATTCATCATAAGTCTTGTGATGAAAATGATATATAACACTCAGTGAAACTGCCTAATAAGGATGATTTATCATCTTACCTACAGCAAAAGTTAAAATAAGACCTAGAAACATTTAAATGCCTACAGTTTGGCTAACCCCATTCAGTCTGGCCCCTATGGTAACATTTGCTAGTGTACTTCTTCTGATACGTTCATCAGTGCTGGTTAATAAATGTTGCTGCGTAGGTATTTGACTCGGAACACATGGCATTCCGATTAAAAATTACCCTACAGAATGTCAGATAAGAGCTGTCTCAAAGAGATTTCAAAATGAAATAAACAATGAGAAATCATTACCAAATGGAAGCATTTCCACTGGGGTTCTACATTGTACTAAGCCTGATACTATATAACAATTTCATATATGATCTGGAAGTAAAGAAATTAACTAGTGATTGCACCTGCTCTCAATTCGTGCTGCAGAAAGGACAGTGCTGTTCATTGTGGAGGGAGGAGCAGCTGTGTAGGAACTAGTGTGCCCCCCTCAAAGTTTCTTCCCACATGGTACCCACCAGACCTACTACAGCAGCAGCAGCAGCAGCAGCAGCAGCAGCAGCAGCAGCAGCAGGGGATCAGGGCAGAAGTACAGTATACCCTGGATGGAGTATTATGCTGAATGGCAATGGTGTTACCTGCCATGGCTTGGGCTCCCCAACACTTCAGCTGCTGTGGTACAGATATGGACACTCTCTGGTCCCTGACCCTGGTTTCCAAGGGGCTCTGCCTGGGCCAACAGAAAAAAACTTGAACCCCTTTTTGGCAAGCTGCTTCCCCCCATCCTTCTCAACAAAGGGTGAATAAGGTGGCAGCTGAATAGGGTTGCAGCCCTCTTTTCAAAATCCTCAATCTCATGGTCTCCTGGTACCATCACAAAACTAGGACAAGTGACAAATCAAAGAACCTAGAAAAGTTAAACCAAAACCAAGTAGCCATTTTCTTGAGGGATGAAACTGAAATATAATTGACACCGTTCAGAACTGCTTGACAGGGCTTTGCGCACTGACAAGATGTTAATTCCTGGTCTTATTGTGATACATATGCCAATACTGAGGGACCATGCAGCTATAAAAACTTGCTCCAAGCATAACTATGATTTATTACTGCAGACTGATGTACCCCTCACCCATAAGTCCTAATGGGTGCCTGTAGATGTGTAGGGATGCTGCTCCAACATGCTGCAATTACAGCACATTGGAGAAGACAATTAATCAAGTCTGCTGGAATGTACTAATTGGCATGCTCCAGCAGCCTCCATGCCTCATGTATTCAGTGTCCCTGCATTTCAAAATGGTGTCGAACGAGCTTTAAGTTAAAGGACCCCCATCACCATTTTGAAGCGTAGGATGCTGAATGCACAAGGCACTGCAGGTGCTTGAATTAGAGCAGTTCTGGTGCTCCCCACCCCCAGTGCATGTGTAAAGATGCAATGTATCTCCACAATTTCTGGAACTCTTGCAGGCTTCCGTATGGTTACTCTGAGCCATGATCTCTAACTCTAGTTCATGTTGCTATCATTTCCATCTACTATACTTCAAATATAAATGCTGTTCAAACCCAATTAGACCTTTTGTTCTTTAAACTCAGATTTTTTTTTTAAGTTTTGAAACCTTCAGCTGACCTCCCACAAAACAAGGAATACCGTATTTCCTCAAATCCAAGGTCACCTCAAATTTAAGATGACCCCCCGCCCCAGTAATTAGATTCTATACATATGAAAACTATTCATTTCTTATAACCTTCCATGCATAGAATCTAATTATTAGAGAGTCATCTTAAATTCATGGCCCCCACTGCTGCAGTGATGAAAGCAGCAGTAGCAGCAGGGGGGCAAGAGGCATGATTCCCACCATTCTGCTCCCCAACTCATGCCCCACCACTTGCCCCTGCCCAGCATCTAGCTCCTCAACACCTACCTCTGCCCCTTCTGTCTGGCCCTTCCCCCAAACAATGCTTATGAAACAGTTCTGGCCAAAGCCAGCCCTTGAGGGGCGAATCAGGGTGATTGCCCCAGGCCCCACGCTTTGGGAGTCTCTGTGGATAGTGCTGTACAGACCCCACCAGCCGCTGCTAATCACATGCCCTCCCCTGGCTGCTCACCACCCTCCCCTTGGCCACTGGCCACTCACCACCCCTCCCAGCACAGGCCCCGCACAGCCCAATATGCCCTGGGCCCCGCACACCCCTAGGGTTGGCTCTGGCTCTAGCCCAGAGCACATGGTGGCTCCACATCCAGACCCAGCCAGTCAGTGGTAGTGGCAGCAACTCTGACCCTAGCCTTGTTCCCAGTCCAACCCCTGATCATAGCCCCAGTCCTGGGCTGGGGCCAGAGAGCCACAGCAGCTCCCCTGCCACTTCAGTCTCCCTCATGCTCCACCCCTCCAACACCATGCAGTCTCCCCTGCAATACCCCCATGCTTCTCTCCCTGCACCATATGGTCTCCTTTCTGCTTCCCCCACTTTGCACCCCCTCCCCTGACACACGAGCCAGCTCTAGCCCCCCCGCAACTCCAGCCATGCAGCAGCATTAGCCCCAGCCCAGGGTAGGCAGTGGCTGCAGCTCTGGTGTCAAGTCAGTACTTGAATCCAAGATTCAGCTTTTTTTCCTTTCTGTCAAATGGGGAAAAGAAACTTATCATGGGATTTGAATAAATAAGATATATCCAGTGTAAACAGTTAATATTTCAATAATTTACATAAAATAAACTTATTGAAATATAAAATATAACTTAGTTTTATACCAAATATAGAATGAAAACACTCTCTCACACTTTTTTTTTTTATCTGTAAAAGCAATTTTGTGGCTTTTGCTGCAAAAATTCATAATTGTTTTTTGAAAACTGGCAAGTAAATAAGTGTTTCATTTTGCATTATGTAATGAAGAGTCCCAACAGCCGCAAATCAAAGAAAATTATGTCTTCTGACAGAACAGTGCTTCGTCAATGCTAAGTAAAAATAAAAATGGTTTGGAAACTTATATAAATGAAAAGATATCCTACTCAATCCATCTACAGGAGTACAGTCATAAGCGTTTACCCACACCATGCATCTGGTAACAGGCTTAGGTTTAAAAAGGGAATGTGAACTCTTTAAGACATAAGTATAGCAAACATATCACCCAAGCTCAAATATTTTACCAACCTTGGTTTTAGCCCCTCAACTCTCTGATCCTTTTTTATATAAAGATATTTGGTAACTAATTATTAACTTCATCTTAGTTCAAATTAGGAACCATACTGGGCTAAAAATATAATTTGATTTTTTTTCCCATTACTCATAGCTTTATTCTCCTTTCCACAAGGAATTAATATTACTGTTGCTGTTAAAACAGAAAAAGAACTGTTGCTGCTGCTGACTGGTTTTTTGTATCTGAGGCAAACAAAGATACAACTTGTTCCAAACTTGGGTTAGGAGAAATTTCTTAAAAGATTCTAGGGCTATTTGGGGTCTTAAGAAAGACAAAGGTAATCTGAAATAAATATTACAGTTTATGCATGACAGGGATTAGCCTGAAAACACATGTAGTGCTCACAAATCCATCTGCCAGGGCAGAAAAAAGTGGAGTGACACATGTGGCTGAAGTGTGCACCAATAAAAACTGGAGCCTGGCCAGCCAGAGCCATGCCCTGGCAGCCAGGCAGGCTCTATGCACCCAGATCACCGCTACTGTTGCCCTAGGAAGCCCCCAGGACCGCAGGTAAGGCTGTTGGGGCCTCACCTACTCCACCCAGGGCAACTTGCCACACACCAAAGAAAGCGTGCAGGCACATGCCCAGGGACAATTTGTTCCCAGGGAAATGCACATTTCCACTCATGAGGATGCGCCAACAGTGTCTCCCCCATATTAGGTTCAAGTATGAAGCCATGAAAAATAAATAAATAAATAAACCCTCCCAACCACAGTGAAATATCCTAAGTTATAAAAGTGGAGTATTTATTCTGATCTTGCTTTTTATAACAATAAAGCAACTTGCCTTGGACGCATTTCTAATTATCAGTCTGGTACCCTTGGAAATAGGCAAAAATTCAAGTTTTTCTTCTGTGAAGAAGCATTTTAGCTGCAAAAAGCTGTGCTTCTTACCAACCAACATGAAATTCAAGAATAAATGTTTGTGACTAACACGCAACGAAATCAAAACTGGTATTGTGCCTACTCAAGGAGTTTTATCAGAGAAGTATTAAACCATCTAACTGAAATGCAGTGTTTTGTAATATCTATGTTCAGCCAAAACTGGCAGCCTTCATGTATGGTGACAAACTTTTTTAAGACCCTCAGACTCCTTTCCCCTCCTTACTTTCTTAAGTTCTAAATCTGCAACATCTTGGATGCTTATCAGAAAAGTATGTTTTTTGGCTGATTGCTGTAGGCTCATATTCTTCAGCTTCAGCCTGTACTATCATCTTTCTTTAGACATCCTTTCCTCCTTTGTAGTATTGGTGCTACACTGAGAGCTCATGAAAAAGTATGTACCCAATTTCTAAACCAGGTCTAACTGTTACAAATGACAAGACATCCATGTTCATCAAAAGAATCACTAAGCCCCATTAACTCCCAAGATGACCTTGACTGTGACTTATGGTTTTGTGTTCAAAACATGCAAAGTTTGTGGTACCACTTGGTTTTGCTGTAAGCTTTTCATAGGTCTAGGGGTTTTAAATGTCTAATGGAGGTTCTGAGAGATGAGGCAAGTGGTAAAGACTCATTGAAAGCAGCTCTTCTCATTGAAAAAAAACAGAGGAAGGAATAAATGTTGTCAAGTCTCTAGATTTTATTACTAATTGAACAACTGTTGATGCTCTTTTCAAGCACCAGCTCCTGCAGTCAGGTGATTGAATCCCAGCTGTCACCAGAATAAGTCTGCCCTTTGGGGTAGAAGAGAAAAAGCTTGAAAACCTCAAATCCCAGAAGGAAATATAAAAGACTAATATTTATTATTTCAAAAACCTCATTGTTTTGGGAGACTTTTGGGAGGTCTGACTCATATTTTTTTTTAAATACTTGGCAATATTGAAGAAAAAGAGCCTTGCCTTTAAACCACATGCATTTTGTCTTAATGTGTCTGCTTTAGATTAGAGTGTCTACCTAAAGAATTTTCTTGTGTATTATTTCTTGCTTCTGATTTTAAAAAATAGTGCACGCAGCACAACACATGAGGATAGATCCAATTCCAACCCACAGGGCATCTAAATGAGCTATGGTGCCAGCATATCATGCTGCTCTATTCTTGCCAAGTCCCTGCAAAATGTTAGCAGACCTCTTTTTGCAACACTCTGTTATCTTAGCCTTAAGGTTACATCACAAAAGCTGTGGGCAAGGGAATAACCTATTCATCTTTCACCTTACCTGGTTTTCAGGGACTCAAACAGGATGGAATAAGATCTAGCCCTTGGTGTCACTAGGAAATCTAGATTTTTTTAAAACAGAAATGGTGTGGTTGGTGCAATGAGTCGACTATCAAAAGTTTCCACTGCTCCCTAAATCTTCAGTCTTAACAAACATTAAAAAAAGGCGAGACAGAGGCACTGCTAATTGTTGTTTTTCAAGAATCTTTTATCACTTGCCTCTTCACCTGTCCCTCTCTCCACTATCCATTTAGAAACTGCACTGCTTCTATAAAATGTTCAGAAACACAGTACTATAAAAAAAATTGAAAAAGACATTTATCTTGTTCTGAATACAAGCCCTTTCTTTCAGGGGTTCAAATATCTACTTACAGGAATCATCCAGTTGGCTAGATCACCATACTTGGAAACTTGCATTGCTCCAAGCATTGTCAAATCAATATGGCCTCTGGTGAAAGAATAAAGTCCGTAATTAGAATACACTATCAAATAGCCCACAAATCCACAAGCCTTTTTTCACATATAGATTTTTCACAATATATAGATCCAACATGTTTTAAACAGTGATGCAGAGCAGAGGCAGCGGAGGCTCTGCCTGTTCTACATGTACTTATTGTTTTCTTAAGACAAAGCATCAATACAGGTTTCTTTGTCTGCCTACTGAGCCTTGGAAACATTATTTTGGTCTGGCTTTGGTTAATTGCATGCAGGATAAATCAGCTCTGAACTCATATTCTTAAGTGCACTCCTTCACTTATTTGCATGCACTGATGATCTTTTCAGAGCCATTATGGTTTAGTGTTTGTTTGTACCAAACCTCTTCCCCGAAAAAACAAACAAAAACAGGTGCAGATGCTGAATTTCCATCAGGGAGGTAGAATGAGGACTACAAGCTAAGTAAAGAGTACAGAGTATGTGGGTCCATATTAGATCCTTGGAAAATGGCAAAAAAGTAGTTGCTAAAAGCATAGTTACAAATGTGTTATATACAGCTAGGTAACATTAGACGCAAACAGCATTAGGTCATCTATTAGTTACAGTAAATTGAATACTTCAATTTCCAGTACCCATACCTAATCCTTCTGTAAATTATTACTGAGCAAATCCATGATAGTTTTCCATACTGTTAACTGCTAATCATATCTCAAAGTAATACTAATGAGTTTAGTTAGTGACTCAGCTTATTCTGTTCAACAGTCTAACAGATTAATGCTTTGGTGGTTACATACCCTCTAATCATTGCAAATGATTCATCACTAGAGAAATAGGAGGCACCTGGAAGAACAGTCACTGTCTCTTTACCTGTAGGGGGGAAGAGGAAAATTAAGTTATTACATTTACAGAAGTATCACCGCATGATTTACCCAATAGGAAAGGGTCTAGACTACGTCAAACCCCTTCAGATTCTGGCTATATTTTATTAGCGCTATACTTTTTGGAATTCGGGGTGGGGGAGGGGGGGTTACACTGTAAAACTACCTGTGAGACAGAATTAGATTGACAGCTATACACAAAACCAAACAGGATGAATTGTTAGGTAGCATAAGAAGCAGCAGATGCCACTGTATAAACTGGAATAGGCAGTACTATGCAAATCACAGAAGGGTGCCACCTACAGATACTGTCCCTGAGGTTTGATGTTTATTAGCTTCTCTAGTTTATTATAAACCTCACTAGACTTTTGTAGACAAACTGAGGGATGATTTGCCTGACAGTAAAAGAAAAATGTCTGATAAAACAGAACAGATTAATAATAAAGATGATCTTGAGCGGCAAAATCATGCATGGAAAATTACTTTTTAATGGCTGAGGTAAGGATTTCTTAGTACAACATCTTTTATTGGACAAACTGCTTAGTTTAGAATAGTGTTAAAGAAGCTTTCAAATGCAAGACATTTTTCATCAGGTCTGAGCAGTAAAAGTCAGCATAGCATAGTAAGAAATAGTTGTAGGAGTGGGCAGGGATATGAGAGAAATTGCCAGAGGTAACAGAAAAACAATTAGTAGAGAAAAGAAGCTAATTAGTGAAAGAACAGGGCCTATCAAAAAGGCGAGAGGACCATTCTCACCTTCCATGTGTGGAAATAATTCAGAAATCAGGTAGGTAATAATGTGGTGTGAAACCATTATCAGTGTTAAGTCCTTAGTTTTTAGTGTTCAGCCAGTTCATGAATTTTTGTTCCCAAGTTCACCCTAAGAAATCCTTACCTCTTCAGCTACATCACTCTAACACTACCTTTTTAATGGGTGACAGAACTGGTCATCTCCGTTCTCTCCAAGATGCCTGAGCAACATTATCATAGGATCATACAAAATTAAGGTTGGAAGGGACCTCGGGAAGTCATCTTCGGTTAGAGCACACAAAGCCTTATACAGCACTCAAGATGGAAGGGGGGAAGGAATATTGAATATTAGATGGAAGGGGTGAAGGATCTAACTCTAGGCCTATCCCAAAACTGCCTTCCTCACTCCTAGCACAACCTCTATCCAGGCAGAACACTGCAGATATTTTTGCTTTGCTGAGGCAGTGCCTGGTGGCGTGTCTGAAACAAAAGGCTATTATTATGGGTAGAATGATGGAGCTGGATGAGAGAAGCTAAGTGGGAGATATCAGATAGGTCTACGGGAAAGGAAAAAACTGGGATTAAGTGTTGAAAAGCCTAGGGAAGCCATGGGGAAGAATATGTTGGGGTTTGCCAACAACTCAAGGGAACGAAGATTGAAATAGTTCAGAAAAAATAAATTGAAAGAGAAGACTGAGAAAGATGACAGCCAACGAGAAACATACCATGCTATAGATGGAAAGCGAAAGCCAGAGGAAAAGAAAGGAAGGATGGAAAGAGAAGGAAGACTTAAGGCAAAAGAGAGATGTTGTCCTGCTTCCATTATTTGAGTTTACTTCATTGTAACATTTGGCAAATAATATTAGATTTTGTGCAAACCAAATAGAAAAGTAAAGCTAAAAATCAGTGGTCCAAATTGGGCACTCGAAGTACAGCCTGAGCTGTCTTCCCTTGTCAGACATACACAGAAGCAGCGAGAGAGACACCACCCTGTAAACAGCAACATAGACAATAAAAAGACTTTATATGATGTAAGAATTTTGGAAAGTGAATAGTTTGTGGTTAGAAAAAAAAACAACACATAAAATCAAGGATTAATGTACATAAGGGTGTAGTAAGTTTATTTGACAGAGAAATATTTGGTATTTAAGAAATCAGAGGAATGGACCCTAACTCTCATGCCCATATTGCAAAATTTGGACAAAATCAATGTTAAAAAAAATTCTGGGCTTGATTCTGTGTAAGTCAACAAGTTTTCCCAATGACTTGAGCTGGAGTGAGTTTAAACCCTGTATTTTTGCCATTCAGAGTTTATAACTCCATATCGTTTAAATGAAATGTTCAAACACCTATATCTTAAATTTGAAAGTACTCTGGATGCTTTCTAGTTACTGGGACTTCGCTACTTTTGAACAATTTACCCAGAATAATTTAGGGCTAGATCCAACAAAGGAGTTAGGTGCCAAAAACAGGAATTAGGCAGAACTGAAGCACCTAAATCCAGAACGGTCATCCTAGGAGCTGTCTACATCCATGAGACACATCCCTCACTAATAATAATGGCCCCTAGGTACCTAGTGTTCTGCTTCTGCATGTGCCCAGCACTATCGCAGCCTGAGCAGTTCATCACACATTTCCTTTCTAAGCCTGATTAAGCAGAGGAACATCTAAGCCCCTTGAGCACCCTGATCCGGTT
>NW_017729024.1:154118279-154118634 GCF_001723915.1 Gavialis gangeticus | reverse complement strand
TCCCAGCCTGAGCAGTTCATCACACATTTCCTTTCTAAGCCTGATTAAGCAGAGGAACATCTAAGCCCCTTGAGCACCCTGATCCGGTTGTTTTTTTCTCAGAGCATGCCTAACATGCACTGCTTGAGGAGGCCCACCACAGTATGCAATTATGGCTACTCTCCTTTAAAATGTGGTTGGAGGTAGAGAGGGTTGGTAGCAATGGCCACATTTCATGGAAGAGCCTCACGTGATCAGAGAACTCCCTCAGGATATGAGAGACCTGGGTTCAAGGTCCTCATCACGCTGATGGGGTCCAACACCCACATTTACCATCTTCTATCAGGCTATAGGCTATCCTCACTGAGGACACACG
>NW_017729024.1:154107852-154113279 GCF_001723915.1 Gavialis gangeticus | reverse complement strand
ACACACTGATGGGGTCCAACACCCACATTTACCATCTTCTATCAGGCTATAGGCTATCCTCACTGAGGACACACGCCACCCCTCCTGTTAAAGGTATTCAGCAAGGAATTCAAGATTTATTGGGACACAGCAAGAAGCAAAAGGGAGAATGACTACCTTAATGGTCAATGCACACAGATGAGAAGGGAGACCCCTAGGATACAACTCCTGCAGTTGCTGGAACAGTCCCTTGGAGTATGGATCATAAACTAGGACTCCTCCTTCCCAGGTGAATGATATAACTACTAGGCTTCAGAGTCAGCATCCCATTTGTGGTCCCTTCTCTGCAAATGATTACATTCCCCATATACAGGATTCTAGATTCTATTTAAGGTTCCAGGTGCCTAACTGTAAGGTGCCGCTATGCCTAATTTTTAAGTATCCAAGTCCCTTGCTGGAGTTGAGCCTCAGTCACAGATTTATTTTATGATGTATTTCATGCTGATTTAAAATGTTTCTGCAGCATTCACCTTATAACTAAATAAACCGTCTTGGAAAAGAGGGGAGAGAAATACATTGAAATGGACAGAACTGCCCTACTGGATCATATCTGAAAGCCATCTAATCCTAAATCTTTTATCTGACAGTGACTGGAATCACAATGCTTCTTCAAACAAAGGTGAAGGAACACCATAATAGTTAAATCTGAGTTACTTTGTTAATCCCTGTGAATCACATTCTGATATCTAGTTGGTAGTGTAACATTTAATACATCTTGCAAATTTTTTGTTACTATTTAACATAAGTCTGGATACTATTGATACCCACATAAATGCTTAAACCTTTTACATCTTGTCAGGGTCTTATCTTTCTTTTTACATCCAGGCATTACAGTTACATGTTGGTTCTCAAAAAACACTTCAAATACCAGATGTTCATTATCAATTTAGGATTTTTTTTCCAACCTAATCAATATGTATTATTGTTGTTTTGATGAACTATTTTTACTCCTGCACTTATAAAACCAAACAAGCATAAATTAATGGAAAGCATTGTCTTGAGCACAAAGAAGCAACAAACAAGGTGCATCTACATGTAAAATTAATTTGAAGCAATAAACTCCGAAGCATGAGCCAGAGCAAAAACCACCCTCAGGATGAGAGTCTACCTGTGTGCCTGGGACAGCACGAGGGTGCTCAAAGTGTGAAGCCATGTTGCTACGTGGCAAGCAGGATCTGGCCCACTGCAGGCTCGGCTGACTGGGTGCAATTTATGATTGTGGTCAGTGTCTATATACGTTTAATTGCAGATATTTACTTTGCTGTAAGATAGCACTGCCCCAGACGGTATTATCTTATGGCAGCATTAATTAGTTTACTGCATCGCATGTATAGATGATAACATTTTACTCCTCAGCTAATTAGTCTACTCGCAGTTAAGTGCATGTGTAGTTGCAGCCTCTTTGAAGTAAAAGCTACAGCAAACAACTAAACAGATCTCTTAGCAATGCACTGCAAATTAAACAGGTTGTAGACCATCTGAATATGAGTGATCCAGGTTCTACTGCACATAATAATGTAGACAGGTAGGTAAGTACCATCAGCACCACCAAAAGTGTTAATTAGTTTTTGAAGGAAAGTAGTAATGACTTTTGCTTTGTGCTATGGTCATTGGTGTCTGCATGAATTAGGCATTGTCTGAAGGCTCCTCCCAAGAATGAGGCATGGAAGTCTAGCTTTTGAATCCCACAATATTCAATACTAGGTGGAAGACAGACTCTGACATAGACAGATCCACTAAGACAGTAGCACCTCTGGGTTTGTACAGTGACGGAAATTTAGGCACACAGGCTGACAGACGTGGAACCCCCCCCCCCGGAAAACAAACAAAAAAACCCAGCGCTTTACCAGAAGAGGAATTGTGTCAGTACTACCCAGCACCACAGCATCTCTATAGCTTGTGTGCTTCAGTGGGGCTTTTTAAATCAGCCCATTCAATCAATTAGTACATAAAAACGGCCAAAAGCCCCGCTGAAGCACGTGAGCTATACAGATACTGGGGAAGCCAGGTCAAACTGACGTGTTTCCTCTTCTGGGCATTCACTGTGCTTGGGAGGCACTGAAAGTAAAGCACTATTAGGTTTTTTTTTTCCACATCTGTAAGCATCCATACATGCTTTGTGAATCTGGCCTTTTACTCCAACACTGCACATGATGCATTTTAGCGATAGCCTATTGGTGAAACCTTAGTGTTCAAATATCCTGTGAAGGTTATTGCAAAGATGTCATTGTTCAGGACTGGTGGGGAAAAAGAGATAGCCCATACATAATGATAAACAAAAGCAATTAATTAATCCAGGTAACACATTCTCACAAGTCAATGAGAAGTCACTGGAGTGTACTATTAAATTAGAGAGTTGTTTGGTCATCAGTGCTTTATCTAATTTGGCCATTATTCAGTATTTACCTGTACTAGCTAGCATGATTCACCATAGAAGATATCTCTATTGCTATGAAAAAAAAATCCAAAATATTAGCTGGCAGTGCAAGTGCAGTATTGGGATGTGCTAGTGGAAACCTGTTGACATACTGCCAGTATGCTGTGGGGTCTGTGCTAGTTAACCTCAATGCAAGACTAATGCCTGTATTATCTGCTGGCTTTTGAGATAGCTCAGAAGACCCTTAGCTTCTGCAAGGCTCATGCTTCCTTCAGTTGCCAGAACCAGCTGCCAAAACAGCACAAACACCCAGTTTCTCTTGCTAATATAGCAGTGGTCGCTAAAATATATATTGGTACTAAACAAAGCAAATGGCATTTCATTTACAAGTAACATACTCTGTGCTTAGACACTGAGATATTTTAAGTCAATCATTTATAAGCATCTTCTGAAAATTTAGTCCGTTAACATGATTTTACCTGCATTAATCAGGTCAGGATCTACCTCATGTTCTAAAGGATAAGGACCCTAGGAATAAAACACAAATATCAGTAATACATAAAACTGCCTCTGAGGCTAAGCCCTTTATTCTTTATCAATTCTAGTGTTGTGACTTATTAGGGCCCTGCAATACATTCAAATTAAAGCTGGACAGAAATCAGCTATAGAGTTGTTACACATTTTCAAGCACTAAGTTTATAGCTGGCTCTTTTTAAGATGGATGTCATTTTTATGGTATGATAATTACTTTGTACCTACGGCTGGTCTACATTTATTGTGCAATTAACCAGTTATTATGTGATAATTACTTTGCATGTGGGGGGCCAGTCTAAATTTAGTGTATGGTTAACCAGTTAATTCCGTAACACATGCAATGTATAGCAGGAGTTTCAGTCATATTGGTCATTTCGATTTTTCTCTTCCTTGTTGACCACTTATTGCATATGCGCACTGAAATTTACAGTGGTCAGTGTAATAAGACTATATAGTAGACATGTGACTAAAGGCTTTCATAATGAATAAAGGATCATACATCATTTTCCTTGAACCTATATTTTTAAAGATATATCTAGACCTGGTTTAATATAGCTTTATAGTTTGAAAATTGGAATTTAAATTTTATTTAAAATTTATAATACCCGCCACTTAAAAACTATTTATGGAACTTTATGCAGAAAACTACTAAACATTTAGGCCTGATGTCGCACAGATCTTCATTTAAGTATATGCTTAATTTTAAGCACAGAAGTGGACCTTGCAACCTCAGTGGGACAACTTACATAATTCTTAAGTAAATGCTTAGTTTTCTGAAGCACAATGCTGGCACCATGCAATATGGAAACCCGTTGAGTTCAATTTGTAATACGTGTAACCAGTTTAGAGAAAATAAAGCCAATAATAAACCCTTTTAAGCACTGCAGTAAATCATCACCGGTGCTTTTCTACATTCTTACCAAACCCAGGACTCCATTTTCACTCTGCAGGTGAACAGTTATATCTGGACTGATGAAGTTGCTGGCCAACAAAGGAATTCCTATGCCCAGATTAGCTGAAGTGAGTTAGTTAAGGTACAATGAGAAACAGAATTACTGTAGAGTGATACATTAACAAAATTACATTTGTGTTTCCCTCTGCAAACTGTTTTGTTTTTCAAACACAGGCTTCAAAAGTTGACTAAATTACTTTATAATTTGGACTGCCTAACTGCCTTCTGTCAGGTACCATACAACACTTGAAGGCGGTTCAAATTATCAAGTCATTCAGTCATCTTTTAAGTCCAATTTGTAATATGTGTAACCATCTTAGAGAAAAATAAAGCCAATAATAAACCTGTTTAAGCATAACAGTTAATCATCACTCAGTCAAGCAAGTTCCATTTCAAACATATGGATCTTAACTTTTCTGAGAAACACTGATTAATTATTTGACTTCTCATTATTATGCTAGGTAAAGGAGGGAAAAGGCACCAGGTAACACAGAACTTAATATTATGTCTATTTCAACAGGCTGTTAATTAAAGTGACAGAACCACAGGTGTTGCAGAGGACAAATAATGGAGGTGGCAATTAATTTTTGCTAAGAGTAACAGATGCAACTGCCATTTCATCATAGAAAATGCTAGTTCTTTAACCTAAAACATAGTTGAAGGATACCATACATGCCATCCTCAAACTCTAAGGCGGCTCGCCTGATGATCCTCTCTCTTACGTTATCTCCTCCCTTCTTTTGTTTGCTTTTTGTATCTTCAGGCTTTCGGGTTGATAATCTCTACAAAATAAGAAATTATCATTAGAAAGCTATGGTATCAAGATACTTTGTCATAAAACTCTGGCTTGTGACTTCAAAGACAGATCTAACCCAGGAATAAAGGGATTAACCACACCTCTTGCACAAAATGACATTTTCTTCCATCAGTCCAGTTCCCACCTAACCCAACATGATCACTTATAGCGAGTCTTTCTCTACTTTATTAATTCTAAAAGGATATATGAAGGAGGCTATGGGAGAGAATGCATCAGGCTCAGAATACCAGTGCTGAATTTCAACATCATAATAATCCTGGTTTTCTGTGGACAGATGCATCAGCTTAACTTCCATGGGAGCTCAGCAACTATAGCTTCATTTTCACTTAGGTGCATAAATATACCAGTAGATCTAAGTGTTTAATTTTGGAAAATAAATTTAAAAAAATATTGTTCTAAGGAACAACTTCTACTCCATGCTCATTCACTTGTTACTCTGGTCTTCCATGGATTGGACTGAATTGCCAAGTGACTTCACATAAAAACTGAAGGTTTGTAGATCCAGGTCTAGGTTTTCAGAGTTTTGTGTACCTCTAAACTATTTTTTTGCTCAAACTTGTCTCAGAACGTGTGCGTGCTGGGATGCATGTGTGTAAATCAGGTGATTTCTAGGACACACACACACACACACACATACAGATACATAAGGCTTTGAAACTGCCAGCACATCCCCCAGACAGGTTTGGGCAAAAGCATGTGTTTAGGGCA
>NW_017729024.1:154105813-154107717 GCF_001723915.1 Gavialis gangeticus | reverse complement strand
GATTTCTAGGACACACACACACACACACACACAGAGATACATAAGGCTTTGAAACTGCCAGCACATCTCCAAGACAGGTTTGGGCAAAAGAATGTGTTTAGGGCACACATGATGATGAAATCCTGGGCCTAACTGAATGGGCCACAGATTGCAAACCTCAGGATGCCTAGTAGGACAAGAATTAAAACATACTGGTTAGGCAGAGATTGCAAAGGATGCTAGGAGTCCATTCCCTTCAAGACCCAGGAGGTCTCCTACTCAGAGTGGTCTCTCTAAAGTCCATCCTTGAACTCTAGTGTGGAGGAAAAGTGGAATCAGCAGGAAATGAGCCTTGACTGTGTCTCAATAAGATGGCACAGTCACTTCCAGAGATGAGACTCAACATTTTTGTTAAGCCTCCTTTAACAGGCAAATTGAGTTATCCTCAGGCTCTTAGCATAACTTTACGCCTTCCTGGATCTAAGCAATTAAATTGTACAGAGTGCCTTATAAGGCATCAGGAAAAATGAATGCTGTGATTGGTACAGTGGGCTAACCAGATACAGCAGTTTCCCTAGAAGGAAAGAAAACCAAAAATGAAATAGGATTGGAGTACCTTATCTAAAAAGATGAGATAAGAAACTTGAGGACTGGACAGTTTGAGATGAGAAAGTTACAAAAGTAGTGGACAAACAAAGAGACAGTGTGTGTGTTTGTGTTGCCACCATGGGGAAACAGGAGCAGCCTTGGAATTCTTGCTTTGAGTAACAAGGAATCCAGAAACTAACATCCTGCACACCCAGCAGAGGATCTGAGGCCGGTACCACTGAAGGTCACTGTTGTAACGTTTAAGGAACCGCTTGCCAGGTCGTATTGTAAGGATAATTATCTTGTAATAAGCCTAGGGGTTACTAATAAAGTTCACTTGATACCAAATCGGACGAGGAGTCGTCTCAATCCTTGGGGGTCTCTGGTAAAAGGAATTGTGGGGCAACACCTCCCATACTCTTTTTACCAGGGTGGGAGTAATAGATGGTTCTTATCCCTCAATTGTACGCTGTATGTGGTAATGATTTCAATGACTGAAGACTTATTTAGCCCTACTGATGTTTGACTACCAAGAGATCTCTGTACTCCATAGCTGGATATTTTGGTTTTGTGGAATCACCTTGTAATTTGGCATGGATATGGCCCCAAAGAGATTGCTGGCCATAAGAACTTAATTTCTTGTGAATGAGACCATGCTTACCAAAAGTAAGAGAGCCCATCTTGAAATCTAATTCCAAAAGGTTAGTAAATGTTCTTTTGCGCATTTGATGTATTACATTTCTTCACCCAGTCTGAAAAAGGGTCCCTCTTAGAAGCCAGAAACTTCCAACCAATGCATTTAATTTAGGGTTCAAAAATATATCTATATGGCCGATATATATCACACCACTCTAGCTTCACACATGCTACTTTCCAAACTGGAAAAAGCATAGTTGTTAGCATGGCACTGCCAATGCATCACAAATGTAGCCATCTTACTTCCACTTTAGGAACAGGCAAGCACTAAGTAGACATGGACTATAACAGCACAACAGCAGCATGTGAGAACATTTACAGAGAATTCTTTCTTGGTGAAAAAATGATCTTGTAAAAGTGAAAAAAGGGCACTCTTGTTGAGGAATGGAAAAGTACTGAAAGGAGTGTTTTACTGTGTCGGGTCAGGATGAGGGAGATGTGACGTAGGTAAAGGCCGGGCAAGAATAACACCACGGACTTTGGATAAGCTTATCAGGAGACAGCATGAAAAAACTAGCTTAGCTCAGCCAGACACTGAGACGAGTTGCTGTTGGACTGCCAAGAGCCTGGTGCGGGGGGGAGGGGGGGGGGGGGGAAACCGGGTGGGGTTTTTCAGGATATAAAACAGACTGTTGTTTTTT
>NW_017729024.1:154096187-154100813 GCF_001723915.1 Gavialis gangeticus | reverse complement strand
TATGTGATTTATCAGTATATAAAGCAGCCTGTGTTTTGCTCTCGTTGAGCATCAGCCGCCTCTTGCTGACCTCCCGCGGCCATGTAAAATAAAGCGCTTCTGTTAGCCAAACAGTGATCCTGTCTAAATTTCTACAACACTCTTACTAGAGGGACCAGATTAGTGAACTGGGCAGGAGCAAATGATGACAATAATAGAAAGTACAGCAAGTTGCTTTGTATTTATTCTTCTCCTCCCCTCTTCCAACCAACACCTTCTGTGCATGCAAGTATGATTGCCACTTCTCCAAAATACAGACAAGATCATACCTTTTTTGCTGACTCTAACTAAAGCTTGTTTATATGGAAAACCGCTTCAAACAGTCCACTGGAAACCGCAATATATCTGATCCAATTTACATTCAAAATGTAATACACAGCACCTAGGTACTAGCTTTATAGTCTCTGCATAAGAGTAAATAAATTGTCAATGTTACTGTTATATTTCTATTCAATTAAATGTATCATTTGAGGTTACAAAACTCACTAGACCAAATTCATCTATATTCCAGCTTGGTCATAAAAAACGGTACAGAAAATGTGCAGTGGTGTGACATAAAAACCCCTTGTTGATCCCAGATTGGACTCCCCCCCCCATCCAATCAGAAAAGAAACCCAAATAGCATTTGTGGAGGAGCCTCTCTCAGACATCAAACGAACATGACAATGGTATTTAGTGAAAGCAAAAATGAAGGCCTGTAACCAAACAAACTGGATTCTAACTGGATGTAATAGCCCATGGTGTAAAAGGAGGGAAAGGAGTATTAACTGATATCCAACCCAGATTGCCTAAAGAATAAAAATAAATTTATCATATATAAATCCAGTCAGGTACCCCCCATAATGCAGTAAGTTTCTGCATGGTGAACTTGTTGATGGGAGGTGGGGGAAAGGAAAGTGGGAAGGATAAGGGGAAACTGAACTTTCACTTGCTTAAGGCGCACAATGAGAACTTAAAAAAAGTTCTTATGCTTTTCTGGGACTTTGGGACTGTGATGATGACAAAGTTTAATTTGCCATAGAACACTGTTAGGAAGACTACTGTTTACATCAACTTCTTCCCTTTTTTGTCTTTAAAAACTTTTTTTCCTTCTCCCTATTCTCCAACATACTGTTTTGGTTATACTTCGTTTCCATGGGTATTCCTGGCTCCACAGAAGTATTTTGGGTATATCTGAGCAAAATGAAAGAAAGGGCCTTGTGGCACATTAAATCTAGGGGTCCTGGATTGTCCACATACTAACACCTGAAACTAGTTTAAGTATACCTTAGGCAACTTTAAGTTACACCACTATGAGGCAAGTTCCTCTCTGATGCATGTTACCCAGCTCATGTTCCATTAATGTGAGGTCACTCACCACAGATAAGCTGCCCAGATTGCCACAGATAAGCTGCTCCAGCATCTCAGGATGCAGTGACCCTTCCCCCAATTCCTGTTTTGTGTGGACAAATGTTCCACCCTCAAAGCTATACTGCCCAGGGGATGGTTCTTGCACCAAGCCAGTCAAAGAAAGTTTTTGGCTTTAAGGTGCAACTGCTCCAAACTCAAGCTAGCACTAACATTAAGCAGCTCAAATTACAATGTGTAACAAGGCCCAAACTGGAATTTCCACCTATATTTCAAGGGAGTTATCAAATCACATACACAAACATAGGAAGCCAGGGGACAATTCCTTCCAGGTATACTATTAATAGAGTGATGATACAGCTGTTTTCTTGAGATAATCATTTAAAGTGTTATCAACTTACTCAAGTTAAAAGTTGTAATATTAATATTGTTATTTCTTTAATACAGAGGTTGTGAAGTGGGGGTACATGTAAAGGGGCTAAAGGGTATGTGCGGGCAGGTGGGGACCGAGCACTGCCACTCAACACCCTCCTAGGAGCAGGAAGGGGGGGGCAGCAACTGCCATCCACTACCCCACGCAAGCTCCTCCACGCTCCACGTCTGTCTGGCCCAACCCTCCCCCACATTCCACATCCGGCTGCTGCCACCCCCCCTGCTCCACCAGAAGTGTACCCAGAAGGGTACACTTAAAAAAGGCTGAAAACCCCTGCTTTAATAGATACTGACAGCACCTGCTCTACAGGGGAATGTCCATAAATAGGAGTACCGTATTTCATGGTGTATGGCATGGGATGGGGCCACACCAGCCGAGCACTGAGCCAGGACTTGCCTGTGGTGAGCAGCACTGGCAAGCGGCAAGCCCAGTGCTGCTTGCAGGGGACAGGACTGGGCTCAGCGTTCAGCTGGCACGGCCTCATCCCCCCATCCGCTGCCAGTGGTGCTGGACTCATAGGGGATGGGGCTGCACCAGCTGAGCACTGGCCCTGACCCCATCCACTACAAGCGGTGCTGCAGAGCGCCAAGCCCAGTGCTGCCCCCTGTGAGAGGTGCCAGACTTGACATTTGGTAGTGCTACTAGCAGCAGACAGAGCCAGACATTTTTGAAGTGGCATGGTGTATAACTCGGGTCTGATTTTTAAGACACCAAAATTGGGCTTCAAAACCTGACTTATACACTATAAACTATGGTACCTGACTTTACAAAAAGGGTCTCTATGAATACAGGGACAAATTTTATCTCTCTGCCCTCAACTGGGGAACTTCTAAGATATGTACTGTTAGAGAAGCTCTCACCTGGTATAAAGCTGGTACAGTAACTACTGTTCCAACTATTCCCCCCATTGCCCGTGGAGAGGTTACACTGAGGCAAGGCAAGAAATAATACAAAAGGTTCAGGCAGAGCTCCAATACTTTCACCTGGTGCGAGTCCTTCAAGGACCATAGCTGTTTGCCTTGAAATTGGAACTAGAGCTTCTTAAACCTGAGATCAGGTATCCACAGATTGTCCTCCTTTCTTCCTATCTCTTCTGTCCTTAGTGGAACTTGGCATTGAATAAGTTTCATACCATTTTATCAAGGATATAATTGAATGGCCAAGAAGAGATTTTATGATGTATAAAAGATAGGCAAAGTTCACACATACTGTGACCAAGAAGCTGAATTACTTACTTCAATTCTCTTTTCAAATCCATCTCCCTTTATGAGGCGGTCAACATAGATCTTGGGGATATGAATGTCTTCTGGGGCAAATGATCCTATATCAACAATTTCTTCCACCTGCAAAGAAAAAAAGGAAAACTAAATATAGCCTGATAAGCCAGCGAAAGAGACTTATGACAGATCAGCAGTGAAAATTCCAGATACTTTGCATACAGCAGATTGAATCTGCCCAAGAAAAGGCAGAGTGCCAAAATAATAAAAATAGCACAAAAATTGGTGGCTAAATTTCCCTGGTGCATAGGGCAGGCACCAGGATTTTTCCAGGCAAAAGGCATTTCCACATATATTACAATGAGTTATATTTCTAATTATCCAATTTGCACAGCCATATCAAATAAATGTAACCTGTAGACTAAAAATGGTTTTGTGCATACTATGTAATAAGCATCCAAATGAAAGGAAGTATAATTTTTGGTGGCAAAAATCAGCATGCAGCTGTTTTAGACATATAGAGGCCACTTTTGAGATCAGTTTAAATCTTCCCTACAGTTCAAGTAAATACAATTTTAAGACCTATTAGATCAGTTGGTAGAATAAGTCTGCACAAAAATTACCTCTCTCTGCATACACTATATTTTACGGGATTTCTTAGGTGAGCAAATGGTCAGTGCAGCTACACAAAGCCTAGACACTGATTTTCCTTACAGTTAATGTTTGCAATTAGTCACAATATGTGCATGATGCTTTCAGTACTTGTATGTAGGCAAACACTATTATGTCAAACAATGCAATGTGCCTAAGACAATGTTTTGTAATTCATACTTAAAAGGAAATGAAACCATATCAGAGCTAGTTTAAAGCACAGGTTAGAAAAATCAGCATTAATCACAACATAAATATAGCTAAACAAGCACAAGCCGTAAACAAGAAAGAGTTATGGAGTAAGACACACTGATGGAGTTATGCCATTTAACCCTAAATGTGTGACTAATACAGTAATCTGAGAGCACTGTCATCGCAAATTAAACAATATTAAAGTAGTCTAAACTCAGGTCATCATGCATAAATCTCAGATGAAAACAAACTTATGTGCTGTTTCTATTGCCATTGTAAAATCTCATGAATAATAAAAGGCATATGGCATCTGTCATACAATGTTTACCTTAATGTCCTCTACAGCATGACAATAATTAAACAACCTGACAATAAACAAAAGCAAAACCGAAACAGAAATTGAAAGGTTTACGATTATAAGAGGCATTCTCAGATGACCTCTAAAACAGCTGATGATGAAACAACAACAGAAGGATGCTTTGTACAAGAATAACTGTAAATAAGAAAGCTTTTGCACTAACAGTGACAAAAGAGTGCAAAACCAATGCTACACATTTAGAAGGAGCAAAAAAAGAGAAAGACAAAGGTTCTATAATGTAGGGTGGAACATGTAATTTAGCTAAAAAAGATGTTTTATTTGATGAAAAATGGTGCAAATGCATCCATATACTGTCTTACTAATTAACTGGTTACTGTGATATTTGTTTGATTGATCATTTGGTTGTTTTTTTCTTGATTTCTTTGTTT
>NW_017729024.1:154085809-154091187 GCF_001723915.1 Gavialis gangeticus | reverse complement strand
GAGAAATTGAAAGGTTTACGATTATAAGAGGCATTCTCAGATGACCTCTAAAACAGCTGATGATGAAACAACAACAGAAGGATGCTTTGTACAAGAATAACTGTAAATAAGAAAGCTTTTGCACTAACAGTGAAAAAAGAGTGCAAAACCAATGCTACACATTTAGAAGGAGCAAAAAAAGAGAAAGACAAAGGTTCTATAATGTAGGGTGGAACATGTAATTTAGCTAAAAAAGATGTTTTATTTGATGAAAAATGGTGCAAATGCATCCATATACTGTCTTACTAATTAACTGGTTACTGTGATATTTGTTTGATTGATCATTTGGTTGTTTTTTTCTTGATTTCTTTGTTTGTTTTTTTTAATATCACGAAAAGGCAGAATACCTCTGCAATCAAAAATAGGATGCAGTGGAAAAATCCTGAAGGACAAAGTAGAAGACTGTGTCAGAACAGCAGTCACTAAAAATGCTGGAGCAAGGCCAAAAATGTAGAAAAGCAGAAAAGAATTGCATGGACATTTCAGTAAAACTATATATAAAATAGAACATCGCTACCTTCTAGAATTCCTGAATCCCACTTTTCTAATTAGCATGTATAACAGTACTTATCGAGTGAAAAATTGAGTCAGGGAATAATAATTGCTCCTGGTTTGAACTCTCTCAGAAAGGTGCTACTTTTAATCACTTTTACTAAAAAAATTAGGATTATTGAAACAAGTTTGTTGTTGGTACAACTCAATTGATTTCAAAGCAATTATGAATTTGACTCATATATACCCCTCTTAGAAGATTTAAAATAAAGTAATTTGCATAGTGATATCAATCTTTTGTGTTTTACTTTATTTTTAACCTAATGTTTCTTCTGGAGCAGCAGTTAGCATGGTGGGTTTTGAGCAAAATAATCGTTAAAATTATAATTTATTTTCTGCACGAGTCCGTGGCTATAAAAATTTTGACTCTAGAAAATGTAAAAGCAAGTGCTCTATTCCTGCTGATTTACCTATGCAGGCTCACAGTAACATCTGTGGGGTTCTTTACAGCCAGAGGGTAATGAGAATGATCCTCCAAATCACTGGAACATAAGTGCATTCACAACCTGACCAAGACACTTAGCAGGAAGGGGGATCTAAGTTAAGACAAAAACTGACTCACGAAGATAAATATTTACAGGGAAGGGGAGATGAGGGTAACAGCAATAAAATAATGGCTGTTTTGGATGCTAATGCATATTAAAGTACGGGTTTTCTGTAACGTGTAATGAACATAGTGGCTTTGTGTAATTAATGTCCTGGCTTTGGCTAAGGGTAAAATGTTGCTCTCCAAGGCTTGCCTCACATACAGTAGTTCTATTTCCCCAGACTGCCAGGTGTCAAAGACCTTACATAGAAGAGGCTTGTGTTTTGGAGCTAGAAAAACAGAGTTCTAGTTGTGTTCTGGTTCTGCACGAAAGGAGTCTAAAATTTTTATCTAAAACTGGGCATTATGCTGCAAAACCCCTGGATGTTTCCACAGCTTTGCCATGTTTTTATTTTTAGAGCTGTGAATTTGGAGATTCTCTCTCCGAGTGTTTGTAGCCTACAGAGAAGTGTTTTGAGAAACGTTCGCAGCTCTGACTTGCTTATTCATTAAATGCTGGCACCTAACCTGCATAAATGAGGAAAGGGAAATGGATCTGTCCAAAAATATCTACTGCAAGCTTGTCTATGTGGCACCTACTGAGTATGGTATATGGTGGTGTTTGGCAACAAGAATATATATTTAGGAGAAGAACAAAAGCATGCAAGAACACAGCTCATGGACTATACTCTGAGAATTCTTACATCCTGAGACACCAAGGAGATCACAGAAGAACACACATTACTTTCACTGAAAGGTGAATAGTATTGCACAAATGGTCATGTTTTCCTATTACAAAATAAGTGGTCAACCAAAAAAAGGAAAAAAACCCCCAACAGGATCTGATGTAAAAAGTGGCTAAGTTTGTGGTTTCAGACTTTTATATTTCTAATTTCTACATCGGGCCAGGCAAAATACAGCCTGTCAGGCAATTCTATCAGGCCCGTGGGGCCCTTAAAAAATCTAGAAAATTAATTATTATCTGTGGCTGTCTGCCTGTCAAAGATCACAAGGCACCAAAGGCAGCAGGACCCAGGGGGAGCCAGCAGCAGGACCCAGCAGCCGCAAAGCCAGCCCGGCCCCACCCCACCCCCCGCTGGATGCACCTGTCTAGCAGAGGCTTCTTGTCTGGCGAGCCTGGGACTGCTCCCCACCTCCCTCTATCCAGGCATACAACTCAGCTCAGAATGCAGGGGAGAGGGGAGGCCTGCCAGTGATTGTCCCAAGTCCTTGGGCCTGGGCCTGGGCCAGGCCAGGCTGGCTCCTGTTGCATTCTGCAGTCTGGTGATGCAGCCAGGAACCATGTGGTGCTGGAGTGGTGGGCAGGAGGGCAGGCAGGGGAGTAGAGAGAAGTAGCAGCGGTGGGCAGGGAAGTGGGGAAAAGGCAGTGGCAGGTGTGGGGGTGAGTGGTAACAACCAGGTGGGTGGGGGATTGCGAGTGCAGCAACAATTGGGTGGGAGTGCAGGGGCCATGTTGGTGCTGCAGGGCCTGGGCTAGCAGGGGACCAGGGCAGGGTGGCAAAGCATGGGGCCTGGGCTGCTTCAGTAGGGGGAGGGGGGAACCGGCCCAGCTCCAGAGATCCCCTGCCAGCCTATGCTCCTGCTGCCCTGCTCTGAGCCCCCGTCAGCCCTGGTCCTGGGACACCGGCACAGGCCTTGAGCTCCTGTTTAGCTGTCACTGCGCTCATACCTGGCTACCTGCTCGCTGTCACCTGCCACCCCACCTGCCACTGCTACCACCATTTCCCCGTCCCAGCTGCTGCTTCTCCCTAGCCCTCCCACTAGCAACTCTGTTATCATGTGGTTCCCAACTGCATTGCCAGGACTGCAGGACTCAACAGGAGCCAGATCCTGCTGCATCCTGTGGTCTTGGGCTGTGCAGCTGGGAATTGCATGGTGCCAGAGAGGCGAATGGGGGGGGGAGAGGGGCGGGGAATGGAGAAGTAGCAGGGGTTGTGGGCAATGCAGGAGTGTGTGTTTATAGGGCAAGTCCCACATGCACATCCCATACCATACATATGTACCCATACCCCCACCTCACACTGACATACACGCACACCCCACACCCCCTCACACACACCCAGCCACCCTCCCCATCCACATATGCCACAACCTTCCCAGCCACCCTCCACCCCACACACTCACAGCCCCCACAAACTCCATACCCACCCACATTCACCGACACACACACACCCTACATACACCCCCCAACCCCATACACATCCCACCTATCTACCCCTCAAATCCCCCCACACCCCATATACCCACACACCCATAGCCTCCACAATATACAAGAGTAATTCTTCATTTTAAGCTATTATATAATCACCTCTATGTGCACTATACAAACACATGTAAATGAGGACAAAAATATTTTTTGAGATCAACTTAATAAATGTTGTAGTAGATATTTGATTTTTAGAACATAATTTGGTATTTATCTGGTTCCAAGATGGCAAACCCCCTTGCTGAAAGGTGTACTTCTGGGGGCAAGGAGAAGTGATTCTGGTCCCAAGATGGTGACCAGGGGAAAGGGCGACCATCAAGTGGCAGGGAAACACATATGGTCCTTTACAGCTTGGCAAAACTAGGTAAGCACTAGCAGCCCCACAGCGAAAATAATTGCCTACCCCTGGTCTACCTGCATACCTAGCTCAGTATTTGTATTCACAAATAACCAGTATGTTTATATAGTAGAAGTCAGGAGGTCAGAGATATTACCCAAGCAGTACACATGCAAGCTAGCTGCCAGTTTTTCAAATTCCCATCAAACTCTGCTCAGTGGAAGCCTAGATGACACTCAGGTTGCTGTCAGCTACCAACATTTTAACTGCCTTTTTTTGCATTCCAGCACTGCAACAGTAGGTGGAACAATTCTGAGAAACATGATGATGATGATTGCATAAGGTTGCACAAGCCCTTTACTTTATATTTCACTATAAAGGGGCACAGTAGTGCCAAGTAAGGAGCCTGACCCCAAACTTTCCAGATAAGAAAAGATAATTCACAAAAATATCTGAAATTTAAATATTTTAAAAGCCCTAGAAGGAGCACCATTCTTTTCCCTAGTTCATATGGAATTATTTTTTCACCATATTATACCTATCATTGGTTCCACACCCCAAATCCTGAAATCAAGTTACTTGTACTAATCAGCCTATAGACAAGAAGAATGTCTGCAGCACGATAAATTTTATTTACTCTCTCTAACACCTTTCTTCCTATTTTCTCTCTCTCTTTATCTTCCTTTTCCCAGAGGAGGCCTGATGTTCTGGTTCCTGCTGCCAGGTATTACTGTTATTAACCAATGCCTGTCAAATGTAAAAATGCATGAACAGTCTAGGAAGCTCATGTGACTATAGCCCAGTAAGGAGGGCACTACCTGGGAAGGCAAGTTCTTGGCTTCTGTTTCCAGGCCCTTTTTGCAATTAGAGGAATGACTGTCATTAGGAGCAAGGAGCAGAATCCACATTTCCCCTTCTGAGACTCTGACTCTTGCATTCCTTTCCACCCTGGCTTCAGTGGAGGGATGGCAAATCTTCTCAATGCTGCCTGTACCATGGGCTAGAGGCTGGGGGCTAGTGTAGTAACTCTAAATCATGTTAGACTCAAGGCACGCCTCATTAGATCCAAGGCACCCCTCAGAAAAAAATACCCCAAAAAAGCAGAACAATTCGTCTCTTTGAAAGAACTTAGAAAGACAACAACAGATCAGAATGTTTTTAACACTATGGATTCCTATTTGAAACCTGTGGGTTTACCATGTGAACTCGGTTTTCATGCCTAATAGTGCTAACACTGTGTGGCAACGCACGGCACCCTTATAAGGATTTCAAGGCATCTGGCTGAAAATCACTGGGTTAGAGCATTGAATGTAGGTCTCTTATTTCCTAGGCAAGTGCCCACCTCTAGGCTACTGAGTTACAAGGAATCACTACAGCCTATTTACTCTGTACTAAAATTAATACTCCTGACTTGACAGTTAGGCATGGTGGTAGACACCGTCTCTGAATGAGCTGGATCCAAAAAAAGTCTAAGTCCAATCAGACTGAATCTTCACCAAAGAAAGCACATTAGATTACAAGAATGCCCACTGACAGAATGAGAGAAGCATTCATGCATCCTCCTAGGTGGAATGGGAGAACTATGCAAAGCAGAACAGGATCAGCCCCAGTGAATGCAATAGGCTTCCCATTGAGGGAACAGGAGACCTCAAAAGTGCCTTAGCAGTGCAACAGAATTAGTTTCCCTGAAGGAGACA
>NW_017729024.1:154076766-154080809 GCF_001723915.1 Gavialis gangeticus | reverse complement strand
ATGCGTCCTCCTAGGTGGAATGGGAGAACTATGCAAAGCAGAACAGGATCAGCCCCAGTGAATGCAATAGGCTTCCCATTGAGGGAACAGGAGACCTCAAAAGTGCCTTAGCAGTGCAACAGAATTAGTTTCCCTGAAGGAGACATGATTCTGCAGTGTGTGGCACCTATGTCTTAGTTGCTTTTGAAGAGGATAAAAAGTCACAGCTGTTCATGTCACTGTATTTTATTTAAAAAACACCCCCACCTCAAAAAGAAACCCCCCAAAACCCAAAGTCTTAGCTGTGCATTTCCACTTTACCGTATCCTTGAAACCTAACTGTGGCTTCATGATGTGTGCAACTGGGGGGAAAAAAGCAGGGATTTTTTTAAGCTTAACACAAAAAGTTAATAATGCATTGTTAATGTTGTTTTTAAATGGTGTCTTTATTAAATTTACTTTAAATTGTTCTTCTTTACTACCCTGGAATCTTTCAGTGCACATAAAAAAGTACAAAACTACCCAGAGTAAGTAGCGTAAGATGTTATACTTGAGTAGATCTCCAAAACAGCTACAAATTAAAATAAAATTTTAGTATCTAACAAGACAGTCTCATTAAAAATGTTTTCCTCTTGCTTCAAGAGAAGACAGGAAGTAGTACTAACAGTCTAAAGAAAAAATCTTAAGATGTTTAGAAAATAAAAGCTGTGAGGCAAGGGTGCGGTAGGCTGTTATTTTCTATGGAGAGACTTAACACTTGGTCAAGGTAGGCAGCACTGCTATAACCTCACTGCTTAATCTCAAGGTTATGTTCCAAACTTTGGAGACACTAGAGGTTCTCAAAGAAATAGTTATCAGAATTGAAAATGAACAAAATAATGCATTTTCCCTTAAATTTCTTAGCAGTTGCTGACTCGGTTTTGCTAAGCTGTTTTGCAAAAGCAAAAAAAATTCAGCCCGAGGCTGATACCTAGCATGGACCTGTTTGGTTGCATGGTTGCTGTTTAGCAAGTGCTAATAAACTGAGAGGTCAGTTTGTAATAGAGACTGTTGGTTGCCTTAAATACAGGTGCCATTACCAGTTGCACCGATAAAATCTTAAATGTAATTTTACCCTGTATGTATAAAAAGTTTGCAACATGTTTTTTCCAACATTTACAAGTGCTGCTGTACTTTAGGAGCAGCATGAAATCAGAAGTGTCACCAACAATTAGTAATTAGTACAGAGAAATCATTCCATTAAGCCAGTGTTTCACGGACTTTCGATATTTGGGGCACACTTTCTTCCTGGACTAAAACTGGTAGCACGCTTGACTCTTACACCTGAAAAGTATTTATAGACAGATAGATTTAAATTCAAGAAAGATATGGAAGGGGGCTTTGAGAATAAAAAACCTGAGAATCACTGTTCTAGCTGATGCCATTTACCTTCCCACACACGCAGGTCTTGCAGCACACTTCCGTCACTCCTGCAACATGCTGGCATGCCATGCCATGCCATACCCTTTGGGAATCACTGCATTAAGCAGATGGAATTCCCAGTGTAAAGACTGCAGAACTGCATTCTATATCTATTTGGCTATGTATCATATAAAAGATACATTTTCTTCTTGCTGGCATTATCTCCTTTGCCTTGTTTTTTAAACTATTTTTCTATTGCAGAATTGGGTCTTTCTATTTAATAAACAGATTTTTACAAAATCATGTAGCATATCATAGTTCATAAAACATATTATAGTTCATAATCCAGTAATCCCCCAGTCACACACTGTGAAAAGTGTCATTTCAATATTTTGTTTGGAGAAATTCAGTTGGATTTAAAAGTGACAATGGAAATTGGAACATGACAAACCATTTCTTCTTAATTAGAAAGAAGCCAATGTGTTTTCATTATTTCAAACCCCATCTTGAACGCAAACGCTACAGTTCACACAGTGTAGAAGGAATGTTATTGCCAATTCATATCTGATTCCTGGATAGGATACATTTGGAAAAGGACTTTTGGGATTGCATCAGGTAATTGTTTTCAAAATAACTCTAGACAAACACAATGTAGGGAATCAGTCAGGGAAAACAAGGCATTCACTATTTCTCTATTCATTATCGGTTGGCTCTTTACAAGTTGCCTCCAATGTACTGTTACACATCTGCTGAATAAATCATCCAAGCACAGCCACACATAGCAAATTCTTCTACCCCTTATTAATATGGCTTTCATTAAAGTTGATCCAACTGGAGAAATAGCTTTAACTTGCAAATTAAGTTCTACTTTTATAAAACAAGTTATTCCCTCATTGTTTTCCATGAACAGAGGTGGTTAACTGTATTCATCTGAAGTCAGGCAGAAGGTACTACCCTTGTTCTACTTTCTACTCCTATCATTTATTTTCTTCTGATACTATATAGGAAGATTTTGAACCAATTTGACTGTTAAAAAAAAACAATCAAGGCAGTAATAATTAAAGTGTTTCCAGAGCCACATACATTCTCATAAAGAGTGGGAAGGATGAGCATGTGTCTCAACAAGAGGCATATTTCTTAAATGAAGTCATATAAAGAAATATGACTGAAATAAGCTTCTCAGCTTTGCACAGCCCATACATTAGAAAGAAATGGGATTTAGAAGTGAAGAAGAAAGAATGTAGGCATTTTTTTAAAGAAAATATTAAACCTTTTAAAACCACCAAAAGAAAAAGTTTGAGTTTTCTAAAGACAGCTGCAAGATTTCCTGGTATTTCCCATTCATTCCAGTGGAAGTCACGTGTTTAGAATGCATCATTGCTTTGAAATTCTTCAGCCACAAGGAATCCATCCAGCTACTGACCAGGTGAGGACACTCAACAAGTTTCCTATGAAATAATTTGTCTTTCCTTTCTAGTAAAAGTGGAGTGCACATGACAGCCTCAGACTGGTGTAAGTCACTCCACTCCAAGATAAAGTTATCCCTCAGAAAGTAAGGAGTAATTGTGAATCTGTTTCCCCAGTGACTGTGTGACTGCATACACATGTTCAAATAATCTGGGAGAACTCTCTCAGGTTTGTTCTCCTGGTAGAGAAATGTACCCAGAGTTGTGTATACAGACATTCAAGAGCTGAGGCCCTGAAGAGTGGAGAGCTTGCAGTGCTCACAATGTACATCTGTGGGGGCCCCAACAGAAATGCTTATGAATGCACATGGTGTTTTACGTGTGCACACATTTGTCACACCCCTTCTCCAAAAATGTCCATTAGCCAACTTAATAGGATGGCAGAGTTTAAAGGATACATCCATTTCATTAGCTCACTAGTTTTTATTTATTGACTACTACATTATAGTAAGGCACTACATTATAATTCAAGAGAATCATCTTGCTTCCTTCTTTTAAAAAAAAAATCAGTGATATAGAACTGAAGAATGGATTGCATTTAAAAGATTGTCAAAGTCTATCCCAATCATACAGCTAGTTCAATAAAAGATAATCACACATAAAAATCCTCACCTCTTGCAAACAGATACATAAATGTACACATTTTACCTGTCTGGAATCATTTTTTCCCCCTGGGGAGCTTGGAAGAAGGAAAAAGTAGGAAAGAGGGAAGGAGGAGAGGCTGAAAACAGAGCTTCTAGATTTTACAGTTCATTTACTATTGCATTTCATAATCATGTGGTAACACTGGTTATGTATTAAATTCATCTCTCTTAGCATGAATGCAGGTAAAAAGAGTTGAGACTAACCTGTACCTAGGAAGATTAGTTCCATTAATTAATGTATTATGGATATTAAAATGAGCAAGATGAAAGTCACTAGGAAGTACTCCTTCTGGATAGAAAAAAGTCAAAGCTAAGATGGAAAGTTAAGTCACTGCACAAAAGACCACCTCTACCTCCCCAAGCCAGCTTACACTCAAGATATTAATTGAGAAATCTCTCTGGTCAGAATCCCTTTAACTTTTCTCTTTGCTTAGATTATTTTAAGTTCTAGATTTTTTTTTAAAGACCCAGTATTTAGCTAGCACATATACAAGGTTTAATTACATTTGACTTAGAAATCAGAATGCTGTTTTTAAAAACCACTGGGCCAGCT
>NW_017729024.1:154069963-154071766 GCF_001723915.1 Gavialis gangeticus | reverse complement strand
TTCAAAACACCTCACCCCACTGTAACTAGTTATTAAATGTCCTGTAGTATATCAAGGGGTTTCTTGAGGTCTCCACTTGAGAGCCTATTTTTCTAGATCAGGACTGTCCAATTCCAGAGTAGGCAGGGGCTGCATAGGTCATGGGCCCACAGCTGCACACCATGTGGGCTACATGCCATAGGTGTTGCACAAGCTCCGTGTAAACTCTGCCCCCCTGCACTAGGCAAGTGACTGCTCCCCCCACCTCTGGCTGCCACACAAGGTCTTCATACTGCCACCCATTGCACAAGCAACCCCCCACCACTAATGCACAAGCAGTGCAAGCTCCCTTCCTCTTCCCTTCACTGCACGAGCCCCCTTGCTGCCACCACCACAAGGGTGATTTCTCCCTGCCCAAGCCTCCCTTGCTGCCTCCCAAAGCCACATTGCCCTGGCTCAGACTCCAGCCACCATCACAGCTGCTGGAGCAATAGAAGCAGCTGGTGACTAGGCAAGAGCCTGGGACTACACTTTAATCCCAGTTGGTCCATACCTAGTCTGTAGGCCACTGGGGGACAGCAATGGTTCAGGCAGTCTTGTTCCAGTAAACTGCAGAATGAATTAAACATGCCATGTGTTCTTCAGCTGATGGGTTGCTCATTAATGCACCTCAGTGAATAAGAATGACAGAATAAAGCAGCTGGGAGAAAAGTGAAGGACCTAACAGATGCGAAAAAGTGGCAGGCCAAACTACTGGTCATTAGGCTGTCTGCCATCAGTTTTCAAGAGCTAGGACTTAAGAAAAGTCAAACAGAATAAAAAGGACCACATTTTCAGACTCTTGAAAATAGGACCTTTTCATGCCATCAGTTTTGAAGGCATTGTGGGAAAAAACATTCATTTATCTTAGTGTGAGGCTTAGACCTCCTCAGAAACCCAAGTACCTGATGTGCTTTTCTGCATCCTTTGGAATTCTCAATGTATCCATGGTTAAAAGAGAGAATAATTTGTACATATTTTACATATGCTAAAAATCAACACAATGACAGGATCAAAATTCAGATGCTTACAGGGCTTCTTGCCATCCTAGAACATTACTTGGTTTTATGCTCATATGCATCAAAAAGTGCTTCTATACTATGAAGTGGTATGATGTAATGTCACATAAAACAGTTACCCAGCTGATGCTTTTCAACCCTCAGTACTCTCACCATGGGAAACTATTTTGGGTTTGTTTCCTGCCCAGAGGTAGTAATTCAGGCTATGGCCTAACAGTCTATACCATTTTGAGTATCACTTCTTCGGTGTTATGTTGGAAAACTACATCTGGAAACACAACACTTACAATATATATTTTCCCCTCTATCCATAACTTTAATACCGCCAAATTGATTTAAATCAAATAGGTTAAAAATTCATTCCTGGGATGACCCTGGAAAGCATATGGGATATTTCTTCTTGTAGTATTTTTCTTTGTAAGACACAGTGCTGGACTTCCATAAAATGCACTTCATAAGGGAAAGCCTGACAGACCACAGAGCTTACTGTGCCTTACAAACAAGAGTAAAAGCGACGACTGTCATGAAGTCATTTTTACATGTGAATGCACATAATGAAATGCTATACAGAAAAGGCCTTAATATCCTTCCCACTTTTAAAGTGTCAGGACTGTTTTTATGTTTAAAAAAAATCATGTCTTTTGACTCATGCACACTACCAGGACATTTAAGGTGTCATATCATATCATATCAAATCTATTGCGTTCACAAGAAATCCCTGAGGTGCTACGTCTGAGACAATTAGTATAGGAAAACTGAAATTAGG